>NW_020290740.1:220333-609755 GCF_003184695.1 Aspergillus brunneoviolaceus CBS 621.78 | reverse complement strand
GGGGGGAGAGGGGAGCAAAGCGAAGGGAGCCCTCGGGGATAATTATAAGGAATAGTTCAAGAACGGAATGACTGTTGCTGACCCCAGCCGGCGATCCGGCCGATCCGTAGCGAAATTGGGGAGAGGGGATTTTTTTGGGGCAAGTGATAGTACCAAGTAGATTAGGAAGAATTAAGGAAGAAAATGGGGTAGCAATAATACAACTAATGAATGAATAATCTGAGATGACTTCAACCCGAGCCAGCGGGGCGGGCATTTGGCACCTCCACTTGGAGGCTTTTGAGAATCTTGAAGGTCACTCAAAAGCGCAGCATTTTCTCGCCGTGGTTCCATGGCTTGGACCCTGATCGTTCCTCAACTCGGCCAAGGGAAAAGGTCAGGGCGATGACGACAAGGGCGAATAGGACCAAGTATGGAGACAGATGAAAGGCTGGGGGAGGATGACAGTGTGTCAGGTGGGCTCGTAAAGAGAAGGGAAAGTTGTCGTATTGTCCTTCCTCAATCACACACTGTGAGTAAGTCTCATTGTCCGAAGCAGCCAAGAACTTGGAATTAACATGGCATCTCCCAGAGCGACTACTGTAGGGAAATACTAGACTAGGGAAAGGGAAAGTTGGAACTGGAATCTCCTCCAGGCTCTTTCCGGAGATCCTCGCGTGCCATCTTGCCCAGACTAGTCTAGTCCCCACTGGACTAGATTACCTGAGTGGTCTTAGTCTCGTTGAGTTCAGATCATTTACGGAGTAGTACTATGTAGGTAGTAGGGATCCATGCATTCCCCTTAAGTTAGTTTACTGAGTGCCGGTAAGTCAAGTCAACTGACTAGGATAACAATACATAATCATGAATAAATGAATGAACTCAATCAATTGAGAGGCACAATTGCCGCCCACGTTACACATCAGTATGTACTCTGCGCACACCTCCCCCCGCCCTCCTCCTCGAAGAACACGACATTGCATGACTCGAAACGCCAAGCGCGTGTGGGTGTGTGTGTGCAGCAAGCACAGCACACTGCCGTCATCCTAACCAACGATCTATCTGAATGGTTCCGGGGGAACTGCTGCAATCATCCCATCCATGTCATAGGGTTGAAATGGCTTGCCTTAGCGTCGTCGACTTTCCACCCTGCCCTGCCTACCCTGTGCATTACATATCTTTTTTTCATAATTCTCATAAGTGAACGAAAAAAAAAAAAAAAAAAAAAAAACAAAAGACCCATCCATTGCATCCGGCAAATACCCAGTCCGAGAGGTTGTACAGAAGTCGGAAATAATAATGAAGAATCAGCCAAAAAACCGCCCGCAAATCCCAGTCAGAGCCTTAAATGATAAATCCCAAGCAAGCCACCTGAGACAAACCCTGCGCGACTAGTAAGATGTAACTAATGTACTCTATCTCAGGCTACACCTTGTCCTCATCCTTCCTCTCATTCTCTCTCAATCACTACCAGAATGAGAGCTCACAATAGTCAACTTATACGGTAAGTACGGAGTAGTGATAAGAAAAACCCCCTTTCTTTTCCTATGCCCACCAACCCACACCCACACCCGCCACCGAGGAAACCCACGCGCCACGCAGAAAATAAAAAAAAAAAAATAGGGGGCTCCACTCCCAGGGAAACCGTTGCTGCAGCGGATAGGACAGGAACAGGAACGACCATTCCTGCTTTTCCCTTCCCCCCCCCCTTCCTTGGCATGGAGACCACGGAGTAGAAAAGAGAAAGGGAGGGAGCAGTGGAAGGGACCCTGGGAAGTACTCCGTACACCGTACCTAGTCTCATAGAAATTACTATGTACTATCGCGAGGAGGAAGGACCTGGAAGATGCTGAGCCAACTTCCGACTTGGCAATTGGTACGGAGTACGTTACTAGTCTAACCAACTGCTAACTACAATCCACTTAACACACGCGATGTGGTCCTTTGGCATTTTCTGATTGCGTGCTAAATATGAAGCCAACTCACCATCTCACTAACCCATAACCTACACACTCGTATTCGTATCCTGCATATACTCAGTACCCGATAAGAATGCAGGGTCACATGATCCATCATCTTTCCATCCCTTGCTCGAGGTTACAATAAATAAGAGGCACTGATAAGCCTCAAATCACAAGGAGCACATCATGACCTCCAGTAGTAATTAACCAGTCATATACCGTTGCCTGAAACGTCTATCGAAAAGGTCCATATCGTATCTATGTCTTTTATCCTTTCTTCTGCCTCCCATGTCCCGCTCACCGGCAACAGCACCGCTCTGAAAGCGATCCGAACAGGGAAAGACAAGACAAGGGCAGAACAGAAGTGGCTCGGAGTCGTTTTTACATCAGGAAAGCCAGCCGGTTCTCGGCGATGCACAAAAAAAAATAAGAAGAATCACAAATAAAGGAAATAACACGGGGGATCAAGATATTTGTATTGATTCGTGACCACATTCCAGCGCACTGCACCTGCCACACCGCTAGGCCAGTGGCTCAACCACCAAGAAGGACATTTACTCCTGAGCCTTGGCCTCGCCCTCAGCCGGGGCATCCTTCATCTCCGTATCATCAGCCTTCTCCTCGGCCTTCTTGGCCTCCTCCTCAGCCTTGCGCTGAGCCTCGGCCTCGGCCCGCTTCTTAGCGGCCGCCTCCTCCTGGGCCTGCAGGACGGCCTGGCGCTCGGCCTCGGCCTTCTCGCGGTGGCGCTGGATGATGGGACCGGCAATGAAGCGGATCTCATCCATCTTGGCCACGTAGACGGACTTGGTAGTGTCCTCACCCTCATCGTAGAGCCAGTCCTGTTGACGAATTAGCATGTTGACAAAACAAAAGATGAGCGGAATGTGGAACTAACCTCAGTGTCCATGAGCTTGGCACGCAGCTTCTCCTTCTCCTCCTCGCTGGCGAACTCGGAGAAGACACCGTCGATCTTGTCGCGGAGCTCATAGATGCTGGCCTCGAGCTCGTTCTTCTTCTCGTCGGTCTCGGCGATCAACTTGTCCTCCATGTACATGGCATTCTCACGCTCAGTCCAGGTGTTCTTGAGCGACTCGTCGATGCCAGTGGTACCGGAGGAGATGGGCAGATCACCCTTGCGAACCTGCTTCTTGACCTTGCGGGTCTTCTTGGGCTGCTCGCCGTCCTTGCCAGTGTCCATGGGCTGAGTACGTTAGCCTCGATCTTATTGATAAATCATAGGGAAAGGGAAACTCACCTCGCCGTTCTCGTTCTCCTCGGGAACGGGCTCCTCGACTTCCATGTCCTCGACATAGTAGCCGGACTCGACGTTGAGGATACCGTGCAAGTTAAGGCGGGCCTTGAGCTTGCAGATCATGAAGTCGTCGTTGGCGTCAGCCTTGACGCCCTTGACAGAGAAGCGACCAACCCAGGGGTTGACCTTGCCAGGAAGCATCTCGGGCTTGGCGTAACGAGCCTCGAGGTCGAAGGGCTGCTTGCGGTAGAAGGTAAGGATCTTGGTGGAGGGCATGACGTTGCCGCGGTTGAAGACAGTCAGGCTGGTGTCCTCATCGGGAATGTCGGCGGACTGCTCCCAGGTGAACTCGATGGGGTAGTTCACAATGTCGTGCACGGAGAAGTCACGGACACGGAAGACGGGGGAGAGGATGGCACAGCTGAAAGCACAGCCACGGGCAATGGCCTCATCCTGGTTCAGGGTGAAGGACAGGCCCTTGCCAAAGAACTTGGCAACGGCGTCCTTGACGGCGGGGACACGGGTACAGCCACCAACCATCTCAATGGAGTCGATGTCATCGACGGTGAGCTTAGCCTCGGCAAGGGCCTGCTCGAGAGGAACGGTGATACGCTCAAGGAGGGGCTTGACCATAACCTCCAGCTCCTCACGCTTGACGATGGCGCGGACATCGACGTCCTCCATCAGAGACTCAATGCTCATGGGAGCAGCAGGGTTGGCCGACAGAACCTTCTTCATCTTCTCGGCGGCGGCGAGGGTACGGGACCAGGCCTTGGGGTTGGAGCGGACATCGATCTTGAACTTCTCCTTGAACTCATCGGCAAAGTGCTCGGTGAGAGCCTTGTCGAAGTTACGGCCACCAAAGTGACGGTCGCAGGCAGTGGCCTTGACATTAAGCTCACCCTTGCGGAACTCAACGATGGAGGCGGTGTAGTCGCTGTAACCGATATCAACGAACATGACACGGCGGGGCTTCTCCTCGGGGCCGGGGAGGTCCAGCTTGGTGATACCATATCCGAGAGCAGTGGCGGTGGTGTCGTTAATCAGACGAAGAACCTTAAGGCCAGCGATCTCACCAGCATCGATCATGGCGCGGCGCTGAACGTCGGTGAACCAGGCGGGCACGCTGATGGTGACGTCGGAGACGGGGAGCTTCAACTCCTTGGCGGTGATGTCTCTGATCTTGGTCAAGTACATGGCGACCAGCTGAGTGGCAGTGAACTTCTCCTTCTTGCCGAGGTAGCTGACCTCAACACCAGCCTGGCCATTGACATCACAGATCTGGGCCGTGCTGTACTCCTGCTCGAGCTGAACATCGGGGTCGCTGAAGGAGCGGCCGATCAAACGCTTGAGGTTGCCAACGGTGTTCTTCAGGTTGGAGGTCTCTTGGGTCTTTGCGGCCTCACCGATGTGTCTGCTTCTGGCGCTGAAACCAACCAGGGAACTATTGCACAAACCAGATTAGTATTCTTGCGCAGAACGAACAGAATAATGGACTGGCGCTAACTTACGGGGTAGATCGGTTGGAAACTTCGTTGGTGATCTGTTCATGGTTACAAGGTACTGGTTAGTCTCCGTTTGGGATAATATGATAATATGAGTCTCCGCCAAAGCTAAGCAGGAGAGGAGCGGGAAAAATGGGTAGAGGGGCAGAATGGGGGAAAAAGAGATAGATATACGCACAATATCAATACCCTTGTTACGGGCAACACCGACCTTGGTGCTCTGGGCACCGAGATCAATACCAACGACAGACATTTTTGTGTGAGAGAGGGAGATGTGGTGGGGGGGAGGGCGAAGAGAGAGAAAAGGTAAAAAGAGGTGTTGGTGGGAGGTAATATGGGGGAGGGGGAGGTTGGGTGAGGATCCAGAGCAAAAAGACGAGGAGGGACGAGGGGGAGAATTTGCAGCCACGCCACTATCTGTTAGGTAAGTAAGGTAAAGTGGCTCAGTTCGTCACTCGTTATGTGATGTCGGGCAACGGCCGCAATGAATGGGTATCAATCGATAATATTAGGAGATTTACAACAGGTTTGAATTTTTCAAAGGGGAATCAAGAGTTTGAATAGTTACTAGGAGTTCTATCAACGCGAAAGGAGACCTCTAGCTAGAAATAACACGAATTTGACTCATCCAGCAGTGCAAACTATCAGGCGAAAAGCCAAAGCTGAGGATCTCATCATCGAACCTTCCAGCGCCTACTCGAGCCCTCCCGCCAGATCACCGCCCGGCGCCTGCCTGGCAGTTCCTCTTCCACCGCCTTGGCGGGGCTTATCGATAAATCAGAGTTTTACTTTCCCTGCTATTGGCCACAAGCTGCTCAGCTCGGTATGACTGCCTCAGGCCGCCAGGCAATAATGTACTACGGTAGTAAACATCGTCCAAATTGGAGATTCAAATGGGCAAGGTGTTTCTACAACTGAATACAAAATAAAACACCCACAGGGGAAAAGATGGAATCCTGAATACCACCAAAAGAGAGGCGCGCATGTTAACAATTCATGATGGAACATGCATAAATATTCCAACACTCCATCGCTGCATTCACCGGTGCCTTCTCCCACGTCGCCCCGTACGCAAAAGACATTGAATAGCTGGCGTTCCTCTAATCCGGTGGGAGGAATCACCGCAGGCCCGCGCTGGCAGAAACCGAAACATACTGCTGAGTCAAAGGGGTTTCATGCCTGGTCCGTCGGTCGTAATAACGTTCCGATAGTCGGCATCCGCGTCCATTGTTTCACTCGCAGTGCTATATGTGGCTGCAGCATGTGTCTGGTCGCTTGACAAATGCACTATGCCACTCTCATAGTCCTCCGCTGATGGTAGACGCGACCCAACGACTGCGACTCCAGATCTATAGCTCGTCTTGATGTTTACTGCAGAATCAATATACCCTGGTGTACCACTAGCGTGATAGTGTCTGGCCTGCTCCTGTCCCTTGACCAAGCTCTCCACGGGCAGTGGGAGACAGATTGAATTGCTACCAGAATCTGTTGTTGCCACTGACTCCAGAGAGTAGGACGGATGCAGCCCTATCCGAGGTACTCCAGGAAGAGGTGTCATGTACTTGACCATGGCAGACTCGAGGTCTTCTCGTTTGTGAAGATCGCCGTAATCATGGGGAAGTGGTGGTGCACCCGACAAGCGTCCGTGGATTTTCTTGCTTGGGCGGACGGGTATGCCTCTTTCATCCTTCTTGGTTCGAAACGTATCAACCATCACGTTGAGCTCATCTCCTTGCTCCCGAGCTTTTTCTACTGCTTCCTCCGGTGATGTATACTCGTCCGCTTTTGCTGCATCCGCGCGGGGTCCTCCCCATGTGCGCTGGCCGGCCGTGAAAATACCATACACCATGTAGAGCCAATTGAAGAAGGGATTCACAATGAACATCAGCGGGTAGAGCCAAGCTTTGAACCGCTTGAGCTTCAGCCCAAAATAAAGCATCAGCAGGTAGTTCAGACCTAGAGAGATTGCGATAAATCCCACGGGGAGATTCTCTATCTTGCTAGATGTAGTGATGAGTGACACAACCAGGATTAAAAACAGCAAAGCGGTCGTCCGGATTGTATTCTGCATGAAGCGTACCAAGCAGAGAAGCGGATATCGCCTCCAGAGTCTGGCATCGGTCAGCATGCACACTTCGTTGGTGATGAAGCCCAGAAACCAGCGGCGTCGTTGCTTCAGGAGGCTACTGAAAGTCTGAACAGCTTCGGTTTTGCAAAAGGCACCGGTGCACATCTGGATCTGATAGCGCTCGGCTGCACCGATCATGAAAAGGTGCGTCAGCCATCGATCTTCGCCGAGATGGCATTTGCCGTAGTCGAAGAGATCCTCACACTGCTCAGCCTTGTCCGCAAAATAGTACTTGGCCATCTTGCGAAAAGCCGAGAACCTCAGAATTGTTAGCGCCCCTGGAAGGCAGGTAACAGCACCACATCCAGATTCCACCGAGCGCTCAAAGAGTTGACCGTGGACATACTCCATGTCCTGCAAGACTGTGATGAGAGAGTTCTTCGCTGTCGTTGACGTGAGGATACCAGTCATTGCCAGCATGTTATGCTTGCTTCCTGGTTTCAACTCCATGTCGTACATGAAGTTTTGTAGGCACAGCTTGTCAAGAATGCAGTCAGAATCGATGAATAGAAGGAAGAGGTCGTCTTGACGCTTGAGGTAATCAGCGTACACCTTGTCGATCAGCCTGAAAGTTTGCTTTTGGCAATGTCGTTTGCCGCCATGCTTGAAGCGGGACACCGTTATCCTTGCACCTTTGTATGTCACATCAATGCTCTGCGGGTAGGTCTCCAAAGAGATGGGAATACCGAGATGCTGGATAACCTGAAGATAAGACTCATCAATCTGGCCTCCGTCGTAAGAGAGAAACACATGAATACAGTATGTTGGATAATCACTGCAGACGACCGAGTCGATCGCCTTGATTAGTACGTGTGGTTCTTCTTTGAAGACCGGCATGACTATGACCGTCTTAGGTGCAGTGCGATCATCCAATGCTTGTTTCACTCGCTTGGTTCTTCCCAGCGAATTTATGATGAGCCGATTAACGCAAAATAGCCAGGGTATCACGAGAAGGACGGAGAAGGTCCAGAACGCGAACCATTGTAGAACGGAGGTCAATCTCGTTGGAAAATAGCGAGTTATCTGTGTCGGCAAGGGAAGGATGGCGATCATGACTGGAAAGAATATTCCCCTGGGCACATGGCCAATTAGGTGATGCTAGACATGATCTCAACCTGAAAATAAACTCACCTGAGCAAGGTGAAAAGTAAAATCATAACGACTGCCAGAACTTTGATGCTCCAGTGGTCTGCTTTCTGATAGACTTTAACGAGGCAGTATATGAAGGCTGCAAGAAATAATATCCATTCCAATAGCGCAGCAACCAGCAAAGGCCCTAGTACCGAGACATAGACGATCTATAGGCTTTGTTAGCCTCGGCTATCCTATCGGAGCACGAAGGTATCGAGGTACATCTTCTTTTGGCCATCGCTCGAGGTTCGCAAATTGTCCTTGCGTCGTCATATCGATGTAAAGAGTCCAAGGCGACTGTCAACTAGTAATCGGGCAGATGAACGTAAGACTTCAGGTAAGCGATATACTGTGAAGAGCACTGTGAATACTGTTCATTGTCTGAGCAAGCTCTATGCCACCCTTGCAAGGGTCACGGCAAAAGCCCGATCTTGTATAAGATGCAGCGATGCTGATACTAGCCAAATAGCTGAGGCCGAATAGATTGGCATGAAAAGCATTGATGAAAATGACGCCTGACCATAACTGCATTCATGTACCTAACAACTCAGAAGGTCCCCGCAAAACCCGAGTAGTCAAGACAACATGAAGAAAAGGCAGGTGCATCTACTGCCGGAAGGAAAGTAGGACATGTTGAAATATTGCCCAACCAGGGCAGTGAATTGTGAACCCAGACGAACAACTCTTTCTGTTTCCAACTCCTTTGCGAGATCAATTGTGGGGTGGAGTTAGTAGTTGTATTTGCAAACCATTGTTTTGAAATGCGATGGGAACCAAGTAGCGTGACACACTCTGGCTACACGTCGTTCGGCTAGTGAGGACATCGACAAGTGTATTTACTTCATCAATTGAGCAAGCGACACCAGTTGTCAATGTCAAAACATTGCGTGATAGAAGAAAGGGCCCCAAGAAAGCAGTTGCTTTCTTGCGCCATCGAGTCTGTCAATGCTGCTTTGAGAAGAGCTGAGATTCTTGATCGATTGATCTTCAGATGCTGAGGCTGATTTGAGCAACATGTGGCAGGACCAGCTCATTGAATTGACGTCTGATGAGCATTGGTTAGTCAGGCATTCTGATCACTACATTGATGTTTCTATTCCAAAGTATGATGGTGGTACTCATGCGAAGAGTAGAAGTTAGATACAGCCGGACAATTGGTAGGAGTAGTGTATAGTTCCAATGTCCCAAAGTGGTTAGTCGTACTCGCTCCCGACTCAGCCATGCGCCACATATTCATGCCTGAGGCATCAAGTGAGTCGACGAATGTGGCGCCAGCTCCGCGGGCGGTCAGAAAATTTCCCCCGCCGCGCATTGGCCTGGGAAATTTCCCTCTTGCAGCTGAGGCAGAAACTCCCTTTCTTTCCTTCAATCTTATTTTATTTTTTTTAAGTGGTTCTGGACAGATTTTCGTTCTGTTCACAAATTTCCTGCATCTCGTGCAACTGAAATACTCACAGGTGAGCATTCACTCCTACTCGATCTAATTTGCCCCCCATTCTTGCTGCACGCGGACATCCGATCATTATTGGCCAGGCAAATCCGTATCGCGGCTGCTCCCCCCAGCGAGAGATTTCGAATTTATTCATGCTCGCTTACCCCTACCCATCCCCGCGCATTCTTGATAAATACTAATTTTCGGGTCTGCGGTTACTGATATCTTCTCAATTGCAGGAGGTGCATCCTTATCATCATCTTACCGAACTTCTCACACACCTCATATCCATAATATCACAACATGTCTGACGAACAAAAGCCCGTCGCCCAGCCCAATGCTGAGGCTGAGAAGGATGTCCAGAACGTTCTGGCCGAGTTGAAGGGTGAAAGCACCGAGGCTGCCGCTCCTGCTGCTGCCGTCGAGGAGACGAAGCAGACCGACGAGGCTGCCGAGGAGGCCCGTATCGTGGAGGCGGCCGCCAAGCTGGGCGAGAAGTCCGCCCAGGCCGAGGAGCAAAAGCAGGAGACCAAGAAGCAAGAGCAGCAGCAGCAGCAGGGTCGCGGAGGCCGCACCAACTACCGCAACAACGTCAAGTTCGACCCATCCAGCCAGGAGGTGACCAGCGACCCCGTGCAGATCCGCAAGCAGGTCGAATTCTACTTCTCCGACTCCAACCTCCCCATGGACAAGTTCCTGCTCTCCAAGGTCGGTGGCAGCAGCAACCGGCCCGTCTCCCTCGAGCTCCTCCACTCCTTCAAGCGCATGCGCCGCTTCCAGCCCTTCAGCGCCATCGTCGAGGCCATCAAGACGTCCGAGACCGTCGAGCTCACCGACAACGACACCTGCGTGCGCCGCAAGACCCCCCTGCCCGAGACCGTGACCGAGAACCACAACCCCACCGTGGTCCGCGTGTTCGAGGACAAGGCCATGAGCCGCAGCGTCTACGCCAAGGGCTTCGGCGAGGAGGGCCCCACCACTCAGCTCGAGATTGAGGAGTTCTTCGCCCCCTACGGCCCCGTCAACGCCATCCGTCTGCGTCGCTCCTACGACAAGACCTTCAAGGGCAGCGTCTTCGTCGAGTTCGAGTCCGAGGAGAAGCAGCAGGCCTTCCTCGCCCTGGACCCCAAGCCCAAGTGGAAGGACCAGGACCTGCTCATCAAGAGCAAGAAGGACTACTGCGAGGAAAAGGCCCGCGAGATCGAGGCCGGCCGCATCAAGCCCAGCGGCGGCCGGGGACGTGGTGGTCACCACCGTGGTGGCCGTGGCCGCGGCGGCAACCGTGGCGGTCGCGGCGACAACAAGCGCGGCGACTGGAGGGATCGTCGCGCCGCTGAGCAGAAGAACGGATTCAGCGACAAGAAGGAGGAGCCCAAGGAGGAGCGTAAGGAGATTCAGAAAGACGCCCGGTAAGTTCCTGTCTACATCCTTGCATATCCTCAATAAAAAAAAGTGACCACAATTTCTAACATTCTCCTCTCCAGGGGCGTCCCCGTTGTCCAGAGCACTACCGACGAGTCCGCCGGTCAGAAGCGCGCCCGTGAGGAGGACGGTGCCAATGGCGACCACCCCGCCAAGAAGGTGGATGCCAAGCAGGAGTAAAGACTTGCAGCAAAAAAAAAAAAGAGAGAGAGAGAAAAGAAAGAGACTTCGATACCAGTATTTTGTCTATTTCATGAAAGAGAGTGTGTGGGATGGGATCACGAGAGAGAGAAAAAAAAAGCATGGCCTGGGCTCAATTTTCTTTGACTTTTAAAAGAAGACCATACTATAATGGCGTTGTATAGTTACCCCCTATTTTGTTATCATTTAGCTTTTCTTCCAAATGGACTTGGGTTCCAAAGCATTTATGTCCGTGTCCGTAAATCCAGTGGCTGTGGGTTCTTTAGTAGGAGTCTGACAGTTGTGGTATTCCAGCTCGATCCAAAATCCACAGGATGTAGAGGTTTGTGTGTATATACAATTGACTGTTATCCCTTGTTTCTGTTTTGCAGCTTCCCTCCAAGTGATATCTGGTTGGCTATATAGGTATGTAAGGGCTTGTTCAAAAGCGCTACGACGGACGAGTGAAAGGTGATTCCCCTTATTTCTTCTTCTTGGTCTTGTCGACAACATCGATCCATTGCGAGCGCAGTCCGCGCCGGGATAGTGCCTCCTCCAGCGCCCGTCGCTGATCACCCTGGATCAAGACCTCCATGACGCCTTTAGCTGCGCCCGTGGCCTGGGCGACACTGGTGCTGCTGGCGCATTTCTTCTGCAGCTCCTCGGCCAGCAGGCTGGGGATGATGCCAAAGACCTCCAGGCCGGAGACCTTGGTGACGGTCTTGGAGCCGGTGCGGCGCTCGAGGGTGATGGTGGCCTTGGGGGCGGCGCCGGCCTTGGGCTTGACGCCACCGGCCAGCGTCTGGCCCGGTTTCAGGATCACGTAGTGGGCCGTCAGGAGGGCGTGGTCGTCGACGAGGCGTTTCAGGAGGGCGTCGCGGGTGGTCTTGCCGCGGGCGAGGGTGCTGCGGTCGTCTGACGAGCCCGAAGCAAAAACGGTGGTGGCGAGGAAGGGGTTGAGGTTGACGATGCGTTTGTTGTGGGGGTCGATCAGCGGCGGGCTCTGCGACTGCAGGTACTGGTCCAGGTGGGCGGAGACGTCGGCGTACTTGTAGTAGTTGCTGGGGTGTGTGCTGGACAGCGCCGGGAAGATCGTCGGCGCCAGCTTGCCCGTCGGTCGGTACAGGGTCTGCACGGTAAGCGTCTGGCCCACAGAGGGGTCGCTGTCGGAGGAGGCGATGGCTTTGCTGCTGGTCGGGGCGGCGCCGGCTTTGTTGCCGGCGGCGTTGTTCTCGGCGGCATTCTTGGAGGGCAGTCGGTAGGGGACGAACTGCTCGACCCGACGATCGTTGAAGTCGACGTCTAGAATCACGGTTTCCTGTCCGTTGCGGTCCTTGGATTTGACCAGGCGCTGCTTGTCGAGATATTTGATGAACTTTTTCACATTCTTCCAGCTCGTTTTCTTGATCTGGTAGAATTGAGCCTGTCGGGGGGTGTGAATGGGAAGGTAGGGCGTGATCATGTTCGACACCAGCGCGGACGGCTGGACTGGCAAGGACAAGCCGTGGTTGGGCGCTGAAGGGTTGTCTTGTTTGAGCTTGTATAGCGAGTAAAGGAAGGCCTTCTCGAAGGCGTCGTCAATCTCTGTGCAATGTTAGCTGAACGCACGAAATGTTATCGGAAGAAGTAGCAGGCCTCTCTAACCTTTGGTCGATGGCTCTTTATCCTCCACGACAGGCTCTTCCTCGACCGGTTGAGGTGCTTCAGCAGAAGCCTCGTCGTCTCCCGCAGCCTGAGCAGAAGCCTGCTCATCCAAGTGAAGATCATTCACTGCTCCCTCAATCTCCTTCGTCTCGCCGCTGTCCTCCTCTTCGACGTCGTCCCACCCTTCCAAGTATTCGGGAGCCGGTTGACCAGGCTTGGACGACGAACTCCAAGCCCAGAGCTCGTCACCCTCCCAGTGAAGTCCACGGACAGCATGACCCTTAGCGCCCTGCACTTCTCCCAGCGCCGAGACATCGATCTCACAGACCCCTACGAACCGCGGCACGGTATACCTGTCCAGATCCGCCACGGCGACGACCGCACCTTTAACCGCACGCTCGTCGAACGGCGGCTCGTTCGCGATGCCCGGAGTCATCAGATCCGCACCTCCCTGGAGCTTCTGCATGACCATGCCCGGAGTGTGCAGCAGAGGTACTAAGTCTGCGTTGTGCCATAGTGTGTAGACTGTCGGGTAGAGGCGCCCGTCGGCGCCGGGGCCGTGGTCGACCTTAAACCACAGGACGCGCTCGTCGCCTCCGGGATGCGCCCCCACGTAGACGGTACCCTGAACCTCGTGGAGCTGCGGTCCGGCCGTCGTCGTGAAGCGCGCGGACAGGCAGTTATCGGGGAGAAGCGCATTCCGGACCGAGGTGAGGTTTGGCGCCGTCGGGTTGGATGCGCTGCTGGGGGCAGCCGAATCGTCACCGCTGGGCTCGGTGGGCGCACTCGATGAGGGGATCTCGATCTTGTAATCAGCGATAATCTGGTCGGCGATTTTCCTTCGATCAGAAGAGCGCAAGGGCGCAAGGTTCTTGATCTGTCGTCATCAAAATGTGGTCAGTGATGAAATTTGAGTAACCGGCTCGGAGACTCGACAGTGCGGGGGAGGGGTAAGTTACGGTGGGCTTCTTCTTGAACATGACGGCGGAAAAGAGAAAGATAGAAGGAGATAGTATATGTGCCAATGTAGTAAGTCAACGCCCTCCAACCACTCCAAGATCAAAGGCGCGCAAAAGGGAAAAAGCTATGTTATCCAGAAGGAAGAATGGATGGGCTTGTGATGGAGGGGAATGTGATGGATGGGTCTGACTGCCGCAACAACAATCGGCCGCTTTTCCCCGCCTTCGATTTGATTGATCATCGCGAGTCGCGAGGTACAGTACGTAACATAAAAGAACAAAACATAGTCATCCTGGCCATCCCATCAACAAGCTTGACATGATGTGAAGAGACATCTCCCACTACCCTGCATAGCCATTTTCCCTTATAACTCCATACAATCTCTGGCGAAACAACAAGCAGTGCTAAAATAATCTCATCAGTATTCCTCGCACAATACAAACCCCCAAGTATAAAGGGCGTCGGAACATACCCCAATACAGCAAAATGCAGTCCACCTTCCTGTAGAGCCTGCTACTTTTTCTGCTTCTGTTTCTTCTCCCACTCTTCCTGGTCCATATCTCTCAAGCCTTGCATGATCTGCTTGGCCTCCGCGAGGTCTTCCGGATCGTGAATTTTCAGGCCGTAGGAGAGCCCAAACTCCCAGAGACCGCTATAGCCGGAGTTCTTGAGCCACTTGGATTGACTCATCTGGTTGGGTTCGATGTCGCCGTCGGCGGGCTTAGTCCTCTGCGCAGGAGGCATATTGGAGAAGAGTTGCTCGGAAAGGCGGATGTTAGGCGAGAGAATCAATCAATGTATGTGGCTAGGTGAGGTGCGTAGTGGAGAAAGTGAAGGCAAGTGAACTCAGGCAAGGAACCACCCACATCATCTTTTTCTCATTCACTCTGCCAGGTGCACCGCGGCTGCTTCCACTTTGAGCATGCGGAATGAAAGTCCGGATATAGATACAGAGCCAGATTCCATTGTTTTTTCCGTCTAAGGATCTCCTGCAGTTGCAATTGTAGTAAGTCTGGAGTCTCTACGATGTGAAAATGAATTTTGTCCTATCGCTACCTCAGGAAAAATTGGATTGGAAAAACGTGCTTCTGAATTGATTTTATAGATACATAACGGGATGCCCGACCCGTAATGAATAGAATAATCACAGTAAAATGGAAAAGCACAATGGCTATTTATATAGAAGATTGGAAAAGAAGCGTGATCGATCTAGTGTTCACCCCAGAGCATAGCGCTTAGGCGGAGAGGTCACGGGCGTGCTTCTTCTCGCTAACCAACCAGGTGAAGGTCTGCTTGAGAACGCTGAGGAACTGATCAGCGCTCAGAGACTCGAAGTAGCTGGTGAGGTTGGTGCTGGTGGACACGGAAGCACTGGAGCTGCTGGAGGCAGAGCTGGAGCTGCTGGGAGTGGCAACGTAGGTCTGCTGGGGAGCGCTACCGGTGACGGTGACTTGCGCAACCTCAGTGGAGGTCTGGTAGGCAGTGGCAGTATCAGTCTCAACAGCGGTAGCAGTCTGAGTAACGACGGAGCCAGCAGCAGAGGTGACGGAAGAAGCAGCGCTGGTAGCGGCGGCGGCGGCAGTAGTGCTGGAGCTGCTAGAGGCGGCAGCGGAGCTGGCAGAGCCGGAGCCGGAGCTGGAGCTGGAGCTGGAGCTGGAGGAGCTGGAGGTAGCGTTGTACATAGCAGGTCCGGGAATATCGTAGGAGGAAAGAGACTGGTAGATGTTGACGAGGATACCAGCATCAGTGTCCTTGTACAGGCTCTCACCAGCAGTGCCAGAAGGAGCGAGATCACCGCCGCCAGTGACCTTCAAGTTGAAGCACTGAGGGTAGTTCTGAGCACCATCCTTGTTACCAGCAGAGTGAAGGGCAATGATTTCGTGACGGAGGACGTAGTTGCCAGCCGCAATGTCAGAGGGAATGGTCACAGTCCAGCTGTTGTTGTTGGCGATCAAGTTATCACTGGCCCAGGTACCGGGGACGTTGTCGTCGTTGATGAGACCGCTCTCGTCAATCTTGAAAAACTCGAGGTCGGTCTTGGTGACGCTGCTGCAGTCACCATTGCAGTTGGCAAGGTAGGTCAGGACAGGGCCGTGATGGCTGTCGGGCCAGGTAGTCCACTGGAGCTCAACAGTACCACCGGCCTTGACCTCAGCAGAGATGGCACCGGGCTTGGCACTCTTGTGGCAAATGATGTCGGCATCAGCATACTCGCTACCGTCGACGAAACCCAAGTCGGTCGCCTCGGTAGACCATCCAATGGTCTCCGGGGGATCGCTGGAATAGGGGTAGGAAGTGACAATGTAGCCGCCATAGTAGGTTCCGTCGACAACAGCACCCGACACGTAACCGTGGCCAGCGACGAGAGCGGCCGAGCCGAGGATAACACCAGCAAACTTAGCAACAGACATTTTTCGATCGACGCACAGCGTGAAAGTTCTTGAAAAGGATGGTTTGGAAAGAATGACAAAGGCGGTCTTCAATCAATGAAGCCTGGAATGAAAAAAAAGTAAGAGAATGGAAGGTTCGGAGACCCAAGTAAAGAAAGGAATGAGAAGCTTGGTGAGAAGAATGAAGAAGCTCCCAAAGTCGTGATTTGACGCCTTCTTATATCTTCTTCGATTCTCTATCTCATCGAGGCTTGGCCAGAGCTCAGACCGGATTACCCCCGAGGCCAGAAAGATGAAAGGTTCATTGCAGCCGGCCATGCTACACGTAGATTGCCTTGGCACCTGTCAAGTTTCCACAACCTGTGCGGTTGTCGGATGCTGAATATTGACTGAGATAGGGTCGCCGCAGCAAGGCGAGTCTGAGATTGATGAAGGCCAGGCACCGGGCCACTAAGCGTCGACACGGCGGTGGGGTTCCGGCGTCAACGGTCGAGACATTCTCAGGGACAAACACTACTTTTGACTTAGCGCTACTCGGAGAGGAGAGTCGGAATGATACCAGAACGACCCCGATGGATATTAACTACTTACCTTAGCGGGCGAGTGGAGCTGCAAGCGCCGGTGCTCTGGCGGCAAGTCTGCGACAGAGCAAGTTTCAACGGGGAGCCAAGCTGCTCCAGGTCCGCCCTGCCAAGAAATGCCATTTCTAAAGAGTCGCAAAATGTGTGGACCAACCGGGTATTGAACCGTCTAAGCAAGGAAGCTCCGACTTCACAAAGTTGTAGGAAAGCTTGGAGGATGAAGCGAGCGGGCGGGTTGGTGATGATGGTGATGGTTTGCTGACTGCTGAGTCCTCTCACATGGAAGCTCTGAAGCTACACTACAAATTGGGAAGCCACGTGCCATGCTGCCCTACCGACCGATACTCTTAGGAAACTTGTACCAATCTCGACTTTACAACACTCTCCCCTCATGACTTTAGATCAAGAATCTCTCAAATACCAATTGATGTTTATCATCACAAACTTACTTCTTACTGGTATAATGGTGGACGGACCATGAATGAAGGCTCATGGCTCAATGGGCAGAGTACTCCGTACAGTCTAGGTTCATCCTCGGCCTGTGAGCCGGCGTTTCCACCTTCCCGACTAAATGGCGCCGTCTAGTCACATACTAATTAATTAAAGGCGCGCGATCCGTCAGGTAAGTCGAGATCGAGACTTTCGATGGAAATTGCAAGGAGGACTATTTGACGCTGTCTTGGCACTAGAATCTCCTCCGTATAAGACTGTATCCCGATCCCTGCGTCCCCATGTTCCTCAAAGAAGCTGGAGGCTGGAATCTCAGGTCTTCTCGGTTATGTTCCGCGCCCGTGCTTCTTGCCACGCAACGTCCAGCCTCATCTCTAAAGAAAGTATCATCTAGATGCTTGGGTTGTAAACTTGGGTATGAGGATAATAGCTCAGGGTCTACGGCTAAATGCAGGGTCATGCGGCATGCACGGGTTGGTAGCAGCTCGAAACGTCTGATATACAGAGTAACTACCCCTACCATGCTACTGTCGTGGGTCCGATCAGTGCCTTACCCACCCTTCTCGTTTGCATCTTCCAAGTGGACCTGCAGATGCATATTTGAAACACTTTTGGGGCGAGACATCGACCGTTGCTTAGGCTTTTGTGCTCTGTCGTCTTCATTTCGGCCAACCAAGCTTTTTCTGAACGACGTGAGGATGCTTGTTTCTTCCTGGAAGGCTGAATGTCTCATTCGCACAGTTTACCAAGGAGAATAACTGAGATAATCAAGTTCAACCAGCCGCAAGCTGTCTCCCTATATTGAGCTTGAATCCACAGGTTCTTAAGCGCCGGACATCGCACAGCGGGAAATTAGAAATGCTTTGGTCACCCTCTTTTGACGGCTTTTTGAGCTGCATATGAGCAGGAACTGCAGACTTTTCGTACACTTCTTATGATGACCTCCGATAGGATCGTACCTTCTGTTGTAGTTGAGATTGGGCGAATAACAATCAAAAGCTCAATGTGTGACCCTCTGGTGCTTATATTTACAGGTGCAATGACAGCCGTGCTGCATATAGTATTTCCCTCTGTAAGAATACATTGTTTGTTCTGATTATGGTTAACAATTGTAATCAGGTTGCTCTGCATCCACCATGTGGTCATGCGCTCTCCGTTTGTGATACTCAAGCAAGACGGAGTAGGGTAAGACAGTATGGACGTTCTACATATGCCCCTGCAGCTTGAGATCTTGTACACCTCAGGGCCGGCTTATAACCCATGATAACCATTGGCTCTACGGATAGAGGGTACGCTCCTAGCTTTCAGTACAAGGAGGTCGTGGGATAGACTAATGCACGCTATGTTGCCGCCACACCGTTGCCCAGGCAGAGGGTGCTCTTAATCACAACTTATAGTCGCGGGTTTCGTATTGTTTTGCCTCATCTGGAAACAAGAATCTATCTCGACAACATGTCTCTACATAGTGGAGGGAATACTTCTTAGCCCTCAAGAAAGGCATGACACCTATCATGAGCTGCTTGGTTAGTTTGATATATCTCCATCAAGACATCCACTTTATCAAGCAATGATTAGTGCCTCTAGCGCTAACCGAAGGCAATATAGGATTCTCGAATCTCAACCCCAGTACTATATTACTATGCAGCGCGAGGGACTTCTGGCGAAAATGTAATAAGGAATTGGTAGAGGAGGTTACTGCCAGATGTTTACTATTTTCTCACCACGGACCTACTAGGTAACTTGACAAGCAGACCGGTTCTAGAACCCGACCAATGCAGCCTGACTATCCTACCACGTCCACGTCCACGACAGCGATAGGCGCCGCCCATCTGGGGCTGGATTTAGGTGCAGCTGGCACCGGTTGGTGAGGGGCTTTCCGAGGATATGAGCTACTAGTGCGTCATGATAACAATAACTAGACGCTCTATGATTAGCTGCACAGGGTCCCTACAAGACCTGGCTTGCCTGCGATTTTTTCCATCTTATCATCCCCGCACGACGCAATCTAGTCCGGTAAATGTCAGGAGGACTGGCACACCGTCTGGCCTGAAGCGTTTTCGCTTGTGTACACTTTTTCTTGGCTGCGTAAGCAATTTCAATGTCTGACAGGCGATGGCGCAGTTCATTGATTCATTAGAAGCATCTTACTCGCAATTTACCCATTGAATCCAATCTAATGAGACAGAGCTGGCGAAGTTCTTTCTCTTTAATCGGTCAATGTCTCCTACTACTCTCATTGCAAGAATGCTATCCTAGACTGGGACTTCGATCAGATTGGTGATAAGTGCACAAAGCGCCGATCGTGAGGTCACTTGTGTAGTACAAGCTCCTTTTCCCGGTAAAGAAACAGAGCTGTGAAGTGGTTTGAACCTGAGCCCTACTACGGAGTAGTAAGCTGAGCCAGTGATGGACCAGGAATACACTAACTTTGTATGGACTGTCCATTTTACACCGGGAAGGGATTGCGGGATGGATGGATGATCTTCCTCGGTGAGCACACCCATTATTGTTTACTCCACCTCCATGTCAGATTGGCAGGCTGGGAACTTATTGATCACTTACATACTCTTTTGAGCAGAGGATACTAGATACCTATGTGCTAAGGAACAGTGCTTGGACCGACACTGATAGTATAGGTAGAAGTACAGTCAAGCTTAGGCAATTCCGGAGCCTTCTACTTCATGAACTGAGTTATGGTAGGTACACTGCGCATGGTTGAACCCGTCTTGGTTGGCGAGAAATATTACCTACCTTCAAGGTTACCTTAGTACGGAGTACTAGGTACGGATAGGTATTATTGCACTGAGTGCCCCGGCCCAGCCAGCCTCCCTTCCGCCCAATTAGAACTCGGCGGCCTAGTTACTCCGGTTCCTGGCTGTTCAATTCCTTGATTAGGATTAGTGTATTATTGCCAGTCTCACCGCCAAGGTATGAAAGGGTTGATGAGTGGCAGTGGCACTGAACAGAACTCACTCGATAACCACGGACTCTGGCAGGCAGAAAGTCAGACAGTAGACAATTCATATCACGCCTCCTCTCTCCCATTCCCTTTCTTTACCGTACCTACACCCACATCTCACTCTCACCCTCCCCCCTCCCCCCCCTTCCTCCCACAGTCTCCAGGTTTGGCTTATCTACGGGGCCTTCCGTGGTCGATCACTATTCTTGTTAGCCTCTTCTCTTAATTACTTAATTACCTGTCACTTCTTGCGACCCATCTTGGGCACGACTGTCTCCCAAACCTTTTCACCTCGCTAACTCCGACCGTCGCTCTGATTTTCCTCCCCTTTCCCGCGGCCGCGCCTCCGCCTCCGCTCTCCCCCCCCCCTACTACGACAATTGCCTTTAATCGCTCAAGCCGTCTCTCACTTCACAGAGTCATACGCTTCCTCCTTCCTCTGGTTGGCCAGAACCTTCAAGTCCTACAGCAAGTCTTTTAGTCGCCCAGCCTGGTCTCATTTACGGATGCATTCGTGATACCGCTCGTTCGTCGACAATAACTGAGTGCGCCCGCCTACTGCGGCTCCAGTTTAGCCCCAGTCACTCCTTGACAATTCTACGCTCTTGGTTCCATTCAGAGTTGGACTAGGGCGTCAAGGCAAGGCTTAGCCTGGAAGCAGCCTGCGAGGCTTGTTAAGGAGGATCATCGGCGTTTCCATCCTGGTCACCTGCGGGCTATTGTGAGGATCAAAGGATGGGATCGGCAGAGGCTGTCTCTTCACCTGCTTTCCCTTTTCTGGAACCTGTTGTAGTCGACGACGAAATGGGTAATCCCTATCAAGACACAGATATGGACTTCTTGGACTCTGCAAGGTTACAGGTTTCGTCCGAAGGCGCGGGCAGGGATTTCGATGACCTCTTCTCTCACGCTCCTTCCACCCGCCAGAGCCGCGACTCGGAGCCAACATGCTTGTCGCCATCTGAACTATCGCTGAAAAACTCCTATCAAGAACAAGATGCAATGCGACAATTCAACGTGGTCTCCGCCGAGTCCCCCGCCGAGTCTCCGGACGGCTCAACACCAAGTTCGTCTTCTGAGTCACCACGCAATCATCTTCGGAACCCGTCCGTAACGTCTTCTGCATCGGCAGTACATAGCGAACACACGATAATGCCCTTTGGCTACACAACGGAGGATTGGATGAACCCGGATCTCGCGTCGGTCAAGGAGGAATCGCTTTTTGGACTGGATATTTCTCTTCCGAATATGGACGGCCCGTTTCATGCGGACGCAGACCTTGAATCAAGTAATAAGGCCATGGATGCAGCATTTGATTTTGAGAGTGCCGCCAGCAGCCCCAGTCCTCTGAAAGCCGAGACGACACCGCAGCCGAAATATACGAGGAAACCCAAGTCTCAATTGCGAAGTACGTCGGGCGCTTCAGCTAGGCAATCTGCGTCTCCGGTAGGTCTTCATCATATGTTCTGCGATTGTAACGAACTGACGCCCTGATGTGCAGATTCCTGGCACGGCCTTCTTTCCTCGAAGTACCAAGGAAGCATCTCCCTTCTCAGTCTCCCGAAGTATCAGTCAGGGAAAGTCTACGTTGGGCCCATGGGGCGGTCATTCTCCGTCATCGATCTTGGAGGAAAGCTTTGGTGGTATCAACATGAATGGCTCTCCCATGAACTCGAATCTGAGTTTTGGACCAAACAGCTTTCCTTTTGGCATCAACTTCGCGCCGTCCCCTTCTCCAAGCTTCATGAAACCGGAGCCAACACAGCGTCACTTCCTGACTGTCCACCCCACATCGCTCAAGTCGCGCGTGGAGACACAGATTCCCATCAGACTGACGCTTTTCCCGTTGCCGACCGGCGTGAAGAAAGTACGACTGCCTAGTCACACAATCTCAAAACCCAAATTCTTGGCGCCGTCGACCATCGAACGTTCTCCGGAAATTGTGGAGCTTTATACAAGCCTCGTCTGTACCAGCGCAATGCAAGAGCAGGACAAGCTCAAGAAAGCTTTCGCGAGAGCAAGAGGCGAATCTCGATACCGGTCCTCTAGCTCCAGCCCACGTGCTGCCGATGACACTCAGGACGAGGACAAACCATTAGATGGAGGAGAAGTTAAGATCTGTCCTGGTTGTATACAGCGTGAACGAAAACGGGCGTTCCGGAAGAAGCAAAGGAAGCCAGAGGAAGACGAACTTTTCCAGAAGGACGAGGAGAAGCGAGTCATCGTATTTAACACCAACGAGATTAAGGACTGGACCGAGCCCTCGAAAACCGCCATACCTGGCTACGGGGATGGTCAAACCCTGAACATTCCGGCTGGGGCTATGCAGGTCGAACTGCCGATGCGAATAGCATGTTATTGCAGGCATCAGAATGAGAAGCTTGGGTTTCAGTACGACCGCCTTTCCATATTTATCATTGATTTGTTCTTGGGAACTCGGGCTGACATTTTCGATTTAGGGTAATTTTCACTGTTAAAGATCACAAAGACAATGTCATCGCTCAGGCGATCACAAACTCAATCATGATCACGGACGACCACAAAACCCATGCTCCTCCAGCTCCGCCAGCTCCTGGTCCCTCACCCTCTTTGCCGGATGGAACCCAATTGCCAGGCGTTGGGGTCTTTCCCTCGAGCCCTAGTGTGGAGACAGGCAAAGCGCCAGCTTCAACACAGCAGTCGAATCAAACGGCTTCAGCGACCGACTTGCAGGGACTCCAGCAACGTTTCAATTCGCAATATCAGTTGCCTTCTGGCTCGTTTTCCCTTCACCAGTCGTCAGCCAACGGCACAACTTCAAATTCGCAAACACCGCGCAGTCTCTCGAGGCAGACCTCGCCGAATGACTTTCAGGGCCCAATGAGCAAGAGACGCAAGCATAGTAACTCGGGAAGACTTCCCTCAGAGCTTACCATGACCAAGTTAGAGAATACGCAGCCATCAGCTAACACTTCCAACTCCACGGCGCCCAGTACCGAACCACAGTTCTCAGGGGCCCGCGGATTTGCGTCACCAGTGGAAAGGCCTTTTGTGACCTCGTCCGCCATGTCCAGCCAATTCCCCAATAGCCCTCCAACGCCGAACAGTGGGGACAACAATCCCTTCCTGAGTGTACACCCACAAAGCTTGGACAGTTTTATTCAGCAGCAGCTAATGTCTGCACCAAACTCCGCGCAGCCCAGTCGTCCCGGTACTCCAGGCGGCTCTAGGAACAATTTTCACGACCAGTCTTTCAATTTGTCCCTCGGTCCAAACACGTCTGCTCCCATGTGGCCACCGCTCAGTAATGCCGGAAATCGGCTGCCCTCAGTCATCCACAAGGTCGTTCCCGCCGAGGGTTCCATCACTGGCGGCACTGAAGTTACTCTGCTGGGAAGCGGCTTCTACCCTGGCATGGAAGTTGTATTCGGTGATACCCTTGCCACTACCACCACATTCTGGGGCGACAAGTGTCTTAATTGCTTGACCCCTCCTGCACTGCAGCCTGGAATGGTGCCAGTGGTGTTCAAGCACGAACATCCCACATTTGGTCAAATCCAGACGCCTCAACCTCTGATGCCGAAGCAGCAGCAATTTTTCCGTTATGTGGATGACCGTGAGCTGCAGATGTACCGACTAGCTCTCGGAATCCTGGGACAGAAGCTCGGCAGTCAAGCAGATGCGTTCCAAACGGCCCAGCAGATCATGGGTAGTGATATGAAGAGTGTTTTCAATGTTCCCCAGGATTTCCAAGGAAACTCGAGTGGACATCAGCGACAAGTGCCTGGGTATGAATCGCAGGGTAAATTGAGCGATCTTGATTCGAAGATGTTGACTTATCTCGAATTTGTCGACCTCGACGATAGCCCTCGTCCACCCAGGTACAACTCCCGCTCGGCGACAGGCCAGACGCTGCTCCATTTTGCGTCGTCCCTGGGACTCACGAGATTTGTTGCTGGACTCCTTGCACGAGGTGCCAACTCCGATGTGCAAGACAATTCGGGAAATACCCCGATGCATCTGGCAGCTTTGAGCGGCCATGCACACATTGTCCAGCGGCTGCGCCTTGCGGGGGCCGAGACCACTGCTCGCAGCATACGGGGATATACACCCGCAGATTTGGCGACTACATTACCCGCGCATCAAGCTGCCCTCATTCCTGCCCGCCACCGCTCACGCAGCGTTGGCTCACTGTCATCTTCGCGCCGCAGACACAGTTCTGCGTCCTTGCACTCCCTTTGGGAATCTTCCTCAGCATCAGGCTCCTTTGGTCATGCTGTAGATGACTCTGACGACGAGGATTATGAAGAGGATGAGATTGAGTTCACCATGTCGCGGCGGTCCAGTCTGCATCATGATCGACCAGGGCCAGTCCATGCGCCCGAACAGCCACCTCAAGCGGAAGATACGAGGCCATTCTCTCCCCCAGCTGCTCTACTTGCTTGGCGCAATCAACTCCAGACCCAAATCAACCAGTTCCAGCAAAGTGTGGCCAACGCCTTTCCCAACCTACCTGCTCTGCCGCCGATGCCTGCCTTACCTGACTATCAGGCCATGCGTCGCATCACCAATCTAGTCCCGCACAGGCCAAGTACTTCACGCTCGTCTAAGGATGGCTGGTGGGATATGCTTACCGGCAACTCGGCTCCCGACAATTCAGCACCAACCACGGCGGAGCTACCCTCTTATGAGGAGCTTTACCCACACCAAGAGAACCAGGTCGGAGAGGATGAAGCGGCACGTCTAAAGAAGGCCAGCATGTTACAAGCGGCTACAGAGGCTGCCCTTGACCAGCATTTCGAGGCTCAGGCCAGCACCTCAGAGGCTGTTCTGACCAAAGCGGACAGCGAAGAGCTCAAAGACATTCGGATTGGTCGCAACGTGATCTCCCGCGAACAGCAGAAACATCTCCGAGAGCAGCAGGCACGGAGGATGAAGGGTCTTGGAAATGATCGCAACCTTTACTTCATCTGGGTAAGTCTCAACCTTGCATTTCTCTCTTTTTTCAATCGCTAATTGTCTTCAGATCCCTCTCCTACTTCTGGTGATCGGTGCCTGGGTCCGTAGCTATGTTCCGGGAATTTGGGAAGGAATCTACAGCGGCTACGAATTTCTCAAAGCTCGCTATGCGCAGCACGTTCTTGAAGTCGGTTCTTGAACGATTTCACACCACCATCCTTCTTACTAACATCTTTTTGACTTGTTTCTTACCCTTCATTTGAGCTGGGGCGTTACGTCCACTGGACTGGTACTATAACGGGCATTTGTCAATCCTTGTTTACTTGCGTGTGTGATGTTTTTCTATAATGACTGGATATGATGGGTCTATTTCTATTCCACCTGGTTGTTCCTGATGCCTTGCTCATCATATTCACATATTCACAAGCCTTGTCGTTTTACATGGGCCCTGTACAGAGACATTAGTTTTTTTTGGGCGATTTTTACTCATTCATTTATAGATGTAATGGAATACAATGATGCATAACAATTATCTGAAGATGATATAGACGTATGTATAAATGTGAAGGACTTGGGGCCCTGGAATGCCAAGAGATGCCGGCTGGAGAACCAAAAGGCGGTCTTGCGGCCAACATCCGCCCCCCATCATCATCATCATCATCATCACCATCACACTTCCTGTCCGATCATTGCATCCAATTCCTCTTTCCTTCCCCCGCACCCCGTTTGAGAAGGAAGATTGAAAAATCTTCAACTCCTTAGCTGCCCAGGCGGTATGCTATTTACAAGCCGCTTACCTTCGTCCGAATAGTGCTACGGACACCATGGACCCATCACCGCAAGGGGGCTCGAGCAGTGTCACCGGTAAATAAGCCCCGTTTCCCGCTCGAAGTACTTGTGCTACACGCTGCTCACTTCTCACCTCGCTGTTGCCAGTCGAGTATACCGATCCCTCCGGGCTCTTCCCCGACGTCCAGTCTGTTCTCGCAGAAAAGCTCCCGCTCAAGAATCTCCACTGGAAATCACCAACTCGCCCCGTTCGATCCATCGAGTCCCTCCGGATCGGATTCGTTCCCGCCCAGCATGAAGCGGACGAGCAAAAGACCTCCACCGATAGGACCGGCACCGCAGTGACACATCGTCGGCACCAAATCCCTGGCCTGCGACAAACGCCCTACCTGAAGATCTTCCTTCTCCGATGCGACGACAACGACACCTACAAAGCTACGGCGCGGAGGGCGTTGCGGGATTGGATCAAGTCTCACGCCTCCACCTCACTATCCAACACCACCACAACCAGCCAAGAGAAGCACGATGCCTTCGATTGGCTCATCCTACACGTCGTGCAGGATGGGGAGAGCGCCGAGAAAGTCGCCCCAGCCTCGAAATGGGGACGCACCACTACCACGGTCTTGGAGAAGGTCCGGGCGGACTTCAATGGCGCATCCAAGTCCGCCGTGGATCGCGTGGCGCAGATCCGTCTGCCTAGGCCAGGAAGCGCCGTCAAGCCGCCGGAGCTGGCCGACCAGGTCGAGGATTTCGTGGAGAAGATGAAGAACGCGATTCTGTCGGCGTTTGACCTCCGCGTGGCACAGTATGAGGAGGATATCAAGGAGAAGGACTCGCAGCGCAGCTTGCCCGGATGGAACTTCTGCACTTTCTTCATACTGAAAGAGGGACTCGCAAGGGGCTTCGAGAATGTCGGGTTGTTTGACGACGCCCTGCTGGGGTACGATGAACTCGCCGTTGGCTTGGATACCGCAATCCATGAGCAGTTGGAGGGCACCGGGGAACAGCATGGCAGTGCTTTCCTTACCCACAGCAAGGACTGGCAGGAGACGGCAAAACAGGCACTGGAGTCGGCGGGTGACGCTGTGCCAAAGGATGAAGATCCGGCTGAGCCAGAACCAGTACCTCACCTTGAGCCCGGGGACTTTCCTATCGACTCGAACAAGAAGCCCTATCGGGAGATGATTTTGGCCAGCAACATCTCGATCTTCGACTTCCGCACATATATTTTCTCTCGGCAGGTCACTTTGCTTCTCCGGGCAGCCAGGGCGCCATCTTTGGCCGGTCTCGAAGCGCATGGGAACAAGAAGCAGGTGAAGAAAGCCACGAAGGCTGAGAACTTGATGCTGCTTTCTCAAGTCTGTGACAGGGCAAATGAGTTTATCAGTCTCGCGGTACGAACACTGAGGTCTGATCTTCACACGGGCTTGGCTGAAGTGGGCCACAGTGCCGCAAAGCAAGAGGTGATCGACAATATGGTGTCGTCGTGGGTTTATGCTGCTGCTTCTCAGATTCTCTCTCAGACCTTCACGCCAGCTTTGACCCTTCCGGAGACTACCTGCCACGTCGCGAACAGGGAATCAGGGGCTTCTAGTTCCGCTGAAGCCACAGGGGAACTTCCTAAACGTACCAGCTCGCTCATGAACTCTTCTGCCGCTCGTTCTTCTCGCCCTGGAACATCGGAGGTCATGTCATCCGAGAGCCTCTCGGTTTATGCTCGACCGGGCTTGGAGGTCCCGAAACCTACCCCCAAAACCGGTTCCGAGCAGTTGGCTTCCGGGAGGGGAGACTTATACCTCATGGCTCGACGAGCTTTGGAAGGAGTATCTGGCAGATACGGTTGGAAAGAGAAGTGGGATGAAGATCGTTTACTATTCGATGATGAGAACAATGCAGAAAACGACATGGCGGAGGTCAGCCTGGATGATGAATCGCCGGAATCCACGAAAGACGCGCCGGAGCCAAGATATCTGTGTGGCATCGCTCTTCCGGGACTGAAAATCGCGCTTCGCTCAAGGAGAGCTTTTCGAATGCATTTCGAGGACCTGACAGACCAGATGTATCGGCACCATATTGCTGCTAACCGCACCAACTCAGCCCACGCCGCACTCGCCGATATGGCCCTCTTACGGTATCGGCTAAGTGACTATGGCGCGGCTGCTTCATACTTCCACCAGTTGACTCCGTTCTATGGCAACAAGCATTGGGCCGTTTTGGAGGGCGTCATGCTGGAAATGTACGCACGTTGCCTGAAAGAGCTGGAACGTAGCGAGGAATATGTGCGCACGATTCTTCGCCTTCTCGCCAAGTTTGCCGCTTGGACAGAGTCGAACCTGTCAAGCCGTCAGAAGACACTAGATGCCTCGCACATCTTCGCTGAGAATGCTTTGGTCTCTGAATATGTTGATGAGCTTTTCAAGGCCTCCGGGGCCTTGAACAAAGAAGTGTTTGCACCAATGACCGATTTCTTTGGTGACCTCAAAGTCCAGCCGACCATTATCCATTATGGAGACAGGGATGGGTTTCAATTACAGCTTGCCTTGAGGTTTCTGCTCGGCAAGCGGATTGAAATCAATTCGCTCAAGTTGCGGCTAGTCAGCGCCCTTGGACCTCAGAGCAATGAGCACTGGTTAGAGATGCCGACAGGGATGACCATCAAGTCATCCTCGACGAAGGTGCTTGTAGATTCAGCGGTGAGTATAATTTAATCAGGTCCCGCTCTCAATCTAGGATGCTGACCATTGAAAGGTTTCGCTTCAAGGGAAATACTTTGTGGACCGCATCGAGATACGTGTGAGGAACCTCATCTTTACATTAGCGGGTGGAAGAAATGCAACCCTGCCTATTGGGTTTAGAGAAGCAATAGAGGCAGAAGAGGAAGACAGCCGCCCATACATTTATTGCTTTCCACCACCGGACGGCCTGCAGGCAAGGATCGTTTCCCCGCATCTTGTCAACCTGCAAGAAATGCGGACGCTGGAGCTGGAACTCAACAGCGGATGGAACGATATCAAAACAGGCACCCTGCGTGTTAGGCCAGCCACTGCTGGTCTGCGACTGAGAATCGCAGAGGCGGAGTTGGTCGAAGGCGAGATTCAAATCAAAGCCAACAGCGATTCAGGCACCATTGAGTTCAACGAACTGAAGCCGAAATCATTTGTTCGACTCCGGATCCCTTATACGGTGGAGGAGCATCATCCGATCTTGTCTGCAAGGGCAGAGGTGACCTATGAAACGGGCAGTGGGTCGTTTTCGTACTCTTCCATTCACAAAATCAATTCAGGTTTGCCAATCAGCGTCAACGTGCAGGACATTTTCAAGAACGACGTGCTGTTTTCCCGGTTTACAATCAGCCCGGCCTTGATGATCCCTCTTCGAATCTTGAGATGCAACATCCCTAGTTCGAATGCCTACGAGGTGCAATCAAGCATTGGTGACTCTGTGGCGCTAGATGTATTTCCCAAGCAGCCCGCCTCCTTGGTATACAAAATCCGGCGGAAGCAGGACAATGTCTCCTCCCCTGGTTCCAGACGCTCACTCCGGCTGAGTGTGGATTTCACGTGCGTGGATGATGAGTGCATGGATGCCGTGGAAAAGGCATTCCACTCTAGCATCATGGCTAGTGAATTCCACCCATACAGCACGTTACTTACGGCCCATATCCTTGATGCGTTCCGCACCCAATTGTCAACCTCCGACATGGAGATCGTTGGCCTGGTGCGAGAGGTGGAAACGTTGGGGTATGCGAATGCTCGATGGGAAGGATTACTGGGCGCGCTGAAGGAGCCACTGGACGGACTGAAAACGTGGCTTAAGGATTGGCACAAGGTGAGAAGTAGCCAGCGCATTAGCCGTGCTTCCCTCGCACTCAAGTATACTGACAAACGCACAGAACCACCCGGTGATTCGTCTCCCAGCATCGCCCACTGTGCCTAATAGACACATTGTCATTCCGGTTGACATTCCTGAAATCCCAGTTGTCCATACAGCCGAGCTTCGCCTCACCAATCTGACGGGCCAACATCGACACGCCGCAGTTGGGCAAATGATCGCCGCCGAACTCACTATCCATCACACTCGGCGCTGGTGCTCAGCTGAACAACGTGAACAGGCCAATGGATCGCTCGAATTTACATATGAGCTTCATGCCAACCCCGACTCGTGGTTGATTGGCGGTCGACGTCGCGGAAACTTTACCGCCGAAGAGGGGGAGACTAAGACATTTGCGATCATGCTCCTACCCCAGAAGGCTGGCCACCTTCTTCTTCCCGGGCTAGAGATTAGAAGCTTTGTACCACCACCGCCCTCGTCGTCGGGAGCCCCGCCGCCACCGATTACCCCTATGCTGCAGCCCTCGACTGGAGGGGCGGCGGCAGCAGCAGCAGATCCCGGGCCAGCCACGAGCGGGCAGCTACAACGACGACCCATTCCTTGTGAGGTAGATTACCGTAACCACGGGGAGACGGTGTTGGTGCTACCGGATCTGCGGACGACGACGGTGAGCCTTTCCCTATCGGGCGGCAGCCATGGCGGAGCATGGTTGGTTGATTCCGAGCGACTCCATCAATCTGCAAAGAGTACGAGTACATAGTACATAGACTTCAAAAACAACTTGCAGATGATTTTGAGAAGGGGGGTTCCTGGCCTTATGATTCGTCTGTACAAACATATATAGATACATACATACATATATATATCCAAGGACATGATCGCCGCCTTCAGCTTAAGATACTCAGTAGATATTATCGTTGGCATGTCAAGAGCAGCAGCATGCATTAAGTTAGTAATTACTCGGCGCGGTTGAATCCCAAGTTTCGAAAATTTCACACCCAGCAAAACAGGTATCCTCCAAATTTCAGCCGGGAACACAAAAAAAAACCACGACCACGCCAATGTTCAAACTAAAAAAATACAGTTTAGCACCCCCGAGAGCGCCGCCGCCGCCGCCGCCGCGCGCCCCTCTTTCCCCATCAAATCAGCACCACGCAATCGAATGACAAGCGGCCGCCCATTCGTCGTAAGTGATTTGTGTTTCAAGGTTGGCATTCTTTCCCTTCCCGATCCAACCACCTCCCGGGAAGTCAGCCCCACCAGCCTGGCCGGGGAGGGATGGATCTCAACAAAATCGATGGTGTGCCCCAACAGAAGTCTTTGACATGCAGGGATTTTTTTTCCAACTTACTCAAGCACGGCTACACATGACTAGTGGTTTGTTCGGTATAGAGGAGTTCCGGACTCAGGTCATTTCGGCTTCATTTACTTTACCCTGTAGGAGTTTTTGGATTGGATTAAATTAATCTGATGATCTTGGGATGCGTAGGTAGTTTACATATACTCATACCGTAGTAGTGAAGTTGTTGGGAGGTGATATTATCGGCAGTCAGCCCATCGTCCGCAGCATGTTGAACACAGCACCGTAGACAAAGCTCAGTCAGCTCTTATCACATGTGCTGCTCTGCTTGGTACTCCTGCCTGTAAAGCGTTGTGTACTGTCCTCCGTACACTGTACACAGGAGGGACGAAGCCGTTCGCATCGACGGTGGCAAGACGCAGAGAGGACTCGGGAGCTCCAGGCTCGAGGAGCGGCAGTCTTCTCCTCAGCTGGAGCCAATCAGCAGTCTGGTAGATCGGGCTCCTCGCTGACAGTGGTGGAAGCCAAATGGAAGCGCGAGGTGATCCACTTTTCGAGCTGACTGGTCCGCTAGTAGTTCTTCAGAATCTTTGCACGGTGTCTTTTGCTGGCCCGGTCGGCGATGTTTGATTTATTGCATTACATGCTCAAAGTATGAGTATGGGTATGGGTATGAGTATGAGTATGAGTAGTGAGCACCCTTTGCACGGAGAAGAATGCGAGGTGGATTACATGGTAGTTGGGGTTTCGCTATCCGATCAAGAAAGAGTCGAGACTGAGCCGGGTCGATCTGAGCTGAGCATGAGTCGTGCTGAGATGAGATTGGCAGAGACTGAAGGATGATCATGGCCATGGTGAAGCTGACCACTGCTACTAAGGTAGGCATTGCAAATCACCCCTCCAGGGAAAAGTCGGGATGGGTTTTCCGAGTGGCATGTGAAATGGGGTTGGTTCCCTTGTTGGGGCCAGGCCTGAGCAGTTTGATAAGCCTACAACCGCATCATCTCCGGTTGATTATTTCTCCACTCCCTCCCTTCTCCCTTTATTCAGGTGTCTGTTTCAAGATGACAACTTCACAAACAAAAGCTCGGATCATGGAAGACGAATCAAACTGATGGCAATGCCACTCAAGAGAGATATGGCCTTTGAGCTAGTGGTGGCGGGTGCTTTGCTTTGCTTTGTTTTTTTCTCTTTGCTGAAGCCGAACAAAAAGAAATAACAAAAAAGACAAAAAAAGATGGCGCCAAGATTGTTGAGAAGCCAAAGTTCTGCAGGAGGATGTTCATTGGACCCAGTGGGGCGGTGAAGAGTCCACTTACCTCCCCGGTTCTCGGTCCCTGGTAACGCAACGAACCATCAGTCGTATTTTTGCAACTTGTAATCTTGCAGATGCCGGCCGACCACATGGAAAATTCCCTCGATCAGTGGTGAACACCCCCCATCTCCCTCCACATCACACGGCGACGACTGTATGGGGCGTTTGCGGTGAAGGAAACACCTGCAGAGGCGAGAATGGAGAACACCCCCCAAAAAGAACAGCTTCAGCCACCGCCAGTCGTACGACCATTAGTCAGACTTTTCTCGCTCTAACTACTCAGCCTTATCGGACCCGAGGTGGCGAGAGCTCTCTCTCTCCTCCATATCGACCACCTCGGCGTATAGTACTCCGTACAGTAAGTAGCACTGGGCTCGTGGCTGTGGTCATCAGAGACAGAGAGTCAAAGATCAGATCAGACCTGTGAGGCGCGGCGCGCTCATCACAGTAGGCCATGCATCTCCATGCATCTAAGCATGCACCCTTGAACCTAGATTCAGCCGGCACAGCCAGAATGATAGGCTCAGCTCCAACCTCGGCATTCGTGCACAAACAAGATTGTAAAGATCGACTTTCAGCAAATCCTTGTGAGTGAGCAGCAGTCCAATGTGCCGTCTCGGACGATAATACTAAGTGATGGGGCCAAGATGAAAGTGCACGGAGCAATCCAAGGCAAATTTGGCGATCGAGCTGAGAGCGGGATTGCAAAATACCAGCGGTGGTAACGGGCAAGATGGACTCCCAACCAATCTGGCCAATCCCGATTGTCCCAACTGATGCAAAAATTTCGAGCGGGAGATCCCCCGTACCACCGTGTTACAAGGGCCAGGGGGCGGCGATTGTTCTGTTCGGTTCGGTTCTGGATGCTGGCAAAAAAGAAGTCAGATAAAAAGATTGTTGTCTCTTGCCTCCCTTTCCTTACCTTCCTTTTGCAAATTACCTTTTCTTTTTGCCTTCTTCCCTTCGCTTTCCCCGATTGTTTTTTTCTTTCCTTCTTTCTTTTTTTTTTTTTTTCCCTTCCACGCTCCCTGGTTCGCCGCGCTCCCCTCCTCCCTCCCCCGGGTTCTGTGTTGAACACCTTATTATCACGCCTTATTCTTCCTCCTCTTTCTCACCTTCTTCCTTCTATCGTTCTTCTTTCCCTTCTCACACTCTTCTTCTCCTCATTCCACCCCCCCTCCCCCCTAAGTCGACAAAAGGCTTTCCTGAGGTGGTCAGTCAGGCTCCTCTCACTGTCCCCTGCCTTGTTGTCAATTCCCCCGACCTGGTCGCTTTTCATTGTGTGGGAACCCCTTCCGTCCATTGCATCTCGGCTCTCATATCCTCCGAGCACTGCTTTGATCAATTGGTGAGTGAGAGATATGAATTTCTTGGTGGCCTGTTCTCGGGAATGTGATAAAGTCACAAAGGTCACCACGCATCGGATCGCTGGCTTTGCTAACCTCCTGTTGAAGCCCTAGTCTTCCCCTCGTATAGAGCTCGCAGATTCACCACCGGACAGTAAAGTCAGAATGTCCTCCACAGCTCTTCCCAAGCGCGTTGCGCTGCACCGCAACCCCACCACCGACTCCTCGGTGGCCAGCTCCATCGCCCCTTCCCCGATGGACAGCCCTCGCCAGTCTCCTTCGACCACCTCCCTGTCCTCGCTGGCCTCCGAGGCGGAGGCTCGCAGCAAGATGCTGGACACCTATGGCAATGAATTCAAGATCCCTGATTTCACCATCAAGCAGCTCCGTGATGCCATCCCCGCCCACTGCTATGAGCGCAAGGCCTTGACCAGTCTGTCCTATGTCGCCCGCGACTTGTTCTGCCTGGCCACCGTCTTCTATGTCTTCCACAACTATGTGACCCCGGAGAACATCCCCTCCACGCCCATCCGTACCGCATTGTGGGCCCTCTACACCGTCGTGCAGGGTCTGCTCGGAACCGGTGTCTGGGTCCTGGCTCACGAGTGTGGACATCAGGCTTTCTCCGCGTCTAAGGTTCTGAACGACACCGTTGGGTGGGTCTTGCACTCTGCTCTCCTGGTGCCCTACTTCTCCTGGAAGATCTCCCACGGAAAGCACCACAAGGCTACTGGCAACCTTGCCCGCGACATGGTCTTCGTCCCCAAGACCCGCTCGGAGTTTGCTACTCGCGTCGGCCGGGCCGTCCACGAACTGAATGAGCTGATGGAGGAGACCCCCATCCTGACTGCTCTCAACCTGGTTCTCCAGCAGCTGTTCGGATGGCCCATGTACCTCCTCACCAACGTCACCGGCCACAACAACCACGAGCGCCAGCCCGAGGGTCGCGGCAAGGGCAAGAAGAACGGCTACTTCGGTGGTGTCAACCACTTCAACCCTTCCAGCCCTCTGTACGAGGCCAAGGACGCCAAGCTCATTTTCCTGAGTGACCTCGGTCTTGCCATCACCGGAACCGTTCTGTACCTGGTTGGCTCCAAGTTTGGATGGATGAACCTTCTGGTTTGGTACGGCGTTCCCTACCTCTGGGTGAACCACTGGCTCGGTAAGTTTTCAATTCCCTGTTTTTCTTGGTTAGATGACCGCTAACCTCAACCGCTAGTTGCCATCACCTACCTCCAGCACACTGATCCCACTCTCCCCCACTACCATCCTGATGTCTGGAACTTCGTCCGTGGTGCTGGCGCCACCATCGACCGTGACTTCGGCTTCGTTGGCCGTCACATCTTCCACGGCATCATCGAGACCCACGTTCTCCACCACTATGTCAGCACAATCCCCTTCTACAACGCTGATGAGGCTAGCGAGGCCATCCAGAAGGTCATGGGCAACCACTACCGTACCGAGGCCCACACCGGATGGACTGGTTTCTTCAAGGCCCTCTGGACCAGCTCCCGTATCTGCCAGTGGGTTGAGCCCACCGAGGGCGCTGAGGGCGAGAGTGCCGGTGTCATGTTCTACCGTAACACCAACGGTATCGGTGTCCCCCCCGCCAAGGTTGCCCAATAGATCTGTTCTCGGTCGATACATAGAACGCGCGTCGGTTTTTTCCCTCGACTCTCCTGATTAAGGGGGTTGTGTCATTTCTGTCTTGTTCAAATTTTTTTCCGTGGTGCTCTCGCAGGATCGAATTGGCCACGACATGATCAGCACTCGTCATAGAGCATCTGCTGCGAGTTGATCTATCGGCATTCGAGCGCTGAAGGCGTATATGGAGTGGAAGTGGGAGCAAGCGGGGTCGGGTTAATTGTGATTGTTGGATTGTTGTAAAGAAAACACAAAAGCAAAACACCCATTCTTTCTCAACTGGCCGTTTATCAATATCTTGGGAGCCATTTTCCTACTTTCTATTACCTTCCAGATGTCCTCATCACTCATCATCTCGTGTATGACTTCTGAGCTCAATAGACTAATGTCTGCATCGTTCAATGTTTAGCATATTTATCCGCCGTGTTAACGCTTCGTCCGTCATGAACCGCTCCGAGCTCCAGGTTGCACAATGGTGTCCGTCGTTGTAAATGACATGGAAATGATCAAACCAGCATTTTCCGAGCAAAAGTTCCGTTACTCAGTAGGTGAAGTAGTAGAGTGGAGACCTGATCAAGTTTATCGACATGACATGGATGACATGGCCTGGCATTCTAGACCGGCACAGCCCTGCAGATTTCTGATTTAGAGTCCTCAGCGGGGCAAAAGAATAGTAGACCAAGGTCTGGGTCGCGGGGGTTCCGCAAGAAAGAAAGCTGAGGGGTGGATGAAGGGAGGGGGGAGGGGGAGGTATAAGGGTCTTATTGGGACGAAATCCTTTATTCCTTTAAAAATAAAAATAAAAATAAACGTTCCCCCCGTCCGCGGGCTTCCGCCCGTGCCGGATACTTTGGAGAGGGGTGCGGCGCTAGTCCGAAACAAGCGTGGGCATGAGGCATGAGTACTGAAGGTGTATAAGTGTGCACAGCATATACAGTACTACAGTACCTAGATTTAAGAAGTCTAGGTCTGCTTCTTGGTTGGGGTTGGGGTTGGGATTTATTGTTGTGTACCATACTTGTGGTTGTTTATATGAGGGGATAATCAACGAGTATGTGGATACTCAATAGGTATAGGGTGTAGCGCATTGGATCATGCGTCTGTAGTCTTTGAATATGTGAGGTTCAGTATGAACAGGAGGTATCTATATACTGTGATGCTGCCGCCTGGGTCCGATGTTGCACTTGTTATGAAGAACATCCCCGGATCCCCCCCTTCCAGATCTCGAACTCGACTTCTTCTTGGGTGGATGGTTGTTGGAGCTGCGGAGATGATTGGTCTTCTTCGGTCGGGTAATGGGTGCTGCCTCCTCCTCCTTCTCCTCCTCCTCCTTCTCCTGCTTCTTTTCGACCTCCGGTCCATGGAGCGAAAACTACCTTGAAGGTTCGGCGGATGGTTTGCGGGGTTGTGCGTTGCGTTGAGGGGAGGAGGTGGTGGTGGTGGGTTGTTGAAGGATTCGTGGTGGCTGGGAATGGTGCAGTTGGCGCTTGAGGGCTTGTCGGGGCGGGTGATGGGGATTCTGGTTGCTGCATGTCTGGTGGGGGTTTGGTTTTTTGGGGAGAGGAGGATGGAGTAGGATTGGGGATTGTGGTTGCTGGTTGCTCATCAGTAGCAGCAGCAGCAGTAGCAGCACCGCTGAACTTCACTGCTGCATCATCTGATGGCTCGAGTTCTTCGGGGTCAGAATCGGAATTGGCGATTTCTGCCTTCTGTTCTTCTTCCCGGCTTGTGCTTGTTGCTCCTGCTGAGGTTGTGGTGGCGGTGGTGATATCCAACAAAGCTCCCTCGTGCTCACCCTTTATGTTGGTGGGCCCAATAATCTGATCAGGGGCTTTGATTGCCTGCGGGGCATCGCGATGAGGAAACTCCTCATCATCGTAGGCGCCCTCAAAATCAAAGATTCCTAACGAGCGAGTCTCCTTCTTCAAGGCGATTCGACATGCGATTTGCGTCGACCACACCAGCCCCAGCGTTGGAGTTTTGGAGGTCGACCTCCACAACCCCGGGCCATAGCTCGGAAACAGAGACTGGGGGATGTCGCCCCATCCTGTGAAGAAGCGTTGCTGGTGCACGAGACTCAGGATCTCGTTGCGGACAGGGTTCCCGATGAGGTACGAGCCGTCGAACTGTTGCTGCTGCTGCTGAGGATCGTCGTCTGCGAGTGGGAATGGTGAGGAGGAGAATGGAGGCTGAGAGGACGGTGCGAGCATAATGTTGCCGTGGTGGTGATTTATGGGAGTGAGGTCTACATTGCTGGTTTCGGCAGCTCGGGAATTGCGGGGAAGGGGTGATAATGCTCCACCACCTGCACCGGGTTCGGCTCGTGGTATTCGTTGTTGCTGCGGCTGTTGAGTAGAGGGTACGGATGAGTATGCGGTGGCACCACCAGGACGAAAGAGGTTCGATGGTGTGTCGCTGTCGATGCGATCCGAGACTTGATTGGCGACGACAATGGCTATGTCTTCGGCGACGGCGAGGTTGCGCAGCAATTGGCCCAATCTGGCGAGTTCGCCGGACCGGGTAGAGAGACCTGATAGGTTGTGGGAGGAGTGCTCCGCTCTGTAGTTGGAGGTGATGGAGTCGATAACCACCAGTCCAACGTTGTAGCGCTTGATCGCGACGGGGAGCTGGTAGTTGAGGATGTGATCTTGGCTCTCAAGGTCCATCGCGTTGATGGAAAGGACCCTTTCGAGGGAGGGGGCTTGGTCTTTGCTAATCTCAGAGAGGTAGGGGTGGTATGCAATGAGCTGAGAAAGTCGCGGTGTCGATAGCGGAGCTTCGGTCGAGATGTAGATCGCATTCTTCGCCAGACCCCGAGGCGCAGGCAGCTGGACGGCCAGAAGGAGAGTGAGGAGAAACTGCGTCTTGCCGCTTCCACTACAATCCGCGTTAGTCCGTTCATGCCTTATGAATGCGCATATAGAGTAGTGGGACAAGCCGACACACGCACCTCTCACCCGTCACTTCGGTCACGTAGCGAGTCGGTATCCCTCCATCGAGCAGTGCATCCAACGTGGGGTCGAGCGTGCTGATCGCACTCCATTGCGACAGATCTAGCGTGCTGGCTGGGCCTGGAGCGACAGGCAGATCCTCACTGAGGCTGGAGCCTGGCTCTTCCGTGTCGGGACCTCTGATTTCTTCGAATCCGACATCGTGATGAAGCGCTCGGATGATCTGAGTGGACAATCGGCGGACGTCGGCTGCGGGGACGTGGGCGCGTTTGGCGATCTCGAGGATGTCGAGGGTGATCAGATCGACGGTGGTGATATGATTCCGCTCCAGAGGAGGTAGAATATGGGAGTACCGTTTGGTTGGGAAGTCCGGGAGGACTGACAAAAGATCCATAAGCGTGAGAAACTCGGATGAAGCAGAAGTCGAGGCTGCCCGCCATCAACGGTTCCGCGGCGGCGACGCGGAGAAGACACGGCCGCACGTGCTGCGCCATCACTAATTGGTCCTCCCATTTGGGATCATCACATCTAGATCTATGACGTTGATTATGAAGCGCGACCTCATCAACTAGATCGATTTCTGATATTCTCGCTCGGTATTCTAGACTTGCTATATGTCGTCACGAGCATTCTCTACTCCTCGTTTCTATTTTCCGTCCAGCCTCTGAGTAGGAATGGGCACAGTAAAGCCGCAATTGACACTTTGGATTGATCAAGTCGAGGCCACCATCATACTGAACAGTCCGAGGTGGTCAATGACTGTCTTGTGCTCTCAACCCACTATTTGAAGTATGTGGGAAATCTTCAGAGGAATCGTGGTGAGCTTCCAACATTCGGCGCAATATCAGTACAGGAAACTCTGCCAGCAGTTCTCAGAACTCAATGGTGTTTTTTGCGATTTTCAAAAGATCGTATATATCTCACCGAACAGAAGAAAATTTGCGCTGCTGATTCTTTATTTCTTTGACAGTAAAAGGGGATAGCTTGCCACTTGGAAACCGGCCTTTCCCCTCAAGTGAGGCTCACGACCAATGTACCCGTTTCAGCAGACTGTGGTATCTTACCCTAGAGAAAAAAGCCTCTAAGTTACCAAAAGCCTCATGACTAAGATCTCCGTGTCTCTGGGCTTGTGCTTGGCCCTCTTCAAGCCTCCTCCTTCAAGACGACTTTATGCAGACATGGACCCGATAATCCTATTCTCCCGGTACAGATGCCTTCCAGAAAAGCAACGGCTTGCGGCATCGACGCCGAGTGGGAGACGATTCGCTGGCCGTGAAACATGGAACGAAAAAATCCCCCGACGAGCAGATTGGTGCAACCTTGGGACGCATAGCTTGCTGTCCTCGTATCCCAGTACGGGACGGACAGCAGTCCAGGACGGCTGAAACTAGGATCATCGGAAAGCCCATTCAGTCACCCAGTCCCAGCGGCATTCTTGATCGCAGGATTGGACATGATGCATCATCCATATCCCGGGTCGAGGATTATCGTTCGATGGTGCAGGGATCTTCGAGGATAGACGGATGAGTGTCGATAGTCATGTATCGCAAGTCGAACGCATCATGTTGTAGAAGGTGGATTATCGCACGGACGGCTTGTGCGAGGGAGCGTTTAACTCCTCTCGGGATCGGGAAGTGTTCCCGGTAAGTCTAAAGCTCCCTCTTCTTGAAGGTTGGAGCAAGGAAGACCAACACGGAGAATATTGGTCTGGGGATATTGGCCCGGGATATAGATATGGGGCAGACGTGACGCGTTTGTGTTTCACGGGAGCTTTTTATGGAAACGTTGCTCCAGATCGCATTTCGTTCGCCCTACTTTTTTTTTGTTTTCTCTGAATGTAACGATGGAGGTGAAGGGCAATGAGGGATGGGTATGCACACATTACAGGGTAGAACCTCACGGGCTTGTAGGTAAACCGTGCGCATTCTAGGTTGGTCTACGGAGTAGCAGACTAGGAATGGGATAGCTGACATGTGCGTCGGCCTTATTCAGGTCTATTAGGACATTTACTGTTACTGTTCATACCTCCTTAGTCACTTGGCGCAAATCGGATAGTTCCATGAAATGGGTGTGGATGAAAGACATTGATTGCTTCATTTAGCTCTCCTAGTCGTGGAATAGGAAGTCCCAAGTAGGTCTAGGTAAGTGAGAAGCTTAGGTAAATGATACCAATGACGTTGGTGATAATCTTTCCCATAAGAAAAGAGGGTCGTCAAAGCATGACAAGCGCACAGACACAAGCTATGACACGATAATGCATGCATCTTCCAGGGATCCCCCTCCCCGCGCTGTAAAGACAGAGAAGGAGAGGAAGCGAATCACGGCGATCGGCTCAAATTTCGAGCCCAGATCCTGTTCGATCTTCTTTGTCTTCCCTCATGAGAAAAATACGAGCAGCAGCGCGGATGGATACATCACATTTGAAAATGGATCTGTCGAGTTCTCAAGGAAAAGCTACCCTGGCGAGAAAACGGTCGGCTAGAACATAATGAGACTAGTGTCCTAACTATTACGAAGTAGTTTCGTGCTCAATAATCTGACAGCAGCATGATGGCTTTAGGTCTCGGACTGGGGGGGGGGAGGGGTCCCATATCCAATTGTGGGTTGGATGGGGCCGACTACTGTCTGTTAAACACAGTAGGATTGTTTCCCCCCGCCAAGAAAGATAAGCTAGGGGATTTCAACTGTCCTGTACGGAGTATCTTGGTCTAGTATCTGGACTATCGACCCCGTACGCAGCGTTGCTTATTAGGATCAGCCAGCTACTTTTGTACGTCATGATTTAGACCAATATGAGCGCTACCGCTCGCCATGAAAGGTTTTCTGTTTTTGTTGTCTTCAATTGACGAAGATCTACGCGAGTTTGCATCGAGTGTGAATAAGCTGCAGTAGTCGATGCTCTGAACGGACAATGCTTAGGTAGATTCTTTATTTGGGGCAAACGAGAGCAAGAACCGGCTCCCTACAGTATCGATGCCGCTTTGCCGATGTGCATGTTTTATGCTGTATGGCGAGTGAATAAGGACCTCCCCCCCAATAGACTAGAACCCTCCCCTACATCCTTTTGCGGTCTGGTAGCATTCGCACTGTCCGCAACAGTGACGAGCGGCCGCTGAAAGGAAGCTTGCGGTGTCGCAGAAGGTAAATTTCTGGACGGTGGCCTCTATAACGAATGATGGTCGCGTCAGTGGCAGCACAGCAGCACAGCGCCTTCGCGGTCGCACAGGATGGAGGTCACTCAGGCCTTTTGGAGGAAATCGGACATTTGCCACAGGCCAATTGCGTCTCAAGTCCACGGGATGTGCATACAGCACTCTATTTGCAATCGCCGGAGAGAAGCCTGGGGTTGATCGGTGATAAGGATACGTGACTCTCTGAGTTACGGGCTCACTCGCTTTTGAGAGCTTGCCTATAGTTCTGGGCCGATTATGGCCGCTCGGAAAATCTTTGAACACAGGCGCAAAGGATGAATTAACTTGCGAGGGAAGGATGTAAGATCATGGGATCGGATAGGCGATCTGGGCAGAGAATGGCCATGGAAATGGCTAGCTGGTCAGTCACGGCCTCCATCTCTGGTGACAGCATCATGAGACGAATTGATGCCAGGGTGGTCACAACCTGATCGTTCCGATCATGAAAAGCGATTGGAGGATTCTGTACGATCGTTTCGCTTTGTGCGCCTGATGACTCCATGAATATTAGACCCCTACCTTACCTCCCCAAGTGCTGGAAATTGACTAGCATACACATAGCCTATGCAAGTTGACGGGGGATTCCATGCTGGCAAGACCCGATACTCTGGTTACTGGACGATCCCTCGCAGGATAGTTCCAAGCAACTTGCTGGAGTCATAAACCTAAAACAGGACTATCAAAATTCATTCGGGTAAAGAAGGGGTAAACAGGGTGCTGAGCAACTGCATAAGATGTTTGCTTTCTGTAACCCCCTACTCCGGTCGTCGGTGAAAGATATGATTCACGTATGCTGAGTGACGATCGGATACGGCACGGAGATCCTCCCTGATCGTTCAAACGCCATCGAATGCCTCGGAAAGTGTGATAGACCCGAATTCGTGATCCAGAGCTGATCGAGAAAACACCCAGAAGCTGTACTGAGCCCATAGGCTGCATTTATTCGGGATCTACGGAGTGCGGACTACTAGTCTCTGGCTCTATCAGGGCTCTCCTAAGTCTTCAAGGGGATGGTGGCCCCTGAAGTCGATCCTCACGGCGCGTCTTCGAGCACTGACAGGATGGAATCACGATCGTCCGGGGCAAGCCCCTTTCTAGACGACAGCTCCGGGCGGAACTGGCATTTGCCTGAATGTCTAAGCGCCTAAGCAGTATCAAGAAGTCAGACACACGAGGAAAAGTGAGTGTCTCGAAGGCCAGGACGGAGCAGCAGTGCCAGTAGTTGAGATGGGGCCGCTCTATTCGGTGCGGACCGTTCAAGTGGGGCGGATTGAAACTTTTCCAGCGTTTCCACTATTCCACTCAGCCGCCGCCTTCATTTGGGTACGTACTCCGTACGGAGAGTGGCACGAGAGTCCGACTCTTAGGCGTTTTTCTCTGTGGGCTACCCAGTAATGAGTAAGATGATGGAGCCTCGAGCCGATGCCTGCATCCCGAACTCTGAAGGAGAAAAGTGGGGCGTGATGTATGGTTGGCTTCGTTGTGCAGGGCTAGACTATAAGAGCGTAAATTGCCTGAAGGACCATGGCATGGATCAAGGATCAAAGGTGAGAGACCATGGATCAAGAAGCAGGGATCATGGATCATGTCCGGTCGGCACTGGCCAGAGACGGAAGAGTCAGGCGCAGGGACCACCCGTACCAAGCCAGTAACTGCTAAGGTGTGGTATGCCAGTGGCCCAGTAGTCATGTAGTGTGACTGTGCCGGGCTGTACAGTACCTTACTGATTCACTCATACTTTTTTTTTCTTTTTTTAAATGATTTAGTCGTCGTACTTTTTCCCGACCCCCGGAGATGTGCCGCATCAGCCTGAGGGCCTAAACGCTTTTGCTGCCTCAGGGCCACCCGCCCGCTGCAGATCCGACTATCCAATTTTATTCTGGAGGCGGTGCTGATGGGTTTTCAAATCCCGACTCCTACTTAGTTAAGTAGTGATCAGCAGTACCTCGATCGGTGCCAGATTTGCTTTTCCGCTCACACAATTAAGGTTTTCTCTCCTAGGTTCGGCCGGTAATAATGGTTCCATTCGGTGATTTCCTAGTGCCAGTAATAAACCAACAGTAAGCCAGGGCCACCATGACTAAGATTCTTCGTGATCGCAAATAGTTCCAAAATTATGAAAGAGGGACGAGGGAGGAACAGAGTGTGTATGTATCATTGAATGCATCGATAGATTGGGTTTGCAAGTGTTCAGCAACCCCTGCTCATAATGCTATTTATTCAATGAGATCCTTCTTCCGGTAGTTTGCGTTCGGTACCCTAATGATGGATCTCCTCAAATCCCAGGTTTGAAGATTATAATTGTCTCCATTCGATAAATGATTGGCTCGCCGTGCGAATTGCGTATGCAGGCTGCAACGATAGCTCAAAGGCAAAAAATACCCTTGTGTGGTGGTGCCACCTGCTGAACTACTATCGATACCATCTTGTAAAGTCCGGCGGTTTTATTCTGCCCTCCCAGCCTCGGTCGGGTCGAAGGTGGCCACAACAGCATCTATGGATCGCATTGATAAGTAGGTGACAAGAAGTTCTGAATGACTTAAAGGAAAATAATCTGAATCGTTTGAGATACCAGGTATGCTGGATTAACCAAGTGATAACACTTAAGCCAAGCAAGGCGCTGGGGTTGCATCTGCAGGATGGCAGGAAAGGGCGCATTGACCACCCCCACTGGCCTGTTGTCATGTATTTTGCGCCCCGAACACCTGGGAGAAGCAACTGATCCGCCGGACTGGGAAATCCTAACTTCATGACCCATCACGGCTTCTGTAGCTCCTCCATGTGGTCAAAATGAACATGGGTAGCACTCGGGTACTTACTTGTTGCAGGTGAGGTTCATTGCTTGGAATTCCGTGACCGCGCAGCCGATTGTCAAGTGCCAACAGCATCCCCACCGCGGAGAGTGTATATCCCTAAGGATTACACCTCAGGGTTTAATGTACTACCGGGACCATTGGCAACTTCAGCAGCTTCCCATCGGAGGGGCCATGTCCTCCAACGTTCTATGTCCAATCATGCACCCCGTCAGCACAACGATTCAGCTGCAGAGAGTGTCTACCAGTAGTATAAGCGATAGGAAGTATACCGCGCCAAACGGGATGAATAAAGGAACAAGTCCATGCCTTCGACAGCAGGTACCTTGCTTTTGAGTTCGCAAGCATCATGTCAAGGGGCAGGGGGAGGGAGACCGTCCATGCATCTTACTGGCTGTCTCAAGCTCCTAGCAGAGGAAGAATCGCCTTACTCAGTACAATCCACTTGCGAGAATGATGGTCCAATTGCCTTGATATTCGTACCTACTAGAATAGTACTTAGTACTTACTGTCTGCCATTATTTCCTTCATGATTCAGTGTATGTGTATTACTACCGAGTATTACACAGCCCAGCATAGAGCCCACTGAGAGACCTCTGCTAGTACTCTTTCAGCTTAGTACCTCCGCTACTAACAGATTCCTGTCCATTGAGGTCGCATCGCTTAGAGAACAATCATGGATGTCAGGATACTAAGCTGTTGCTGTTCCTAGCTAGCGAGATCAATAGCTGCGACGCTTACCAACTTTAGTTGGGCTTTACAAGTTCAACCGTGGTAAGAACTAAGAAGAAGATTCAATATCCGCCCCGGAGGTTATTCCGTCATGTCGGTCGCACCCTAAAGCACCCTAAACTACGACATCACAGCCGTGGCCCTCCAGGTTTCTCCTCCCCGGAAGCCCCAGAGTCAGTCAAGTCTGTCAGCCCCACTAAGTTACAACGCATACTACTCATACCACATCATATTAATATTATTCTTCTGATATTATTTTGATGGAGGTAAAGGTTTTTTTTTTCTATTTTTCTAGCTGTCAATATTGATTCTATCGAATATTTTTTGTTTTCCTTGTGATTAAGGTTCTACGGAGGAAACCTTTCAGCACCTTTCGTCCATTTGGCCCCCTCCGCGAGTTCATCGGCCGGTCGCATTCACAATTAATGAAGACCCGTGGAAGTGCCATCGGGCCCATTGCCTTAGACGGTGGATCAGCTACCAGTCTAGCTTGTCCCAGTGTCCACCCCTCCGGCTCCAGCTAGTGCCGGATTTGGTTTTCTTCAACTTTTGCCCGTGAACCCGAACGATTGGTTAATTTACAGGATTAGACTATGAGGTATGGTTACCTGCTTTTCATGACTTGATAAGTAGATAATGATCTTTTATTAAATATTAGCTGCTATGTGTGACACTTCTAGGTTGTCAGTTTCTTGTTATCATCGTTTTCTCCGTTACTGAATACCAACCTTCACCTCCTCTTCTGCAGCTCCTCCCCCCCCTGGTAGGATTAGAGTTTTTGGGATGATGAGGGATGATACGATACCATCCATTTCCGCCATTCTTTGCGGGCATCAGACCGAAGAGCCGGAGGTGGGCCGCCCGATCCAGAAAGCAGGGTAATAATATTATTAGCCAGTACGGAGACTCAGTAGGTATTCTTCTCTTCATACTTCACTGGCATAGTAGAAGTTGTTTTTTAAGTCAGTTAGGTTAGGTAGTTGTGGTTAAGGTCCACGTATTATCATTTCGGCTTGTTCTCCCCTCCTTAGTTCACTCTCGGCGGCTTGCTTAGTTCCAGTTAGTTGGTTAGTTACCTCAATCAAATTAGTACTATGTCTGTGAGGTAGTTTAGTTAGTTACTTGGTTTTAGTTACTTCAGTACATACATACAGTACACAGCTGACTCTTCCTCTCTCTCTCTGCCTTTCCCCCCTCTCTCTGTGGAAATCTAGTCGGGTCTAGTCTTGTCACACTCTTTCTTCATCTTCCTCCTCCATCCCCATCTTGAACATCCTCTTCCCTCCTCTTCCTCCTCCTCCTCCTCCTCATCCTTCTACTACTCACTACCCCCCCCCCCTCCTTTCCTATCTGAAACTTCGCACGGGTCAATCGCTCTGGGCTGTTATCTGTTCTCCCCCCAGCCCAATTCGCAGTTGTCCCCAGTTCGATTTTCTTCCTCCCTTAATTTTTCCTACTTCTTGTCCGTTGCGACGCCTGCTTCACGTTTATTTGCTACTTCTTAACCTTCTTGGCTCGGTCGCTGCAGCGAATTCCTCTCGTTTGCCCCCGTTCTCGCCTCCACCCCCTCCTCCTACCACACTCTTCCGTTTCACTCAACCGCAGGGTCGGCTCGTGACTTTTTCATCGGCTACTAGCAGCCTCTACATCAAAGACATAATAATACAGCTTGGGGACCCGGAAGGTTGCTGCGCGTATTCCCGTCTCCGACTTGGTCATAGTTCGGTTGCATTTTTTCATCTATGGTTGTCTCATAGTGAGTTTTTGTCCTCCCATTCGTTCTCTTCTCTTTCGCCAACGATCAGAGATCGCTGGGAATATGTCAGTCAAGTAGTCACCTAACATTCTCTCAGGCTATCAGATCTGCATCAGTGCTTCACCATGGCTTCTAGACCTCCTCTATCGCCCCCGGTAAATGAGACGGAGCACTCCGTCAGCCGGATCACTCGTGAGGGGAAGAAGCTTACATACAAGCTTACTGTGATGCAACAACCCGAGCGGGCAAGAGCATGCGGTGCAGGCGCCAAATGTACGTCTTTGAACCCGCTTCATATGGATTGTTTGTTTGTGAAGAGACTGACAAAAAGTGTCTCCGAAAGCTTCTGCCGACCGTCGTCCGGTTGATCCTCCGCCTGTGGTTGAGCTGCGGATTTTCGAATCGGATCCCAGCGACGACACGCTTTGTACGGACATCACCTTCGCTTATAACGCCAACTTCTTCCTCTACGCCACATTAGACAACGCACGTTCAATGGCACAGGGTAGACTTGCTCCAGCTCCAACATTCCCCGTCCTCACAGGCGTGCCCGTGGCAGGAGTGGCATATCTTGATCGCCCTTTTCCGGCGGGATTCTTCATCTTCCCGGATTTATCGGTGCGTCACGAAGGACTTTACCGGCTGAGCTTCCATCTTTACGAGGAGACCAAGGAAAGCAAGGATGCGGACGAGGGAGCGCCGATCCCGTCACCAATGCTGAAGACGAACCCATTAAAGCCGATGACACCAAAGTCGTTCCTCGAATTTCGCCTCGAGGTTGTGTCAGTCCCATTCACAGTTTTCAGCGCGAAGAAGTTCCCGGGTCTAACACAAAGCACACATCTGAGTCGGATCATTGCGGAGCAGGGCTGCCGTGTCCGTATTCGGCGCGATGTCCGTATGAGACGTCGCGGAGACAAGGGATCTGATGACTACGATTATGACGAGGATAGGATGATGAGCAGCCGGCGTGATCGCTACCTCTCGGACCATGGAAAATGAAGCATTGTCATCCCAGACACGGTGTGTGTAGATGGGCTTGGCACATGAGGGACTGATTGCCTTACCTTAAATGTAAACAAATGTAAACAAACCCGGAACGCCCGAGGTAAACAACAATAAAAACAACATTGTTGGTCACTTGCTAAAAACAACCCACTTTGTCCTCTGCTCGTCCTCGTCATTGCCGCCGCCGCCGCTGCCTTCTCTGCCTGACCGCTTCTTTTCTCTCCTCCACTTCTCTTCCCCTCTCCCCCTCCCCCCTCTCCCCCGCGTGGTTTTCCCCGGGTTTCTATCGTTATTTGCCCAGTAGATGATATCCTTCCAGGATCTCTGTTGACGGAAGAAGATAAGATCGACTGGACCTGCGCCTATCTGACTCTGGATCGATAGAGTAAAGTGTGAAGGTGTGCAAGCGACCGACCAACCGACCGATCGACCGACCGACGGTGCGAAAGTGGATGGATGAATTGTGAGCACGCAAGCGCAGTTAGGATGGCCGATCGCGCCCATGGACACTGCACGGTTGAGGTTAGTACCAAGTCCCTCAAGTAAACACCTCCCCCCTCCGTTTCCTTCCGCTCTCTTGCTTCCAGTCTGTCTTATGATTTCTATTCCACCCGCACCGTTCAAGCTTCTGTCCTGCCCGTGGCGCGCTTTCACCTCCCCTTGCGCCAGCGGGTGTGACACCTCTGCCGTCGCGTTCACAGACATCCAGGATTGAACTGGTTTTGAACGAAGCTCTGAATCAAAATTAACGCTGTCAATCTGTCCAACGTTCAGGCCTCGATCGATAACCATCCGGAGGGGAAGGGTGTTGACGCGCTCGAGACCGATCGCCAGCTCGAACTATCGCTTCAGTCCATGTGCGCCGACCCCCACGTGGTCCACCAACATAAAAGCCCCCGTCGCAAACATGCGCGCACCATCGGTGACTCCACCGCCGATGAACCCGAATCCGAGTCGGACGATTCCGGTCGATTTGACGATGCCGAAGAGTCGAATTATCCCTCCCGCGTGCAGAGTAGATCCCCGTCCGTTCATTCGGCAAAGCGACGGCGGTCGAATGAGTGGCCTTTACAGTTGGAGAACGGCGGCGAACCTTCGATGCCGCAAGATAATGATGATCAACAACATCCTGTCCAAAGGGCTGCAGGCAACAGCAACAAGACGGGCGGGCACCGGAAGCCGTTCCAGACTGCAGTGGGTAAGATCTCTCCACGGACGTCAATGGGATCCGGCCGGTTCGGTCGCCAGGCTGGTGCGTCCGGTCGGGGCCGACGATCGCGGTTCGTCGAGGGAACAATGAGCGACAGCGTGAGCGAGAAGCCACCGAGTATCTTCCTGCGCGATGATGCACGCCACGCGGGAAATGGTACGGGCCAGCAAAGGGGCTCGGGCATATTCCGGTTTGGAAAGGCGATTGCCTCCGCCTTCAATCCCTTCGGCGCTTGGGGGTGGAAAAACAATGCTGAGGCCAACAAACAGCCGGACGATCCGCTTGCTCAGGCAGAGCGGGCCTACGCGGAGCTCAAGCGCTCCGGATACAAGGGTACAGTCAAGGGCAGCTATATACGGAGTTTGGACGGGGAGTCTGGAGTTCCTCCCAAATCCTGGAATCCCATCCCAGAGCCAGCGACTTACCGGCCCATGGCGCATCATGCGAGACAGAACTCGGGAGAAGGGAACGAGTCCGGAGGGTCTATTCGATCCTCGTTCCAGGAGCTGCGCAAGGCCAAGTCATCCTTGGGCATTCCATACATTAAGCGCTTGGACTCGAACAAGCTTTCATCCGAGGAACAGCCGGATGGCGCAGAAGTGCGACGACAGAAGTCGCGTAAAGAGCTTCAGCGACAGGCCAAGCTGATGAAGCGCGTGAGCGACCTGGAGCTCAAGTTACAACGGGCGCGTCGGGAATTGCACGACTTGGTTGGCGACGAGGAAGAAGTGCAGGAACCGACTCCCTTTCTCGACAAACCATACTCTCGCAAATTTGTCCCCGGCGCACTTCCCTCGCTCCCATCGGAGCGGTTGTTGCACGGTAATAGCCGGCCGACATCCCCGACTTCCTCTCGAGCCGTGTCGACACCTTTACTCTCCCTGGCGGAGAACATTCACCAGAATGAGCCTGTCGAATCGCAGCAGAAAACCACACCAAGCAAGCCTATAACCGGTACGCAGCAGCAACAGGATGGTATGACACCACGAACACCTAAGGATCCCCAGCCCCAATCGTCTTTGACCGCAGACAGTCCCACACTCAAACGCAAGTCGCCAGACCCTGCATCTCTAAAAAAGATCCAGCCTGAACCGACGCAACATATAGACAACCGCCAATATTACGGAACAGCCGGTACACCCACTCCTCGTAAGCCCAAACTGCCGAAAATGGGCCCCGGCGACAGCCCCGGCTCCGTCGAGCGAAAGCATTCTGCTTCCAGTCGTTCCCCGAATACTCCCAGCGAGGAACGCGGCCGCAGACGCTCCACCCCCCTCCGATCATCACCCAGCAACCCTCGCTCGCCTTCAGCAGTGGCGGCGCGTAGACGCGCCTCAAACTCCAGGAACCGTGCCCCCCAGCCTCAGCCTAGCCTGCGGATGAAAAAGGGCCGCCCAGATCTGCGATCAGCCAGTGCGGGCGAGAGCCAAATGCTGCCTAGTCCGGGTAAGGCGGATGAGCACGACAAGGAAAATCAGCAGGCTCAGCTGCAGCTGTATAGCAGCAGCGTCGCGCTGGTGAAGGCGGATCAGTCCGAGGAGATGGCCATAACGACGACTCTGGCATCCGGGGAGGTAATGACCAGCCCCAGTCCCAGTTCGTCTCCGAGTAAAAAGAAGTCGGCTCGCTACGAGTACATCCCGCCTGTGCCACCGCTCCCGAAGAACCTGTCTGCCACCGCGGCGAAGGTAGACCGACGGCTGGCGAAGGAGATGGGCAAGAAGCGGGAGGCGCGGGATCGCGAAAAGGCGCAGGCACAGCCCCAACCCCAACCCCAGTCGCCATTGGGACAGAAGCTTGAGACCGTGGGAGCGGGCAAGCGGTTGGGCTCGGGCGGTGCGCACAGCTTCCAATGGCCGGAGGACTTTTTCTGAAGTGCTTGTTAGCTTTGGCCGTGAGGTTGTTGCGGTGGAGTTGATACCCCCGTTGCTTGATGTTTTGCATGTTTTGTCTTGGTGTATTGTCTGCTGGTCATTGCCATGCACCAGTACAAGTACATGACATGAGCCTCTGAGTCGATTAGTCATGGAAAGACCCTTGCTTTCGTCTAGTATGGCGATGGAGATAAGGGCAGGATATCCGTTTTTCCTATGTCCATTTTCCTACTACTAGTACTACTTTTAATGAACGTAATGACGTGATGACTGCTGCCAATGAAAGAATCCTTGAATTTCTCCTTCGTCCATTGCCCAGTGAGGAAATACTACCATCCCTCAGTGCATAGCTAATCCGCTAAGCATGTACCTCATTTTAGTATCCCTTGATTCCAAGGACAGACCCCCAAATTACAAGATCGCCGTAGCATTAGCATGCGATCCAACACCTCCTACACATACACATGATATCGTTAGCCAAGATCTCCCACCGTGGACCTCCTACCTCCCACATCCCCCAGAAGAATCACCCCCCGGCCACCCCCCCTTTCAACCAACCAAGACCCAAGCAAAAAAAAAGAAAAAGAGGAACTCAGGAACTCACCGAAGACCATAGCCGGCGCACTCGTCACAAAGACGGTCCACCGGCCCAACTCCCGACACCGGCTCGCCAAGCGTTCCAAATCCCACATCTCCCCGATCATCATCCCCCAGCACGCGAGCAACTCCTGATGCATGAACCCTTGCCCGCCATCACGGGTGGGCGGCCAGCACTCGAACGTCGGCGAATCCCCCGCCACCGCCGCGAAGTAGCAGTCATGCAACCAGGTCAGCACGTCCTCGTCCTGCGCGACCCCGGCCCAGCGGAGGTCGGCGTGGGAGCGGCGCGCGGCGGCGGTGCGTTCCTGGGCTGGCAGGGTGTGGTACTGCTCGACGAAGCCGGAGCGGACGAGGAGGAGGTCGCCCGGTTGGATGTCGCCGCCTTGGGAGGCGGGGAGTGGGTTAATGCCTTGAGCGCGGGCGCAGGCGTGTAAGGCCGATAGGGGGATGGGGTGGGAGGTGTAGGGGTCGTAGGGGTTTTCGGGGTGCGTGGTGCTGTGGTAGTGCCGGTAGTCGAGAAGGATGGCGCGGGTGGCGAGGCCGTGGGTGGAGAGGTGGTGGATGCTGCATTTGTGGGGGGAGGGGGGTGTGGAGGTCGTGGAGGGAGGTTTGAAGTCGGTGGATTTGGCCTTGGAGGGATTGGTTAGTTGGATGTGTGCGCGTGTGTGTGTCTGGTTTGGGGCTGGACTGTCCGTACCCCGTTGTAGAAGAGTTTGGTGTCCAGGTGGGCGAACTATCGGTAGCGGGATCGATCAACAGGTTAGCATATATGTCAGGATCGTTGGATTTCAAGCCTCTAGCTTTATGGAGAAGCCCGGTAAGAGAGAGCAACGTACATGGCGAAATCCATCCCACTGGGTGCCACTCTGCGTGTTCAGGGTGTAGGTATCGTCGTAGACCACGTCCTCGACGAGCTCCTTGATATGATGCTGGAAGAGCTCGCGGTCGAAGGCCGGGGTCTCGGGGATATGCAATGGGAGACTGTTGCTGCATCAGCTTCTTTGCACAACAGAGCCACGTAGTTTGTAACTACGCCCTCCTCCACGAGACGAGACAATAGCCACTGATTCAACAAAACTCACTCAAGTCGAATCATCTCCCCCAGCTTGATCTCCGCAGCAGCAGCTTTGACCCGAGCCGGCGTCAGCAGATTCAACCGTCCGAGCTACCAAGTAGACAAGGTCAGCTAGGAAATTCGAGGTGCATTCTCCCCGAAGACGAAACCGCAACAGTACAGTACCTGATCATCCTTCCCCCAAACCCATGCCGCATCCTTCGGAGCCCCGGGGATCTTAGGCAGTTCCTTGCGCGTGGGGAACCGCGTGCAATTCGGATCCCAAGGAAGCTGATCCGGAACTTGGACACGCTCAGAAGTAGTAGTCATGTTGGTAGTACGATCACCTGCGGCAGAGGTTGTTGGCGAAATGATCTCCGAAACCTTCTTCAGTCGTTCATTGATATACCCCATGGCGGTAGTGTTGCGCTACCGTATATATAGCTTTCCCCGCTTGCTGGACTCGACTGACCGTGGCTCACGGTGAACTGAATTTGTGGAACCGGCAAGACTTGAAGCCCCATTATACCCGTGACCCTTCGAATGGACTGGAACTGTCCCCCATTTATGAGTGCTTCTCAGGGCTGCTCCACATCACTGCTTCTTTCGGGTATGACGAGCGTTCTTGGCCGAGGCATATGGACGGCTCGTGAGGGGGACATTGCCGAATGAAACACAATCTTCAGGCGGAGGAACACGAATGAGAATTGACCATCCCCGCGGTGAAGCTTTGATAATACCAATTCTAAGATTAATAATGACGCATGGTGGGGTGGGGGAGAGTGAATCTTTACCGTTGATGTCAGGGAGCATGGAAGGCCGGTGAGGGGAAGTTGGCCGGAGTATCCGTGCATCTACAAGCGAAGGAAGTACTCGTCACGAGACTACTCAAGGAAAACTGCTTGGTAGGCCAGAAGGCCTCCTTTTTCGGTCTTTTGATTTCATCATCAAGGATAATGTCTCATAGTATGATACAAAGATGGTCCACGCTCAATCATTGTCCGACGTAATCCACATCCACAACAGAGAGACTGGAGCAGCCAAGCGACATATCCAGAACCTCAGACATTGGTCCATGTGAGGTGACGATATCAAACACAATAGTAACAGACGTCCCCCGTCCAGAAGATCGCTGCAGTGAGAGTTCGAGACCTGCTCATGCATGAGTATGAAGAACGCCAAATTTGACCCCAGATGTAACAGTAGCCATCCCAGCACATATTTCACCAAATTCACCATAACCCATAAGGATCCCAATCACAATCGAAAGCCATGACCTTCTGCACGTCAAGACCATGTATGTATTCATTGGATGCTCCATCAGACGCCAGGGATATCAGGAGAAACAAAAAAAGTAGTCGTGGACGGACATAAACCACTCCTCAGAGAAAAGAATAGCAACAATAATCGCTAAGCGCATGATACAATGAACTGCTGCTTGACAGTCATGAAAAGACAAAACCAAAGGGACGATTCAAATCTGCGTAGGCACACCGGTGGACTGAGGAGCATTGCGACCACCACGGAGACCGCCACGGCCACGAGAGTTGTATCCACGACCATAACCTCCGCGGCCACGGCCGTAGCCTCTTCCTCTGCCACGGCCCCGATAGCTGCCCCGATATCCATCGACGCTGCCCTGGCCAAAGGTCTCGATGTTCCGCTTCTCCTCCTCACCGCGCCACTCACGACCACCGGCACGAGCACCAGTACCCTCTTCCCGGTCACGAGCCTCACTCGAGATGTTGTCAAAGAAGGACGTAGCCCGGTTGTACGAATTGACGTTATCCGCACTAGGCTTATCGGTATATTCGTCCTCGCCCTCAGGGAAAGCAGCCTCGGCTTCATGCACCGGTGAGCCAGTGGCGATAGCCTCCTTCACCAGATCCTGCTTGTTGAACTTGGCATTCGCGGTCTCGAAGTCGTAGTCGGTGTCAGGAACCTCAACCTTCTTCGCCTGGCCCTGATAAGGAGCGCGGTGACCACCACGTCCTCCCCGTGGGTGCGGGTGACCGCCGCGAGGAGCCCGGTTTCCCTCGTAAGGCTTCATCTCAGCGAGCTGCTTTGCCACGGCGTCCACAGACGCATCGCCATGACCCGGAGCCTTCTGTGCACTGGGCTGGGGCAATTTAGCCATGGCAGCCGCAACAGCAGCAGTGGCAGCACGAGTGGCTTCAGTAATGGCCGCCTGAGCAGCAGTACCTTGCGACACATTGTTTCCCACACCAGCACCGGGGTAAGGGCCTACAGCTGGGACTGGCGGCTTAGAGTGCGTAGCAATCGGGATGGCCGGCTGCACACGTCCGCTCCTGGGTCCGGTGGGTGGTATCTTGGATGCAACCGGATGCGCCGCCGCCGCCGCGGGAATACTGGAGGCTTGTACGGCTTCCGTTACGGAAGGTTTCGATTCAACAGGGGGTGGAGGAGGGTTCTGACCAGCAGCAGGTGCAGGCGTGGCATTCCGGCTGGCGGGCTTACTGGAGGGCCGTTCACCAACGGGAAGCTCGGAGGTGGCTTTAGGAACGTTTACAGGGCCCGCACCAGGCGCCCCCTGACGCTGTGGCGGAGGGGTCTGGTGTTGACCAGGGGGTCCAATAGGCATCTGATGAGGGGGAAACTGGCCTGGTCCTTGAGGGAATCCTTGACCCGGGGGAGGGTACCATCCTGGGGGAGGAGCTCCGTACGGCATATTAGGGAATCCGGGCCCAGGAGGGAAACCAGGAGCCCCAAAGCGCTGCCCATAGGGAGGGTAGAAGCCCTGGAACTGAGGTTGCTGGGGATAACCAGGAGCTGGACGAGGAGGTTGCTGTGCTTGGGAGTGAGGAGGAATGCCTTGAGGACCTGGACCAGGACGAGACATGCTCTACACCAATTGACACGTTAGCATCTTGCATCACAGGAAGTGTTTTCTTGTGCAAAGGCCAAGGGTAAGGTGTTTTGATCTTGTCAGAAGGAAGGCAACGGAAAAATCCACACGGTTTTGCGCATTCAGAACAGGTCTGTGAGTTTACATCCGAGATATTTCATCATAAGATCGAGTGTCCAATGGACACCAACACCAGAGGTGACGAGGGGCGGGGAGAGTGGAGAGTGTGGTGAGCAAACTTACCCCCAGGATGGCAGGATCATCAGGGACCTGAGGAGGCTCAGATGGTGCATTTTCCTTCTTGTCCTCCGCTACGCTAATGTCTTTTACGTCGCTGCCCCGGAAGACAATGTATTCATAAACACTGGCAGACGGGGCGATCTCTTCAGCTGGGTTGCCTCGACGGCCCTCAGTTCCAAAAGAGACGACATTCTCCAGAGCTATTGTGGACGCTTCAGGGTTGATCTCATGCAAGGTTCCAACATAGCTAGCGGGGGGAGCTGTCAGCACGAACAGTCATTGGCAATGACTCCGAGGGCAATGGACGCGGGCACGGAGCTGAAGCCGAAGCAGGAAGCTTCAGAAGGGTTGAAAAGGTGGCACATACCGAATGTCACTCTTGGAGATCAGGTTGAACCGCTGACTGCCAGGTGTTAACTCCCGCCTAGCCGCACAAACCCAGGATCACACCAGTAGGTAGGCATAGAAGACTGACCCTATTAAATGGTTCATATCCATGCTGAGAGGGAGTTGCGCGATTGACGCGCAGAAAAGGAGAGAAAAGAACAAGGGGAAGAAAGAGGGAGAGGTGAAGATATAGGAAAATTGGGGAAGAGAGAGAAGGGCAGAGAAGTGAAAGGAAGAAGGAAGAGGAAAGGTCGAAATCGAAAGACGGAAGAAGCCGGTTTTGTGGGTGGGAAGAGTTGGGGCTCCGGTGAGCGTGAGAAGCTCACCGCGCAGTTCCTTCGCCAGTTTTGCCCAAAAGGAACCACGTGAGGGCGGGGACGGGACCGAAAGTTGGTTGCTTGCTGGAGCTTAGTCATGATACCGTGGGTCGGGACTCGGTGATGATGATGATGATGATGATGATGATGATGATCACAATCACAAAAACTCAATTGATTACAACCAGTGTCTTCCTCTCATCTGATACCTTTCACAAGCTTCACAATGGCGCAATCGAGCCATCGCGATGACTTCTTTCAGACTACGTTCGTTTCCTTATCGCTGCCCAGCTGCAGTTCGCATGCTCCTCGCTGATTCCTTCCGGCTGCAGAGCTTCCCTTGATGAGCAAAAACGCAAGGATGCCAAGTCACAAAATACCAACGGAAACCCTATTCGGCTCCAGAGCAAGATTCTGGCCGTCGCTGCTGATCCCTTAAACGCAAACGCTGTCTTCGTGGCTCAGAGTGGTGGAACAGTGCGCAAGGTCATACTCGAAGTAGGTGCACAGCACAGCCGTTTTGCGAGGACTGTGGCTAAATTATGGGGATCTGTCCTTGGGTATCTGTGTTAGACCGGAGAAACCGCAGCCATCTACAAGGGACCAACCGCACCGATTACGAGCTTATGCTTTTCACCCAATAGTCGCCTGTTATTCGCTGGGTGCTGGGATAAGACGGTTTGGAGTTGGGATGCAACTACAAAGGAACGCAAGCTGCGATATGAAGGCCACACGGATTTTGTCCGGTCCGTCATCAGCACGAGACTACGTGGGCAAGATGTTCTGGTTTCGGGTGGCGCCGATGCGCAAATAATAGTTTTCGACATCGCGACTGGGCAACGATTGGCCGTGCTGAAGGGCCACGCCAAGGGGATTCAAAATTTGGCCTTTGATCCCATCTCGCTGGACTCGGATAGCCCAGAGCCGATTGTATTCAGTGCCGGAAGCGACAGAGAGATTCGCCAATTCGACATCTCTAAGGGCAGCCAAGATCAAACCGGTACCGCTGCAATTCTGGCTCACGAGACCAACGTGCACAAACTGTTCTTCGACCAGGATGCCGATTTGTGGACTGCTTCAGCCGACAAGACCACCAAGTGCTTGAGTCGAGATGAAGGCTGGAAACCCAACACAACCCTGGATCATCCCGACTATGTTCGTGATGTGGTGGTTTATGAGCAAGGTGGGTGGGTGGTCACAGCGTGCCGTGATGAAGAGGTCCGCGTATGGAATCGATCGGTAGGTCTATACTCCTCTACGATTGCTGCGTTGACTGGACTTCTGCTAACCGCAACGAAACAGACCGGACAACTCTACCATACCTTCTCTGGACATTACGAAGAAGTGACAGGGCTAGTACTCGTGGGTGCAACAGTTGTCAGTGTCAGTATTGATGCCACTATCCGACAGTGGTCTCTGAAGCCCGATGAGCTTCAGACGGCAGTAGCCATGGCACAAAAGACCTCGACCGAGGATGAAGAGCAGCCCACCAACCCCGGGTCGATGCTTACGGAAGAGGAGGAGCGGGAGCTGGCCGAGCTTATGGGCGAGGACTGAGACTACTCCAAGAATTCATAAATGACCGTCACGACTATACTCGTACTTCCAAGCCATAATCAGTAGAATCAGCCCGTAGCGTACGGTCTCACGTAGAATGCCGAGGTGTGACTACCATCCACGTGACCATGCAGGGGCGAGTCCATGACGCACGGGCGACGATCTCCCGGATGCGGGCCAGGCGGACTAGTGATGTTACTAAACTGACTAGTAACGCGGGCACATGCGTTTCCTTCCTCTTTCCCCTCTCCCCTCATCCGCCGCTTGCCTGTCTGTCTGCCGAATCACTCCGTTACCTTTACTCTTCGATCGATCGTTGGATATTGCTGGTTCTCTGGATTAGATCGCTTGCAGCTGGTTTGTCACTCACTCTCTTATTCCCCGCTAGTTCCCTGCCATCTTTTAGCCCCGATACAACGGCCAAGTGGTGATACCTTATCGGCTGCCTGTAGCTGCTTTCTAACCCACGCGCGCATCGCAAGCAGGCTGCCTATCTTGTGCGAGATCTCGACGAACTATCGACTGGCTGAAAGGCTTAGGACCACGTGAATGTCTTACGGCCTCAACATGGCTGCCCCATCAGGCATGCATCATAATCTGGCCGACGCAGGACCGAAGCTCGTCAATCGACTGCGGGACAGCAAATCACCTTACGTCCGTCGAATCCCCGCAAATCGAACCCCGTCTATTCTAACTGACGTATTAATAGGTGCGGGCGCATATGAACAATCCAGTAGCATGGCAGCTGTGGGACACAGAAGCCATCGGGTTGGCCAGACGCCATAATCGGCTGATCTTCCTGAGCATCGGGTATTCGGCATGTCATTGTAAGCCTGCCTTTCCCTTTGATACTTGGTCGCATTGATTCTCGGAATTAATTACCGGCATTAGGGTGCCATGTTATGGAAAAGGAGTCTTTCATGTCCCACGAAGTGGCTTCAGTGCTGAACGAGTCGTTCATCCCAATCAAGGTGGACAGAGAGGAGCGACCCGATGTCGACGATGTCTACATGAATTATGTCCAGGCAACCACCGGATCGGGCGGCTGGCCCTTGAATGTTTTTCTTACTCCAGATCTTGAACCTGTTTTTGGTGGGACTTACTGGCCCGGCCCCAACTCCTCCAGCCTGACAGGAAACGAGACGATCGGATTTGTCGAAATCCTCGAAAAGCTCCGGGATGTCTGGCAGACACAACAGCAGAGGTGTCTCGAGAGTGCGAAGGAAATCACCAAACAGCTTCGCGAATTCGCCGAGGAGGGCACACATTCTTACCAAGGCGATCGGCAAGCGGATGAAGACCTGGACATTGAGCTTCTGGAGGAGGCCTATCAGCATTTCGTTTCGCGATACGATCCTGTACATGGAGGATTTTCTACGGCTCCTAAATTCCCCACACCCTCCAATTTGGCCTTTTTGCTGCGCCTGGGGATCTATCCAACTGCGGTGTCGGACATTGTCGGGAAGGACGAGTGTGAGCGGGCGACCGCCATGGCAGTCAATACGCTTATTAGCATGGCGCGTGGAGGAATTCGAGACCATATCGGGCACGGTTTTGCGCGGTACAGTGTCACTCCAAACTGGGGATTACCTCACTTCGAGAAGATGCTGTACGATCAAGCACAGCTTTTGGACGTCTTCGTAGACGCATTCAAGATCACTCATAATCCTGAGTTACTTGGGGCTGTGTACGACCTGGTCAGCTATCTCACATCGGCTCCGATCCAGTCACCAGCAGGCGCTTTCCACTCCTCAGAAGATGCAGACAGTCTCCCGACGCCCAATGACACCGAGAAGCGTGAAGGCGCATTTTATGTATGGACGTTGAAAGAGCTGACTCAGGTACTTGGTCAGCGAGATGCTGGGGTCTGTGCTCGTCACTGGGGTGTTCTGCCGGATGGCAACATCCCGCCCGAGAACGACCCACATGATGAATTTATGAACCAGAATGTGCTATCGGTCAAAGTGACGCCTAGCAAATTGGCCAAAGAATTTGGTCTCGGAGAAGACGAGGTGGTCAGGATTATCAAGTCTGCAAAGCAGAAGCTGTGCGACTACAGGGAGAGGACTCGCGTACGTCCGGACTTGGACGACAAGGTCATTGTTGCCTGGAATGGACTTGCCATCGGGGCACTCGCCAAGTGCAGTGCACTATTCGAAGAAATTGAAAATACGAAGGCAGCACAGTGTAGGGAGGCGGCAGCCAAGGCAATCAACTTCATCAAGGAAAACTTGTTTGACAAGTCAACGGGACAGCTATGGCGCATCTACCGCGACGGGGCTCGGGGGACCACCCCTGGCTTCGCTGATGATTATGCGTACTTGGTAAGTGGACTGTTGGATATGTACGAGGCGACTTTCGACGACAGCTTTTTGCAATTCGCCGACCAGCTGCAGAGTGAGTGCCTAGTAAATGTTGAAAATAACCTGGCTTGCTAACACATCAATAAGACTATCTTAACGACAACTTCCTCGCACACGTTGGCTCCACACCCGCAGGTTACTATAGCACCCCCTCAACCATGACCCCAGGCACTCCTGGTCCTCTCCTACGCTTGAAAACCGGGACCGAGTCAGCCACCCCATCCATCAACGGCGTTATTGCGCGCAATCTGCTGCGCCTCGCGAGTCTCTTTGAGGAGGAGGGGTATCGTACCCTAGCCCGCCAGACCTGCCGCTCGTTCTCAGTGGAGATTCTGCAGCACCCATTCCTTTTCGTGGGACTCCTAGACGCCATCGTCGGCTTGGAGACGGGAACGCGGAACATCACGGGTGTATTCAGCACAGCAGCCATACCACCAGGACCAAGCAGCAGCAGCACACAACAAGCATCATCTAACGACACCATCACCACCACCACCACCAGCAACGCTGACGAACCGATTGCCGTCCGTGATCTCCTGGTAAAGAAGCTCCGCGCCGAGGCCGGCCCAACACTATCGACGGCTACCACGACCGTCTCGCTTGTGGATATCAGACCCTCTCATCTGGGAGATTTTGTAGGAAACCAGTCTTTCTGGCTGCGGACGCGCAACCCCCTGTACAAAGAGTTGCGGCCGACCCACCCGGCGAAGAATCATCTCATGGTCTGCGAGACGGGCCGCTGCACGATAGTAGATCTCTGACCCCTAGTCTCTTTCTCTCGATTGGACAAAGGATAAATGACCAAAGGAATATCTTTTTCTTCTCTTGCATCTGTTTTTTTTTCTGCTGGGAAGGTCAAGCTTGCATTTTTACCACATAGCTGCAAGATAAGGTTGTTCATTCCGTGGAATCAAGGTGTTCGTGTTGGTAATTCAGTCTGGTCTATGTCGTTAGCGCTGTTCAAGCCCGTTCCTGTTCCTGTTCCTGCCAAGAGATAGTTCTCCTTATAATCAATCAAAGCACCAGCTCAACACCCAGCCAGCCCGGTCAGGTCACCGCTCATCCCTTGGTACAAATTAGGAGGTCATTTGTATCAACACGAAGAATCCACTTTCAAAGATGCTCAAGCCAATGGGAATCTTTCCGGGGCGCCCGCGGCGAACGCGACGTGGGGTGCTTCGGAGGCGAGGCGAGGGGAGAGGATGGGATCTAATCTGATCTGATCTGATCAACGATGATGCCTGAGGTACACATGTATCTGTGTCGGCTGGATGGGTTGCTTGGTAATCTAGGCTAGAGGTCGATCTAAATCCTGGGCCATACGAGAGGGCTGCGTGTTCTTGATTCATAGTAGGGATTGACTCCTCTTTCCTAAATACCCTCGCTTCCATGTATCATAAAATCATGTGTTCAGCAGACCTCACGCTATTCGCTATGTACAACTCCAAGCACTGAACAATAAAATAAAAACCCGGGACAACAAGTCGAGCCCTTGGAGGCTATAAAACAACAATCCTCCATATGTAGCCACTGCGATCCACAAAATGCTTATCAAAGTCACATCAAGTCTCATAACACAAAGCCTGCAGTGTGCTAGTCATCTAGCAGAATCACAGCAAAGCGGTATTCATATATTACATAACAACATCAGTCATTGCAGAGGATCTTATCATCGAATCCGAGGTCAAATTCCACTCGCGAGAGCAGATTTCAAAGTCGTCTGGATAGCATTTGTCAATGCGAGGAAGGATCTCACATGACCACGCAATCCTTATTCCGGTCTTTGGGGCGCTCTGCAGACCCTGCTGAGATGGAGTTCCCATAGGATCGTCTTCCGGCCGTGGTTCGTGGGTAAGGCGTTTCCGTAGAGTTAACGGCGCTGCGTTGAGGCGACGGATAGATCGGACTACTGGCGGCCTGCTCGTAAGAAGGTGGAGGGACCTCATCGTCGTGCACAGGACGATGAGTTGTAAAGCGTGTCTGCGAGCGTCGTCCTGAGCCCTGACTTTGTCGCGACGGCTGGTTTCGCGCAGCTGCCGCGTACGTGCCTCCGCTGCCAGTGCTGCTGACGTTAACACCACTGGATGAACGATTGTGAGCATAGGCTGATTCGCGTGATACACCAGTGGAGGCATTGGACATGGAGGCGCGATGGGTCGGATTTCTGTCATTGCTGGCAGTGCTTTCTCGCTGTTCCTCTTCCTGGTACTGCAGGGACAGAGCGTAAGCGTAGTCAGCGTCCGCCTGCTCCTGAGGAGTGAGATTGGCACTTTGCCGTTCCGCAGGCGCTGGTAGAGAGTCTCTTGGATTGCTTGAGGTTCGTGGACCGGAGGGATCAGACGCCCTAGGAGCATCATGGCTGACAGGGCGGAAGTCTCCGGCGTAGTAACTGGTGTTTGATCCATTTACGTCAACAAGGCTCTCCCACACAACTTCCGCATGAGAGGCATAGCCAGCGTCGGTGACTAGTGTGAATAACCGATTGAGCTGTGGGTGTTTGTAGAGCGTTGTGAAATGGTCATTGCGGAAAAGAATGGACAGTGACCCCGGCTGCAACTTTGCCAGCAATTGATCGAGGCCAAAGGGACTCAACTGAGTTGCATTTTTCACATCGGTAAAGCCATGGATGGTGTGTATATCTTGCATAGTTTGTTCCTCCTGAGGCGTAAGCGAGCCTCCTTGGATGACCCGATCTTCGAGCTCCTGCATACGAAAGGGAAGAAGCTGGATATCCTCGTAAAACTGCGCTACCCGGTCCAATGCTGCATGATCTTCCGTAGATGGAGCGGCAACCCAGCCATGAACCAATGGTACGCCGAATGTACTATACAACCGGATAACATCGGTCTGAAGAAAAGTGCCAAGGCTATCTTCGGACTCCTGCGCGCGTTGTGAGAATGGGCTAAATAGGGGAAAGGGACAGCCTTCATACCAATGTGAGTCGTGGATTGACATTCATGCCGGTATGTAGCATAGTCAAAAAGCGACTGAGAGCCTCGATGTCCGGAAGCTCATCGTTCGGGCCCAAGCATGTCGTAAGCTCGTCAAACAATGCTTCTATCAACAACCCTAGAGAGATCTGCTCCCTAGTCTGTAAGGCCCGTACAATGGGTGGCTGGACTTCTTGCCCTGCTGCACGTAGAACAAGGGCGTTCACTAGTGCTAAGAGAGGACATGGACCATTTTTATTCTGTATGAGAACTGGTGAGTCGCAGGGAAAGCCTGTCCTGTTCGTCCAATGAACATGCCGAATAGAATAGGTCTCGGATCTTTGCTCCTGCTGACGCTGCATTTCAGTTTCAGTTAATGGAGCCGTTAGTGGTGACTGAGCATGGGCCTCTGCGGTTGGCTCGGATGTCGTTTTCGGTCGTTCCGGTAAAGGTGGTCCTGAAAGACGCTTTTGTGGCTGAGACATATTGGGAGATGAGTTCATGATTCCATATTCCGTGGGACCTAATCGACTGGATTCTCCAATCTGCGAAGGAGGAGCATCGTTCAAGTCGATAAGAACATGAGATGAGCCCGTAGCATTGGTATCTAAAGATGCCGGGGTACTTATGCTCCTATCTGGCGAAAGTCTGCCTGGCTCATGCAAATGCTGAGCAGGCTCGACTTGCGAATGTGGCGTGGGTTGCGTGGCAGTGTTAGTATGTTCGTCAGCCCACGGGGACGCCTCGTCAGGCTGTTCCAAGAGCGACAAGCGTGCGGTCATCGGGATATAGCCTTCGTCTACGCGAAAACGCCGTTAGAGCTGAAGCCACGGACAGAGCGCTCTAGGTAGACCTACCTTGACCTAAGCGGACACTTGCCCCGTCCTGGGAGATCGATGATGTTTCACCATATGAAGCACGGGACTGGGGATCTTCCCACGGGTTCGCCCCGGAAGGCATTCTTGGCTTGAGGAATGGGTTATTAGACTGCAGCGGCATAGAAGAATGCTGGCCCGAGTGCGGATCCCATTCAGAGCCATTCTCAGCATTTTGATGTTGTGGCTGCTGCCACTCGTTTGTATGGGGCCTTCCATGAGCTCCGGGAGTCAAGACTGTCGGTACACGGGCGACCCTACTATTTCCTGTTGCCTGCGCACCATTCACAGCGGGCGCGGTTGGCGCAGGTTGCGCTAGACCGGAGGACTCATGCGAGCCAAGGTTGAACCTCTCCACGAGCTCGTCCGCCCATGCATTCGTGGCATCACCGGGAGAGGCCCTGGTTGGAGACTTCTGCGCCTGTTCTAGAGGCATCAGGTCAAATGCCGGTGAAGTGTTGAGGTCGGGATAGAAGATGGAGTCGGGGGAAGCGGCCCGCTGAGGTTGGGGGTTGCTTTGAGCCCTTCGAGGGCGGGTAAGACGCTTTGGGGACGACGACGACAATGACTTGGAGGTTGGTGAGGATTTGGACGACAGATTGCGAGGGTCTGCAGAATCGTAGGCTTGGCCGAGACTTTGGAGACGTGGCGGAGCTCGTTTTCGCAGGACCATGAAGGCGGGTTCTTGCCGTCCAGATCTTTGAGGGGGTGGGGGGACCAACCGAGCTCACGGGCGTCAATCGATGAAACGTTGGACAAGCTTGGGGGCCAATAGGATTACAGGCAGAATGAGTATGGGCAGAAGTGAGAGGCCAGTGAACTTTAGTTGAGTTGGTGACAAAGAAACGACAGGTGCAGTCAGACACCTTCGATGCATGAATGAATGGATAGATGGATGATGGAAGGGGAAATGCCGACAGGCGTGTGGTTGGAAGCCACCGGGGGATGTATACGTAACGGGGGGCAGTAGCTCCAAGCCTCGTCACTGGCGTAGTAAACACTTCAGTCGACGACCATAATCCTGCGCATTTGGCCAGGGATATGACAGAGAAGGATGCAATTGAAATGCGTAAACTTGGAAGCAGCAGCTGACAGGGATAGCAACTGAGAATGAGTCGAACGAGGGTCACAGGCACCCGAATTCCCATAGATGAATAGAAGGGTTAACTTACAGTCGACCTCGGATGGCTGTCAATTGGCGGTGGAGATTCCAAGTACTCCAACACATACAGCCAATTACGGCAAGCGTCAGCAATTCAGCAATTCGGCTGCCTGGATCTCCTGTGCTGTCCCGGCAACGTGTATTGTATGGTAAAGTGATAAGTAAACCCTGACACAATCTCCACCTGAAGTACAGCCACTGTACCCACTGCGAAGCCACTTATCACGAGCCACTCGATGACGTCTTGGGCTGCTACGCCGGCAGGCGGAAAAACCACATTTCCCGCCCGCAGCACAGCGCTTACATAACTCCTGCATTATCACAAGCTCGTGGGGGGTCCGTGCGTTATCGCAGAAAAAAAGTGAAATGAACCCCCCAGATCAAGTAGGCTTATCAGCTAACTTAGAAGTTTAGCATTGCGACATAATTTATCTGCTCACTTGCGTGCTCGATGCGGAACGGTTGGATTTAGAATTTGATGAATTGAGAAAGCTTCCTCCCCCCCTCTTCCCTGCGTCGCCCAGCATGCATTCTTACGTGCGACCGAATCAGTTCGTCGCCTTCAAGCTCCCGTCCGATCAGACGAGGATCCAAAAGATTGTCCCTAATACGTATGCGCGCGCGCCTCGCCTCCGACCGAGCAAATGGGCTCAATTCTCCGTTCTTACACTCTTAGCTGACCGAGAGACACCTCTGTAGCCAAGTATTCCTGGGCAAATATGGAACGTTCCCCGCCAACCAAATCATCGGTCGTCCCTTCTACCTCACCTTCGACATTCACGAAACCCCGGGCGAGCCCGATAGCACCCACCTACGCATTGTCTCGGCGGCCGAGCTGCATGCGGAACACCTTATCGCCGAAGGCGAAGGCGACGGCGACGACCAAGAGCCCAGCGATGAGGCATCGACGATGCGCACCAACCGCGACACGATCGACGATCGCTCGACGCAGAAGCTGACCATCGAGGAGATCGAGGCCCTGAAGAAGGAGAGCACGGGGGCCGGCAAGGAGATTATCGCTAAGCTTCTGGAGTCACATTCGGCGATCGATCAGAAGACGGCATTCTCGCTGGCGAAATACAAGCTGCGCAAGGAGCGGAAGTACATGAAGCGGTTCACGATCATCCCCTTGGATGTTAGCTATTTGACGAACTATATGCTGCAGGACAAGGAGGCGGCGAGAACGCTGGAGATGCGCGACGAGGCGCTCGGTCTGCTGGGGTGTTGGGGCAACGTGCACCACGGAGGCAGCACCTCCTTCGACATGGAGACCGTTTTGTCGAATCCGAATGGGCGGTACCTGGTCGTGGATGATACCGGTGGCTTGGTGGTCGCTGCTATGGCGGAGAGGATGGGGATCCTCTACCCGCATGATGGAGACTTCGATAACGAGCAGCAGGACGCGCATCAGAAAGTGCCTGCAACCGCCGGCGCTCAGGCAGAGCACGAGGAGGAGGCACAACCGACCGAGGGTGGTGCCCCGTCACGTCGGAATCGTCGCCCGCAGATGTCTGCGCAAGGCAACACCATCACCTTGCTCCATGCGAACAAGCAACCCAACATCAGTCTCCTGAAATACTTCGGTTACGAGGCCGACGACCCGAGCGACTCTCACCCTCTCTACACGAACTTCAAGTCTGTCTCCTTCATGCAGCTTCTGGACCCCAACGCAGACAGCATCTACGCTCAGGAACCCACGGAGATCCCCGCCGAGGAGCTTTCCACATTCAAGTCGAGCAAGCGCAGTGCTTACCACCGCAAGCGTGGTCGGTGGATGCGGGTACGACGAACCGTCGACGAGGCTCGGGCTGGTGGTTTCGATGGCTTGGTGATCGCAACCCTGATGGACCCGAGCAGCGTGCTGAAGTACACGATCCCACTATTGGCCGGCTCGGCCCCGGTCGCCATATACTCGCCCAACATTGAGCCCCTGACAGAGGTAATGGATTTGTACTCAACCGCAAGAAAGACCGCTTTTATCAACCGAAGGCGCGAGTTGGTGGAGCAGAAGGCCGCATCAGATGATTCGGTCGATGTGAAATCCGAGCTCGAGGAGGAATTCCCTCTCGACCCGACCCTGCTACTGGCACCTACCTTGGAGACGTCGAGAGTTCGGGTGTGGCAGGTCCTGCCAGGGCGCTCACATCCCCTGATGTCCAGTCGGGGTGGTGCGGACGGCTTCATTTTCCACGGAATTAAAGTTGTTCCCACGCAAGAACACATTGAGGCAGCAGGTAACCCCAGCCGCAAGAAGAGAAAGATCGCTCGGTCAGATGAGACCCCGGCAGACAGTGGCGAGGGTGTTGATGTGGAGATGACTGTGTAAACTGTGCTGGATTGCCAATTTTCTTGTCGAACGTGTAACATAGACTCTCTACGAATTACCAAGTCGGAAAGGGTTCAATCCTTATATGGAATCTCATGATGTTAATGTCAACTTCCGAGCAATAACTCGGGAAATCCTGTTACGGATCTGCATGACATAAACCACTTGGTCCCGCCTCCCCTGCTGCAAGCTTAGACCAAGGCCATGGTTAGGCGTTACCTGGTCACCTCGTCACCATAGCGAACCACGTTGATTTTCGCTTTCACAACGCTCATATTCAAATATACATAGAGTAAAGTGACAATACCTCGGCCGCCGTCCTTATGGGTTCGTCACACGCTGACTGGATGGGCGCAAAATCAAAGCAATAAAACGTCTATCTTAGAAGCTCTTTCCCATGAACTTTCTCTTGGTGAAGCTGAGCCACCACTATAGATGACTATATCAGCCAGTGTCCTCCTCCCCCACTAGCAGGGTTCAGGAAACATACCTTCGAGGGACCGACACCGCCGGGGTATAATCTAGCGTGCAGGCGGATAGCGATCTCCTGTCGCACCTGAGACAGATAACTAGCAGACCAACGACATCAGCAAAATCCAAGCCAGAAACTAACGCCTTGGAGTGATAAGAGAGAGACATACGATCTGAGCGTTTCGGCATCCTGACGGTCGCGAGGGGGCTCGAAAGCCTGGTTCAGAGGGAAGGCCACGTCACCGGGGATAGCAAAGTGATCGAGCGCAACATTGATCAGAGCCTAGAATGTGCCACTTGCCGTCAGCAAGTCTTTCTCCCTCTAGCCATACAACAAAGAGCAATATGGAGAAAATGGAAAAAGCTCCCTGACCTTCTCCGCATCGCGAGCAGCCATCGTCGGCTTCACCTTGCCCAAGCACTCGGTGATGAACAACGTTCCATAGATGAGCATACGGTCGGCGGGGCCGTTGATCTCGAAGTTGCGGAACAGAACATTGGCCCGGAAGAGCGACAGGATCTCGTCGACACAGTCGTAGGACTCGCTGTCGGCGGGCACTTCGGTATCGGCGTTAGGCGGGAGCGGAGGGAGGGTGTATGCGGGGCCGCGAGTGCGGGTGCGGAGGGGGAGGACGGGGAAATTGCCTGTAGATCAGAAGGTGAAGTCGATGGGAGTTAGTTTATGTTGGTTGGCTTTGCTGCTGCTTTCTTTGGGGGTTTCCGTGAAATGCGCAGGGGAGAGGGGAGCGCATTCCGCCATACCTATTACGGGGACATCCCGGTCCTCGAGGAAGATGGAGTGGTAGGCCTAGACCAGTGTCAGGGGGGGAAGTGGAATGAAAATGATCATCAGCACGAGTCTCGCAAAGCTTACAGGCATGATGTGATAGTAGCGAAAGAGCAATGGGTCCCCTTAGAGCCTGTCTAATGAGGGCTGGCTGTTGATGGATCAGGAGAATAGGCAGTGGGGGGGTGAGTGAGGGGAGGCGGGAGAAGTGCTGATAGAAGGCGGTGCTGCCAGACCGGCGGGCGGGAGGGAGGTTTCTCATCGCATGTCATCACCCGCTGGCCGCCCTCAGGAGCTCCTCCTCCGCCTTGGGATTTTCCGGCCCCGAACCTCTTTACGCGCTGCGGGATTTCGACGCGTCTGGCCTTTCCCTTGTGTTTTGCTTCGGGCTTTACTCTGAATTTCCATTTCAATTCTAGCAATCATCACTCAGCAACTCTCAATCCCGATATTCGCAATGTCCGATTACGAGGATGATATGGACGTGGACGCTCCGTCCAAGAACGCGATCCAGTTCAGCTCCGATAACACCAATTCTAAATCCAAAAGACCCGCGGCAGATCTACCAATTGAGGCTCAAGACAACCTTCCCTGGTCCGTCGACCATGTTTCCGGTCTACTATAGTGCTTCTGCTCACTAATTTGCTCCCAGGGTCGAAAAATACCGACCGAATACCCTCGACGATGTCTCTGGACACCAGGATATTCTAGCCACGATCAACAAATTCGTCGAAGCCAATGTATGCAATAATAATTCCGCACATCTTCACCAGACACTCACCAAGCTTTAGCGTCTCCCCCATCTCCTTCTCTATGGCCCTCCTGGCACGGGCAAAACATCCACTATCCTCGCGCTGGCCAGACGGATATATGGCAGCAAGAACATGCGACAGATGGTCTTAGAGCTGAATGCCAGTGATGACCGTGGTATTGATGTGGTCCGTGAGCAGATCAAGACATTTGCCAGTATGTCCACCCACCAACCACTACAGCATGGCGCTCCCAACTTACCCTACGTTTGTTAGGCACCAAGCAGATTTTCTCCATGGCACCCGCAGCTGCCTCCGGAGGCTCCTCGCTCGCCTCTTTCAAACTCATTATTCTCGATGAAGCCGATGCCATGACGGCAACCGCACAGATGGCACTTCGCCGTATTATGGAGCGGTACACCGCCAACACGCGATTCTGCATCATTGCCAACTATACGCACAAACTTTCCCCGGCTCTTCTTTCACGTTGTACCCGATTCCGATTCAGTCCATTAAAAGAGCGAGACATCCGAGTCTTGGTGGATCAGGTGATTGAGAAGGAGCAGATCAAGATTCAGCCCGAAGCGGTAGACAGCCTGGTCACGCTGAGCAAGGGTGACATGCGACGTGCCTTGAATGTCCTTCAAGCTTGCCATGCGAGCAGTACGTCTAGGCACCGATGACAGTCCCGGGGATTTTCCTTCGTACTGACCTTGTTAGGTATACCCCTTCCCATGAAGGACGCCCCTCAGGACCAGCCCCGTCCGGAGCCAGAGACGATTACGAATGAAACGATTTACGACTGCATTGCCGCGCCCCATCCCGCTGATATCGAAGAGATCATGCGAACACTTCTTAACACGAGTGATATTACCTCATGTCTCAACACGATCAATACGATTAAGACCAATAAGGGTTTGGCTCTGGCGGATATCTTGTCTGCGTTGGGCGACCAGCTGCAACGGGTAGAAGTCCCCGCACAAACCAGGATTACCTGGCTGGAAGGGCTGGCGGAGATAGAATGGAGGCTAGCGGGAGGAGGTTCTGAGACAATGCAGACAGGCGGACTGGTGGGTGTTGTACGAAATGGCTGTGAGCTGATGGACCGGTAGTCAGTCGTCCAGCACCACCATAAGAAGAATCCACGATGATCAAATCATTCTATACCACATAAGTCAATTGATCAGAAGAATTCTACAGGACTGTTGCTTTAATATGAGAATTACCTAACGGGCCAATAGCGCCTTGCTGACGATAAGGCGATTGACAAAATAGGTTAATGAGCGGAGTGGGGGGGGAGACTCGCCATTGAGAGGAAACTTGCACTGCAGGGCTGGCCGCTTTTAATCCTTTCAGGGTCTGACTCAGGGTTGGGACCCCGCAGCTGGGGTAATCTACCCAGTAGGTACTAGGTACCTATCTTGCGCGCACATTCAACGGTACTCAGACTGAGAATAACGAAGAGAGGAAGAAACAAAAAGAAAGAAAGAAAGAAAGAAAGAAAGAAAGAAAGAAAGGCAATTGTGTCAGTCAATGTCGATAAGAAAACACGGGATGGAAGCCAAGCCCGCAAGCGGGGAACAGGCAGGCCAGTGGATGATTTCAACATTGGCATCAGATAAGCTCTGCTGGAATGGTTCAATGGCTTCTCTTTCACATTTCCGCGGAACAATACGAGCATTAATATCTGCAGGATGGCAGTTCCGGGGAGTCGTTTCTCCTATCGACTGCAATTTGCAATTGCAGTTGCACCCTAAGACAGGAAAGCAAATTGGCCAATCAATCCCGAGTTACCTGCCAAGTAGTACCTAGTCAGTCATGCCGTCTAGGACCCTTTCGATCTGTAGGGTTTGGCTCCTGTTCCTTGGGGATTTTTTTCCTCCTGCGGACCCCGCCGTGGTCGAGGCGAATCAATCTCATGATAAAGTCCTGCTCCGCGGCAGACGCCGGGCTGGCTGGCCCGTCAGCCGTGGTTCTTTTCTTTTATAGACTGGTCTGGCTGCTACCTTCCCCTCATCCTACTCTCCTCCTCTACTCCTCCTCTCCCATTCACCTTCACAGAGTAAGAGACCTCGTGGCAGTCAAGTTTCATCATGCGGTCCTCTACCCAGCAGTCCAGTTTCATGCTTGCCTTGCTGGCCATGCCGTTGGCCCTGCCAGTATCTGCAGAGAGAATCCTCGGGGCTTATATCTTCGCTCGCCATGGAGATCGTACCGCTAAGGTGTTGAAGAACACGCAGCTGACCGATCTGGGCTACAGCGAAGTCTATCAGACAGGCAGCTACTGGCGCAGCCGGTACCTTGACTCGAACTCGTCTCTTCAGATCCAAGGGATCAACGAGAATATCGTCAAGTTGAGCCAGATCAGTGTCTCGTCACCCTCCGACGATGTGCTTCAGAACTCGGCCACGGGCTTCCTCCAGGGTGTCTACCCCCCTGTCGGCTCGTCGGCGAACCAGACCCTGGCTAATGGCAGCACTGTCGACTCTCCGCTGAACGGATATCAGCTGATTCCCATCTCTCTCACCGAGACTAATTCGAACAGTGAGGATACGGCCTGGCTGCAGAGCTCAACTGAGTGCCAGAACGCCGAGATCAGCAGCAACAACTACTATTCCTCGGCACTTTACAATTCGCTACACTCTTCCACCCAGGACTTCTACCAGTCCCTGTCCTCTTTGCTGAATGAAACCTTCTCCGACTCCCAGATGAGCTTCAAGAACGCTTACACGATCTTCGACTACCTTAACGTTGGGTACATCCACAACACCACCAATGTCCCCACTGAGGAACAACTCCATCAGGCCCTTCTCCTTGCCAACATCGAGCAGTACAACTTGGCCTACAACTCCTCGGACACCATCCGCGCCATCGCAGGTGCAATCCTAGCCGGAGACGTGCTCACCGGTCTGAACGACACCATCTCCTCCAAGGGCAAATCCAAGCTGAACATCCAGTTCGGCTCCTACGGTACTTTCATGTCCTACTTTGGCCTTGCGCAGTTGCCCGCTGCGGACGTTGACTTCATGGGTATCCCTGACTACGCCTCCAGCATGGCATGGGAGCTGGTGACCAACTCGACGGACTCGTTCCCTTCGACCTCCGACATCAGCGTGCGCTTCGTGTTCCACAATGGAACCCTCTCATCCGGCTCGCCTACCGAGTACCCGCTCTATGGCAAGTCCAGCCCTATCATCTCCTGGTCGGAGTTCTCCGAGCTCTCGAGCAAGATCGCCGTCACCTCGACCAAGCAGTGGTGCAGTGTTTGCGGCAACACCGATGGAGATTGTGCGGCCTACTCGACTAGCTCGAACACCACCACCACCACTACTACTTCGTCGAAGTCGGAGAGCGACGGTGGGGTCTCGAGGCCCGTGGCGGGCGTCATTGGTGCGATGGTGACTCTAGCGGTGATCCTTGGTCTGGAAGCACTGTTGCTCCTGGCTGGTGGATTCCGCATCACCACGAAGCGCGCTCCTGTCGATGCTGCAGCTGCCGCCGCTGATGCTGAGAAATAAGCCCATTTGTGGATCTAAATATCTAGATGCAGGATTTGCATTCTAATGAGGGACGATTTATGGCATGACAGTCGAATGGGTGATCTTCATGCAGCAATAATAGCATCCGCAGACAATGAACAAGATTATGCAATATTGAAAGCCTATTTTCTACCTCAGGAAAACTTCCTCATTCATACCTTGAATACATGCACATGAGGCATAGAAATCCCAATCCCATGTAGACCCTAGTCAGAAACTTCCGCAGCTCTGTCGAAAGTTGTCATAGTCGGCTTTTGGTTGAATTAGCAATCCTCAATCTGAAGCATGAAAATTGAGATTAAAATGAGCCATGACCACTGAGCCTTTGTAGTAACTATAGCAAAGTCAATTGATTTAAGTACTGAAGCACTAAAGAGGGGATTTATGAAGAGAAAGTTGGAGACAGTGGCAGTGGTTAGGGCGGAGTATAACTACTGCAATGGGAGGGAGCGTGACGTGACGTGACGTGACGTGACGTGACGCAGCCGAAAGTTTCCCGGGAAAGCTTCAGCTTCCGCTTCATCTTGACCTCCAATTCCTATCCCAGTCAACCTCTCCCTCCGCGGCTCAACCCACTTCCCACCTCACCGCGGGGTGCAGCAAGCCCACTCACAAACAACATCCTCACTTTCCTCACACACCTACGCTATTCAATCACCACCTACGCTATTCAATCACCACCTCATACACGCAACTCGACCCGACCGCACCATCACCATTCCCATCTACGCCGGAAATCAATCAACCCTCTCTTCAAGCCCAGTCGCGCACCACCCACACCCACTCCTACTCACTCCTACTCACTTCTACTCACCCCCACCCCGCCACCAAAATGTCAACACACTACAACACCGAACCCCCCGCCACCGCCACAGCAACCCTGCACACAACCCTCGGCCCAATCCACCTCTCCCTCTTCGGCACGCAAACGCCCCTCACCACACGGAACTTCCTCCAACACGTCGCCGACAACTACTACATGGGCACGATCTTCCACCGGATCGTGCCCGGGTTCGTTATCCAGGGCGGGGACCCCACGGGCACCGGCGCAGGCGGGACGTCCATCTACGAGGAGCCCGAATTCGAGACGGACCCGGACGCGCGCGACCCCACCGAGAAGATCGTGCTGCGCGATGAGCTGCACAGCCGGCTGCGGTTCAACCGGCGCGGGCTGGTGGGGATGGCCAAGAGCGAGGACGGGACGTACGGGAGCCAGTTCTTCATTACCTTGGCGAACACGGAGCGGGAGTTGAACGGGCAGTGTACGCTGTTTGGGCGCGTGGAGGGGGAAAGTATTTTCACCGTGCTCAAAATTGCGGAGGCGGAGGTGGTGGCCGGCACGGAGAGGCCCGTGTATCCGGTCAAGGTGACGGGGTGTGAGGTCGGGGAGCTGGGGAAGTTTGCGGGGAAGGTGGTTTTGGGGCGGAGGGTTGCTGCTGCGCCGTCAGCAGCAGTGGCAGGAGGGGTGGAGAAGGATAAGGGGAAGGGCGCTACGAAGAAGAAAAATAAGAAGCCGAAGAAGACGCTGTTGAGTTTCGCTGGAGGGGATGGGGATGATGACGAGGAGGAGGAGAAGGAGGAGGGAATTCCCGTGCGAGCGGCGAAACCGAAGTACAATGCTGCGCTGGTCACCGATGCAGGAGCAGGAGCAGCACCCTCGTCTACGAAGAAACCACAACCAGAAGAGGAATCACCACCCCTCCGCAACACACGACCTCCTCCACCATCGAGCATACCATCACAACCGCAAACCACGCGCAAACCCAGCACCCCCGACCCGTCCACCCAACTCCCCCTCCCAGACCCCGAATCTCCTTCCTCCTCCCCCGAACCCAACCCAGCACCACCAGCACCACCGCCCAAACAAACCAAACTCGACCGCACGAATGCCGAAATCGAAGCCGTCATGGCCTCAATGCGCCGCAGCACCACCGCCACGATCCACGACCCTTCCACACACAAGAAATCCGCCCTGGAAGCCATGATCCCCTCCACCGCCATCCGGGGCCGCCGGCGCCCCGCCCCGAGCAGCAGCAGCACTGCCCCCGGAGCCAGCGGCGGCAGCACCAACGGAATAACAGGCTTCTCGAGCAGCAACTCCGCCGACGCGCAAGCGCTAAAGATGTTCAACGCCTTCAAGGCCAAGCTCGAGAACGCCGCCTCCACCACCGCCCACAAACACACACAAAGCAGCAACCCCAGACCCCAAACCACCACCACAGCAACAGCTGAAGAAGAAGAGGAGGAAGCCCAATTATGCGACCTGCACTTCATCGCAAACTGCCAATCATGCCAATCGTGGAACGAGACCGCCGATCACGAGAACGATGCCGATGCAGCCGCCGGCGACACCGAGAATGATGGCGGGTGGCTGACGCACCAGCTGCGGTTCGGGAAGGACACGCTGGGCAAGGATCTGAATTGGAAGAAGGAGCACCCGGAGGACGTGGATTCGTTGATGGTGATCGACCCCCGCGAGAAGGAGAGGGAGATTGTGGCGTCGGGGTCGGGGTCGGGGTCTTCCGGGAAACGAAGAGGAGGGTTGGAGCGGGATCGGGAGCGGGAGCGGAAGCGTGGCCGCGTGGGCGATTTGGAGTGGGAGAGGGAGAGGGAGCGGAGGCGCTAACCCTACCTTGGGTTATCTTGGTTGTATGTACAGCACCGGATGTATGTAGGTTGGTGGTGGGTTGATTGAGTGCTGGACCTGTACGGATATTTGGTTATTCCTTCCTATCTGTATGTTTGGCATGAATCCTAGTAGGGAATCTATAATATATGGATCTACTATCTTGGGTTTCTCAAGGCAAGGGTAAACTAGATATCAGGTGGTTGCTAATGCAGGTCATGGCCATGGATTCACAGATGCTCTGGACCATGAACAATGACATGTGTCTTCACGCCACAATCAGCGGCATTGGTCCTCTAAAGTAGTCATTTACGATTTGTTCTGGTCGGCTTAACAGAAGTGCACATGATACTGAGCAACCAGACCACACACGCACCGCTATGACAAGAAATCGTTACTGTATTATGGCTCGGAAAGGAAATCTACCGATGCTGCCTGTACTCACTGCATGAGAACATTGATCGCCAGACCTCAACAGCAGACCGAACTAGCTAACATTTTCCTTTTTCCAAATATAAACAGGCTGATCTGTTCCAGGCCATATCCCTCCTGCTTGGGTCTTTTTGTTGGTGGGGGTCATCACAACATAATAGATAAAAATAGATTCTAGTTTAAGGAGTTGAAGGGCACTGAGGTAGGGTGGGGGAAGGGGAAAGGGGGAGGGGAGGGGTAAGGAAGGGGAGTTAAAGGCAGTCGGCCTTGTACCTGATACACATCGGTTGACGAAGAGAGTAAAAAATAGGAAAAGCAAAGAAAGTAAAATGCATTTTCCTCATAGACTTCGCGACTCATTTTTGTGGCGACTCCCCACGTATACGTGCACTTGCAGCCCTCGTCTATCTCGCTCCTCGTCCTTGTTTGGCAATCAAGCGTTGTCGGTGCCCAACTCCGTTAGTAGGATATCATGAAAGTCGGAAATCAAGCCTTCTTGCGCCGTTTCACGCCGCTACCGAGACCCTTACCTCCCAGAGCATCGTTGCCCGTGTCTAGCCCACCGTACTGTATGCTATCATCCACAGTGTTAGCAGGGCTGGTGGCATCGCTATCGGGCAAAGACTCAACTCTGCTAGAGTCTTTGCCGTTAGGAAGCTGCCCATCCGCCCCGATGCCGGCGTGAATGTCATTTGCGCCGTACCCGCTCCCATCGAATCCATGGTAGAATCCCGGATTGTGTGGTGCGGGGTTGGCTCCGCCGAAGAGATCATTGTCAGCGGGGAGATTGTCGAAGTCGAACAATTCGTTCGCATCCTTGATCCCACCATCGGGACCGGCGGTAACCACCGGGTCGGCCGCGGTTGTGGCTGGCACCGACCCGGCCGGATCGCCATAACCTAAGCTAGCTTTATTATGTTCCAGATCTCCAATATCCGTGAAGTAGTCGTTATTGAAGATAGTATCAAGGTCAAGTGGGGGAGGGGGCGCACTGCCATCTATGCTGATTCCGGGTATGGTGCCCGTCGGGCTGAGGGGTTGTAAGAGGTTGGTCAGGTTCTGCACAGAGCGATCTTGCTCGGCCTGCATCTTGACCAGGTTGTCGATCTCCGCCCGTGTGTTGGCCAGCCGACCGGAGTAGTTGTGCGGCATTGGCGGAGGCGTCGGTGTGACCAAGGCGTTATTTGGAGACGACGCACCATTGACTCCACCGGAGCCTGTTTCATGGGCCATGAGGCGAAGCATATCGGCGCGTTGGCTGGGAGTAAGTGGCGAGTTACCGCCCGAAGTCTCAAGCGATGACAGGACATTCGGGAAGTCGGCGAAACTCGTCGGCATACCGTTTCGGGCGTTGGAATTCTGAATGACTGACATTATGTCCCGCTGGGGTACATGAGATCCTGGAGGCGGTTGCGCCTCCTTTTGCCGAGGACTGTTGTCGTATACCTCCTCGACATGTCCCGGATGAGATACGCTGGCTTGCCGACCATGACCGCGCGAGTGTGAGCGGTCATAGGTAGTGGAAGCTGGAGACAAGGTCGTTGCACGGCCCTGACGGTCTTGCCCCGGAGGAGCCTTGAGCAGGAGCTGCTGTTTTTTCAGCGACCGCGGTCCTGTTGGGCTGGTCAGGTCGGTAGGCCCTAGCGACCCGAGCGAGTAATCGTCCATGTCAACGATATTGCCTTGCTCCTGTGAGATGGCCCCAGCAAACGAATTCGCTAGGTTTTGCGGCCCTTCTTGTCCTTGCAGACTGCGATTGTAGACTGTCGCCAAGAACGTAAGAATCGCGTTGATGGAGTTCTCGTGCCTGGTGTGCTGCTCTTGAAAGTTTGCTGCCTGCGCATACAATTGCTCGTGTTCCCTCCGTAGTTTGGTGATGGTGTTGGAGATGATTTGCTGTTGTTGGCGAATCGCTTGCAACTCTCTATACACGCCCGCGAGTTGATCCTTCGGCATGAGGCTCCCCGTAATCAAAGACAGCTGGCGGTTGCGCGATCGATCATCTCGTGCAGGTCCCAAGGCATCGTCAACGTACTCGTCATTATCATTTTCCTCAATCTCTTCCGTCTTCACCCGCACATTGCCCTTACCCGCCTTGCTGCCCTGCCCAGCTGCGTTTTTAGGTTTCTGTATCAACCACAACAAGTCCGGGTGACCGCGCTTGAAGTATGGATTCGCATATTCGCTGGGGCTCTTATTCTTCCGTTCGCTGGCGCGCATGGAATTGTCAGAGAGTCCCACCTTCTTGTGGAAGCCGTACATATTCAACTGGCGAACAAAAGAAGCGTAGTTGTTGTGCTTGAATAGCTCCGGAATCAAAGTCTTCGCGAATTCATCTTCGTCCATCACGATGAAAGAATTGCCGTCATCCGACCACCGAATTAGATCGGTGTTTTTGGACTCATCCAGAAAACTGCAGCCATGGTTAGTTACCTATTTCCGTAAGTCAAGTTGCTTTTCCGGAGGAGCGTACCTGCTCAGTTTCTGAACGAAAGGAGGGATCTGTTTTCGCTTGGCCTGAACTTCTCTCTTCGCGACCATCGCGCGCTCGTACAACTCACTGAGGCTCTCCCCCCATCCACCGGACTCGCCAGACCCACTGCCAGGGTCTGAGAAAGAGGCCGACGTCTGGTCATACCCGCGACTGCGGTTGACCAATTGAGTGGGGGTCTGGCGCCGAGCAAGCTGGCCTGAAGCTGTCACTGTGGAGGCCGGGACATCTGAGTTCGAGGTGTAGGCCGCCGGGTTGTAAGAACTCGCATCAGGGTAGGACGGGCTGGAGACGTTGGAGGACGGATTCTGGCCCCATTGTAGGAACTGGTCGTTCGACAGCTGGTTGCCGGGATTTTGAGGATAATTCGTGAGCGGGCCAAGTTGCGGGTGCACGATGGGGGATGTGCCAGGAGCTGGTCGTTTGCGGGTGATTCCTTGAGGGCTCATCACAGGCGACTGAACGACCTACAGACGGTCGGTCGGGCGGGCAAGCGGGTATTGTGGAGAGAGGAGTTTTTTTTGGTCGATTCGCGTGTTCCGTCCGTCGTGCTCAGGGATGGGGCAGGATAAAAAGTCCGAGAAACAAGCGATCAGCGAGGGAGGAACGACTCGCTGCTCGGGATCTGCTGGGTGTGGGCGAATGGCGGGGGATAAGCGGGCGGGTGTTCAGCTGGCACGGCTGGATGATTTCGGAAATCGCAAAACCAAGGACAGTCATAAACGTCGTGGGAGGGGCGAAGGTATATAATCCCAGAGCTATATCACTCAAAGGATATGATAAACAAGGAACAGAGCAAGGAGGAGGAGGAGTAGTGGACAAGGGTGGATGGAGAACGCAAGTGTCAATGGCGGAGACGCGACGGGCGCCGCCGCAGACGCTAGATGGAGTAGTTGCAAGAAATGAACGCGAAAGGCGGGAGTCAGGCAATAGGCGGGCGGGTATGGAATAATGAGAACAATCGTTTGCTATTGTATACTAGGATCGTCGTTTGGTTTGCAGTGTCTCGCACAGATGCAGAGAAGTGAAAGTTGTAGGGAACGATGGCAGTGCGATTGTGACAGCCTTGATAGGACTCGACCAGTTGGGTTGCAGAGGGGGAAGACACGGCGGGCGGGCGCAGGGAAAGCCAAAAGCACCAGCGCAGGGCAATAAAGTAGTAGTATACCGGTAGAGTAGGTAGGTATTCAGTTAAGAAAAAAAAAAAAAAAGAAAAGGACTGCGCTGAAAATGTCGGCTCACGACCCTCTCCTAGTTTCAAGGCTCCGCAGCAACAACAAGCTGATCCTAATGGGTCCTAATGGCGCGGTCTTGGTGGAGGTGGATTTAGAGAACAAAAAACGGTGTTTCCAGTCTTGCAAAACTCCTCCTATCGAGAAGCTTGGCGGGCGGTGATGAGGTCAATTGCTTTAACTGTGCCGACTGATTGGCGGGTCTTGCAGATAGCTGACTCAGCTGATTGTCACTTGCACGTGTCGATGGGGGTCGGCAACTGGTCAACTCTGAAAGCAGCCGTTAACTTCAACTCGAGATTGGGCTATACTGGTTTAGTACCTATTGATAGTAGGTAAGAAGATATAGATATATCAGCACTGACACTCATCTTCGGGTCCGGCTCTTATCATTTAGTGCCCCAGTATCGGAGCGGGAACCCTAGGACACAGAGAAAAGAAAAAAAAAATCTTGTGTTGTTCAAATGACTTGTAAACTACTACAAAGGTACAGTTTGAGGCTGTCTATACACTAGTTCGGTCGTGCCTTGGACCGGCACGCTCTCCACTTCGGCCTCATATCCAATCATCATCTACTATCAACAGTAGTCTCGACCTTGTTCGGCCTCCAATGGCCGTGATCCCCAGAACCATTGGCTCTCCAGATGTTTCAAGCGCCTTCGATGGAGTTCTGGCTGATCAAATTTTTGCTCCCTTGCTAAGTGACTGGGGAAAGAGGACCACAAAGGGACGGAAAGCGCAAACACCAGCCAAAAGAGGGCATAGCCAAGAACAAACGGGCCAGGACCGAGATTCCGCCGGAAGTACGAGACAACCTCCACAATTTATCGCGGGTTTCCTTTTCCTTTCCCCCCAGTGACACAACAAGATAGAGAGGATACCTAGTAGTCTAAACCTTCTCATCCAATGCCGTGGCTTACTCCCCGATTGATAGTCGGAACTCTGCCAGGATTTCCTGCCACTCCTCTGGCTGCGCACCAGAAAATCGTTCGATCTTCGCGAGAGCAGCCGAATCCTCTTCCATCCGAGCCGTGTTGGTGGTCCCATCCAACACCGTGGTATACCCTAGGCCCAAAACCAGACAGTAGAGGGCTGCCGCCGGGGAGAGCTCTGCCCGCCGGGCCAATGACTGCACGGCGTTCGAATGCACGAGATCCGGGTTCGCCGTCAACGTCCAGAAGCTCTGATAGACGATGTGCTGCTCCCGACAGAAGGCACGCAGCGCGACATCATACTCCGTGTCGGCGTAGAACCGATTCTGCACCACCGACGGCTTCACCTGCGCCTGGGTGAAGAGCTCTTTCAGAACGGACAGGTCGGTGTTCGAGATCCCCAGGTTGCGAATGCGGTGCGGGACGTAAGTCTCGAAGGTCTGCCAGGCCTCCAGCGTCTGCGCCATGGTGGGCAGTGGGGAATGGAGGATAAGCATATCGAGGTACGCCTCGTCCGCACTTTCCGGCGCCTCGGCCGGACGCAGATTATGCAGCGATGAACGAATCGAGGCATGGACCTGCTCGGTCACGGACGCCTGCGGATCGTAGGGCATATCCTTGGGGTCCTGGCCCCGGACGGAGGTGAATTTGGTCTGGATCTGGAACCTGGCTTAGCTACCGCGGGGGCCAATGCATCAGGATGCAGCAGGGCATGCTTGTCCAGAGGATTGAGATTCCCACCGTGTGTAATGACGGGGACTTACATGGAGATCTTTGCGCTGGATGGCGCCATCGTTGAGGGCCCGGCGAATGCCCTCTCCAACTAGATCCTCCCGATAGTGTTTTGGTTGGGCAGCTGTATCCACGGCACGGAAGCCAGTGCTCAGCGCCTGGTGAACCAGATCCGTAGTCTGGGTTTTCTTCCATGCGGTCCCATATATCAGAGTCGGTATTATAGACGGAGGGGCGTTCTGGACCGGCCGAAGGACATGGTTTTCCCAGGACATCTTGCTTATCGCAGCGCGGGCCATTGGAAAGTTGGAAGCATAAGGTACAGGAGATATAATATGAAGTATGGAGTATACTAAGGGTGTGATGTACTACTACCTAGCAAGTCACGCACGAGGTGGAAACATGGGACTTCAAAAGCCAGGGATATTATGACAGGACATGTATCCACATCCACTGGAATGGGATAAAATGGACAGAATGAGGGATTGAGGGTTGTCGACGGTACATTCCGACGCAGTTTATCATCCAAAGAGGGGCAACTGACCTCATCATGACCTAGACAGCATACCAGCTTTACTCTTTTGGTGTACGTGGGAATTCATTTCCGGAAACTATCCATCTACTCCACCAGGCTTAGCTATAGTAGGCCCTGTATGGGACAAAAGGACTACTACTAAGTAGGGAACTGAGTGTGCATTTCATAGTTGGTCCCATTTCACTACTCGAGTCATGGATACTGACCAAATCCCGAAAGCCGCCCGGCCCGTTTTCGTGATATTTGGCACATTCGGTGCAAGTTCTTTTCATACTCACACTTGAGTTATCGGCAGTTGTTGTCTTGACTGTCAGTCTTCATGCATACACATGTAGGCAACATAGTTCTCTAATATACAAATGGATGCTCTGAATGGCTTGTGGTTCGATTAACGTGTGACGCTATCTATATATAGCAAGGAGGCGGTGCAGGGCTTTTCAGGGACATCCCATGTATGCGTTTTCTCCAGAATCGTTTCTACACCTCCGACGTTTCTCTACCCAAACTCCAACTTGCAACTGGCAATTTTCCTATGTGGGATATATGAACTTGTACTGTAATGGGAATATTTTCACAAACCATCACAATGAATCCGCAAGAGTTCCACACTCTAGAGTGACCATGTCCACGATTCCATCATAAACACACAATGCCACTGATCCAAAGCAGCGTCTCTCTTCCTAAACATCCACCCTCCCCTCAAAAAATGCGGCCCATAATCAGTCGGGATGAACCCTGACTCTGCATGACATACCATCGCGATTGCAAAGCCAAGAAGCCAAGCAACCACTCCCCAGCCGGGGACGAAGATCTGCCCACAAACGCCAACCTACAGAACCATTCTCCGAACCGCAAACCGCAATCATCTCGACCACTGCAACTGCACACTACCAGGCAACCACTTTTTACGCAGTGTATATTGGCTTTGCCGAAAGTTGATCGCCGCTTCATCAGGGTCCTGCTCCTGTTTTTGATCTTCCACCCTCCTTGGCGACCGTGACTTGGGCGAGGCTGAGCAACGGTCCCATCCAGATAGCGCAGATAGCGTCCAGCAAGAAGGTTCTCGCATCGAGGGTTCTACGTACCGGATGAATGGAGGAGGGACTTGTTCGTCACTCAAGCGAACTCGGCATCAGCATCGGCAATGCTCTGCTCTGCTCCGGAGAGGAGGGGAGGAAGCTGTAGCCTACACTTCAGAAGTAGCGATGAAGCAAATATAGAAACATCCACCCAAAAGCAAATGAGGGGGAAGGGCAGGCAAGCTTCAAGACAAAGTATAAAGATGGGCTCCATGGTCCCTCGGTCGATTAGAGTTCGATACCAGCACCAGAACACTTCAACAACAAGCCTTGTCGTCACCATCCTCTCTCTCATACACAGCTCTCTCTCTCTTTCTCTCTCTCGCTCTTCATCCCCGTCGCATCTCGCACCTCCGTCCACCAAACGAAAACCACAATGCAGATTGCCCACCTCCTAGCCCTCAGCGGCCTCATGCTCGCAACCACCGCCACCGCTGGCGGGGAGCTCGACCGCAACGACGTCCCCAGCCCCTGCTGGGAGCCGTGCGGCCCCGTCGTCAACATCTCGCACGCCTGCGACGCCCAGACCGACAACGACCGCGCCGAACTCCAATGCGTCTGCGGGTGGGACCGCGCCGCCACGCTCATCCCGCTGTGCGAGGCCTGCATCGGGTATTACCGGACCCAGCAGCATCACGATCACGATCACGATGATGACCATGACGATGACAACGATGATGATGATGACAATGACAATGACCGACACGATAACGGTATGCATACCCCTTCATGCACCTTTAAGGCAAAGTGACCCGCAGCGGAGCATCAAACTAATCTGATGGGGTCGGGCGGCTGGGGCAGACGCATACGATATCCTGACCTCATGCTCCCTTTCAACCACCACCTGGAACCCGGCGGCTGCGACCTCGGTGCTGAGCGCGGTGAATGCGTCGATGACTGGGAGTGGGAATGCGACTGCTAGTGCTAGTGCGAGTGCTACTGGGGCGGGGGCCGCGGGTACGACTACTGCTGCTGCTGCTGGGACGGGGGGAGGTCGGGATAGTGTTAGTATCAGCGGTGGTAGTAGTGGTGCGACTGGTCGGGGTGATTCGGGTACAGCGACGGGCGCGATCTCTGCGGAGGGGGCTCGAGTTTCTGATAATGCGGCGGTGGGCGTGGTGGCGGGTCATGGGGCTGCGTCTTTTGCGGCTGTTGTTGGGGTGGGGGTTCTTGCTTTGTTATGAGGGTGACTGGTAGGGGATTCGGGGAGTGAGGCCTTTGGAGCTGAGGGCTTGGAGGCAGAGAGGGATGGGGGTGAGCGGGAGGGAGGGTAGAAGGGGATAGGTTGGTTAGATCTATGATATGAATTATGGACTATGAAAGTATGAGTGATGACTATGGTAGATTGGATATAATATCATGTTATTGGGTTGGTGTCGTTTGGGTTTGGTTAGGACGGTTGATGGGGTTTGGCTGCAGTTGTCAAGTTGTGAGAATGCTGCTGTCATTTAGTCTTTGTTTCGATGAACACGAATAAGATACTCTTGAGTCAGGGTATCTGGTGCTAGCAGTATAGACTCAACGGTTGCTGAGTATTGAGGCTCAGGGCTCAAGTTCTGAGAAGTCAAGGGATATAGTCACTTGCTGATAGTATTATGCATTGCTTCATGGCGCTAGCCTTGGTCATACCGCAAAGCAAGAGGAGTGGATGTGGTCGACCGTTGCTGGGAGAAGGCCATCCTTCATCAAGCGGAGGTGGTGAGCTTATCCACGAGTCACCCACAGTAATAGATTTCTACAAGAGGTGTACTGTGCAGGGCGCAAACTGTCTCAAATAATGAATGAGATGCGATGATCGGACACCAGATCAGCGAACTTCACATACTACCTTCATACTAATTTCGGAGCGAGAGTCGATGGAGTCAGATGAGAACTGCCGGGACCGAGGAAGCACATATTCTCCACGGAGGAGAACGCCAGCAGCCTCATCGATCGAAACCTACACCTACACCTCACCAGCAGCGATGACCGCTGTGCGGTATTTACAAGAGAGTGCTGCCCTTTCTGGACACTACACTACGCAAAGACAGCGTCAAATATGAGAGATCTCCCTCAGCCTCCGCACCCCCTCCAAAAGTATATGGGCAATCGAATCCAGCACTCCACCTAAGGGCCTTCACACTCCAGCCCACCATGATATCTATCCAACGCCAAGCAACCAAAAGGGAGAGGGAAAGCAAAGCGTGCAGATACCACGAAGGTGGACCCTACCCAACAACACTTACCGTCGACAGCGACCAAAAGACCGCACTCACGGGCTGAACGATTTCTCCCTCCCTTCCTTCTTTCCTTCCGAAATCCTTCCGAAATCACCACGGGAACAACCGAAATGACAGATGCTGACAGGAGGAGATGAGAAGAAAACAAACTTCCCAGTCCACGGGGTCTTTTCTGTTCGCTCCTGGCGGACGGAACGACGGAACGGAGGTCCAGTAAGGGCCCCATCTAACCCCGTAGGCATGCAGCATGGGCGATGTGACTGAGGCCGGATCAGGAAAAAGGTATCTGACCTTTCATATGTACTGCACGTACATACAGTCATGTATGGATTCCTCCGTACAGGACCAGTGGCTTCTCTTTGCATGTGTGTATGTGAGTGTGTGTTGTTGGTGCTGGAGGGAGATGGGGTCGTCAGCCCTTGCTTGGGCGAGGTCGGTCTGATCCATGGATAGTCTCGCGAGTGACAGGTTGGTGATTCAGTCGGAGTGGGGGCGAGTGAAGTTGCTGTGAAATGTTGTTTTGAATCGAAAGGAGAGGAGGGGGGAGATGAAAGGCCAAAGGGGAGAAAGGAGCGACTTATATGTCACTGGTATGGGTGTGTTCGTTGTTGGGCAGATTTCTCTGTGTGTACCGTATGCACCGTCTGAACATGTTGGTAGGGTTTCTCTGTCCGTCTCTTTTCGGAAGGGGAGGGGGGATATTTCACTCAAGTGGCGACTGGCGCGAGGTCAGAATGATGGATCAGGTGGCTTACATGCTGCATTGCATTAGCTCCATTTTGCACAGACCAAAACAAAAATATGGGAGTATGGCGATTAAGAACAGAACAAGAAAAGTAACAAAAGCAGTGGAAGAAAGATGTCATCATCGTTTCAATAATCTGAGAGGATCGTAAATCGATTCCCTCACAGGGTGGTCATCGAGCTCTTGCTGGCGTCGTTGGGTACCGAATCTGCAGATCGCCACACATTTGCTGGCGATGCGAGCCCCCCTCGACAAAGACACCAGGGAGAAAATGGATTGTTTCAGGTGAATGACATAAGTCGCAATCATGACTTCGGCGAGCCACAGCAAGAAAGTGGACACGGTCAATACAATGAACCCGTCTACTTGTCCTTCCGGCCAGTCAACGGATGTTGTGAGATGATGATCTTCACCTCCTACTACCGTGTGTATGGTAGAGATTGACCTTGACGGGATATACGAGGCGCAATCCCATGCGCTTGCTTTCCGTCTTGATTGCATCATGTTATTTCCACAGCCACGAGGACTGGTGTCTTGTTTCGAGGTACTTGAGCTGTGCGGTAGTGACAAGTGCTGCGTGGGTGCGAGAAGCCCGTGACCACGAGGGTTTGGCCAGGAAAGGGTTGGAAGAGCTAAAAAAGAGGAATTCAGGCGGTTGATCGTAGCTATCCACTATTGTAATGTAAATAAGAGATTCTCAATAGTAGAGACTCGACAGGTTAGTAGGGGGAGGGCGTATCCTGTGTAGATGTGACTATCCTCGGATCAACTCACCTAGCCAGTTTAATCCCCTTCTGCACCCCGCGCATACGACAGCATGGTCCTCCATAACGGAGCACATTCGGACATCGCCCTGCTGGCATTGCACTTCCTCTGCACGCTTGTTGATAGTTACTCGCATTCGAGTTTACGAAAGCGATTGGATTGCCGGAACTGGCTTGCCCCCTATCTCTGCTGCCGCGGAGGCTAAGGGCAGTCAGTCCCATAGTAATAATTATTAATCCGATGCAGCTTCCAATCAGCGATAACGATAAATCACTAGTAGGACCATAGTGTCTGAGAGACTCCATTCCAATTTCCTCCATTGGGTAGGGAAAACCGGCCCTCGGTGGACTGGGAATAGACTAAGAATATTCTATGGAAGCGCTTGCGAGTTTAGCTCACGTCGGGATCGCCCATAGAAGCTCCCCGGCAAGCTACGCCACGGGACTGGCTGGCCCTGTCCTCATGAATAAATTACCCTGAGGATTGAAGACCCCCAAGGTAAGTGCCGAAACAGGATGGGTGGTGGATTTAGTGAACGCTTCGCCGATGGAACTCTACTGGTAAGAGACGGAGACTGCCTTTTTAGTGCTCGCCTAGCGAGGGCTTTTCCCCCCGGTTCTCTTTCTCCAGCTTGATCGGGGCAAATGTCAGCCCAGTCGATTGCGGGCCACTGCATGACAATGGGGAGGATTACAGTTAGTTGAGGATCCCGTGCGCTGCTGTTGCTGCTGCTATTGCTGTTTCGAGAATGGAAAACAGGCGAGCGGGAATCTGACATCTCCGCTTAACAGGTTCCGGTGACACTCTAGCGGGTTCTAGCTTCGGAGTGTTAAATCCCAAACCGCCAGAAAATTGGACCATTCCCCATAGCGAGCCAGAATTCGGGGACTTGCGGATCCCCATGGCGTGTGTGTGTGTGTGTGTGTGTGTGTGTGTGTGTGTGCACTGTATGGGTGTGCTTTTGTGGCCTCGCCCTTTCGGATCCTATTGCCAGGTTTCCGTAGGACCGTCGATGTGTGGGCGCCGATGGGATTCGTTCCAGATCCGCTTGTTCTTGGTCCTGAAACCTGCTGACCGAAGAACGAAAACCCGATTGCTATACCCAGAAGTCCATATGCAGGTCGCACTCCCATCGCAAAGGCTGGAGCAATGGGTTTGCGGAGATGGTTCGTCGCGCATGTCAGTTTGCACAGTACTGCCCTCCGTACAGTACACTCCATGCTAGGGGAGACTCCTCCGGACTCCGGAACCCCGTAGACACTTGCGTGTCATGTAGACGAGGCAGTAAAATTTGCTTCGGCGGTGGAAAGCGATAATAATAGCACGGAAGATAATAATAACAGCGGTAGTGTCTTGTCCGGAATTCTATTAGACGGATGCAGGGTAAATAGAGTCGTATGGAGTACCGCTCATCAGGGGCCGGGCTTAATCCCGATTGACAGGTAGGATTTTCGGGACTCGCTCCTCGCTAGTCGCTCCTGCGTCCAAGTGCATTGCCGGAGGCTAATTGATCCCGGCCAGCTACTTGAGTACCGTATGTTTCTCGTTCGTGTAGATTGCCTGATGATGTTGGGGTTTCGTTGAGTATCATCAGGACGAGACTCACTGACAACGGAGGTGAAGGAAGGGCCAAGCTGGCAAAGCTTGTGTGGAGAATTCCCTCCCTTTTTTTGACTTTTGAATTTGATTGTTGTTTTCCCAAGAAGTATTGAAGCTATAGGGCATGTGTTTACCCACCGAAAGGCGGATCCCGAATCCACCGTACCTAGTCTAGCTAAGTACGGCGTTAGGGAGCAATAGGGACGCGTCGAACCGCTTGTACTTACAGTTTCCCCGAGTACAAACCGTCCAAGAAAGAACAATTTCGGAACCGTCAATGGGAATTGCCTCAAGAATTGAAGTGATCTGTGAGAGTTAGAGTTAAGGCAGCAGGATGGGCAGCGATTTATTGCTAATGCTTCGTCTCCGATGGTGAAAGAAGGGAACGATCTTCGGCTCAATGCGTCATATCTGATGACAGAATCCAGTTCAGGTTGACGGCACCTCTTAATGTGCCCAAGGAAGCTAAAGAAGGCACCAAGAGTGGCTCAGAGTGGAAGGTTGAAGGATGAGGGGGCGAGGGGTGGGTGAAGGGAGGGGGGGGAAGGGGAGGTACGAGGCGGGGTGCTGTGTTCTCACGCTGGTCCATCAGGGACATCCGGACACGATGCCAGGCTGAAACACAAACACACACACACACATCGACAGGAGAACAGACCAGATGGCGACAATCGCTTGACTACGCAGCAGGGGTAATCGGGAGATGACGCGGTGGGAAGCATGGCTATGGGGAAACCATTAGTTCTTTCCTCAGGGGGGAAGTTCAGAGAACAAAGAGAAGGTTTCAAAAACAGTGGTAGTGGCGAGAACGATGATTAAATGTATGCATAATCTTGGAGGAGGCAGACAGGACATATCCCGTCATCGTCCCCTAGGTGATTAACATGCTCTGCTCTTCACCTTCTTTGCTTTCTGTGTGTGTGTGCGTGTGTGTCTTTTCCTTCAAACACCGTTAATAGGGGGTTGTTCAGGGGCAGCCAGTTGGTCTGACAATTACAGCGGTAACAATACTCAAAAGCAGGACAATAACAAAAGAATAGATGCGTGAATCAACCATCATGAGTCATTCAGCAATTCCGAATAAACCGAGTAAATCCCTAACCTCCGATTGAGTGTATCTGGTACCTGAATCTCCAGACTTTTCAGGAGGTTCATCCGACAGAAACGGCTCTTCCGTAATTAGTAGGGGTGTTGCGGTGGTGGTGGTGGTGGCCAAACCTACCTAGTTACCTTACAATAGTTAACCTACCTAGTACCTACTTAGCCCAGTGAGTTTAGAAAGGTATAGCCCGTAGTTAGGCTAGTCCCGGAAGGACGGTACTGTACGGAGTACTAGCCCTCTATACCCTCTCTGTACACTTCCCCAATTTTATTTCTCCTAAAAGTCCATTAGTATTCTTAGAGTCCTAAGAGTCCAGTCCTAAGAGTAGACCACCCTGAGATGTGAAATACTTAAGTACTTGGTCTGTTCCTGAGAGTTTCGATAGATCTCGTCCGCCTATTTCTGTATACACATCCACTGGCAACCAACCAATTGTTCTTCTACTGATTGATTCTCTCGAGTGTCACAACTGCAGCTTTCCTCAACTTCCGTAAGTGATTGTGATTCCTTTGATTTGCCGTTGATCATATGTATATGTTATACACATATATATGATTTGCTTTTTTTTTCTCTCTCGGGCCCCAGCCTTCCCACCTCCATGGTCTAGCATCAATCTTGCAGACAGCCCCGATTCTGGATTTGCGCCTGCATTGATCAACCACCAATCACCGTTGCTTGTCTCTTTGGGCGAAGCCTCAGATTTCCATTCCCATTATAATCTGCCTCCGTTTCCCAACGTTTCCTAAACAATCGTTTCTCTGCCTGCCTTTGCCACCTTGAACGAGGTCTGCACAAGCAAAGCAGTTCAAAGTCTGAAGGAGACTGAGGAAGGCAAGCGAAGTCGAGAAAGGCCGACGAACATCCCCACCAAGACAGAGAGGATTGTATCGAGTGACCTCATTCGGTGATATCAGAGTTCTCCATCTCGCTCCATCCAGCCTCCCTTCGGCTTCGTTCCAAACTTCCACCTTCATCCTCAAAGCAAAACACCCGAGAAAGACACCAGAAGGGATAGAGACTTAGAGAAGAGGGGACAGCCAAAAAAAAAAAAAAAGAGACCCATCTCAATTACTAGCTAGGACTGGAGTAGTGCAACGAGAAAGGCAAAGCAAGACCACGACCACACAAGTCTAGCGAGCTTTCTGTCCACTGCATCCACTGGATACCCTCGATCTTCCCCGTCTCTTCGTCCCGTCCCTCATTGGCATTCATTGGCAGTTCAACTGCGGGAATCCCTTCGTCCCATTCGTTGTGTCTCTTCACTTTCTCTTTCCCTTGAAGTTTCCCATTCTCTCCTGCCTGCGCCTTGCCTTGCCCATCTATCTATTCATTCATCTGTGCCTGGGTGATCACCTTCTCCCGGACCACATCTTGAATTCCTCTGTGGTTGATTGATTGATTGTGAGCAAACTTTCCTCGTCCCAAGCTTTTTCTTTCTATTCCATCTGTTCGAGTCTGTTTTGGTTTGAATTGATTATATCATTGCATTATCTGCCTGTGAAAGTGATTACATACACCAGCCCACCCACATTTCAAAACCAACTGGTTCACGGAAGAAGGGCCAGAGAAGAGAGAGAGAAAGAGCAGCAAAAGAGACAAGAGACAAGAGACAAGAGACACAGATCAAGGCTAAAACTAAGCGGTCGGCCGGCTTTTCTGCGTGCCGTTTGGCGTGCGTGCTTTGCTTTTGCTTTTGCTGCTCTGCTCTGCTCTGCTCTGCTCTGCTGCTGTTTTGCTTTGCTCTTTCTTTGCTCTTTGCTCTGTTCTGTGCTGCTTCAATTACACTTTGCTTTCCCTCTCTCTCTCTTTCTCTCTCTCTCTCTCTCTCTCTCCCGAGTCCCCTCTCCCCCCTTCCGTCCCTGTCCTTTCTTCCCTTTTTCTCTCCTCCTGCCGGACCACCTGCTACTTGCTCGTTCTCTTTTCTTTTCCTATTCTCCCTCCTCCTTCCCCTCCACCACCACCACCACAACCCACCACCTCCTTCTCCCCCTTCTCCACTATTCCGGGCCTCGTCTTCACATCGGCCTTCCGCACACACCAGGTCGGATTCCTAGTGTCTCTCCCACCCTCAACACCCACCACCACTACTACCACCACCACCAATACTACTACTACTACTACTTCCTCCACCCCTCCCCCCCACTCACCCAAGTAGTGGCAATTTCTCTTCCCTCTCTTTTCTCTTCCTCTTTCTTTTGTTCACTTGTTTGTTATTATCCTCATCATTGTTATTGTCACTGTTTCTTTTTTTTTTCTTCCATCACTTCCTATTTTCCTCCTGCCCCTTCCTCTGATCTCCATTCCATTCTCCCTTCTTGCCCGTTTCTAATATCCCTAGGGAACTGGGAAGAAAAAAGTTCCTGAAACCGATTTACGCCTGAGGATTCATACGGCCATTGATGACCCTTTCGTCACGAGACAATTAGTTCGCCTGCGATTTAGCCTCCTCTTCGCTTCTTCGCATTCCCCCTCTTTTTTTCACTTGCAACCGTCGCCGTCTTAGGTCATCCGCTTCTCGTTGGTGGTTGATCTTATCTTCGACCGTTCCCTCTCGGATTTTGAAATTCCGCACAACTCGATTATCATCCGTGACTTATTGTCGTTGGGGGATTCATCTGTTACTGGTCCTAGCGCCTTATCGGTCGCTCCTATGTTTGAATAGTTTCCTCCGAATATCGGCTTCTCATTGAACGAATCGTTGTGTGGTGGATCTCAGTGCCCACATTCCTCGGGTTGGTCGTTTCTTGGGAATTTACAATCTCTCGGTCGCCATGAGTTATCAACAAGCTCAAGAAATGTATCATGACAATACTTCGGCGCGTTCCCCTGGTTCCCAGCGTCACCAGCAACCTCTGCACCGCCAGCCGTCGCGACAATTTGACGCGTACGGCCCCATGCCAGTGAATTTGTATGAGGACTCAATGGCTCGCTACGATTCTGGCCGGCTGGAGCGCCTGAACTCCTCGTTGCACAACAACGCCTACGCTTACGACCTGGCGGGTTCTCAGACGTGGAATCCCAATGGTTTCGCCAACGCCCAAGCACTGGGAGGCATCCGATCCGCATCGGCCAGCTTGAAGACCACCTCGCGCACCGGTCGAGCTGGTCTGCCAACTGTATGTCCCGCTCGCCCCTGACTGGTTTACCGTGATGTTGGGTCCGCTAACTTCGTTCTCATAGACGTGGCTCGATCAACAGCCGGGCATCCCCAGTGGCTTTTCCAACCTTGGCCCCGGTCCTCTCCAGGGTAACGCGATGCGCCAGGAACCGACGGGCCCTTCGGAGGCAGATGATGAGCTCATCCCGACGGCCATTGTCATCAAGAACATTCCATTCGCAGTCAAGAAGGAGCAGTTGGTGCAGCTCATGACTGAGCTTAATCTGCCACTTCCCTATGCGTTCAATTACCATTTCGACAACGGTGTCTTTCGAGGACTGGCTTTCGCCAATTTCACTTCCGCAGAGGAAACTGCGACCGTCATCGAGGTTCTGAACCATTTCGAGCTGCAGGGTCGGAAGTTGCGGGTTGAATATAAGAAAATGCTCCCTCTGCAGGAGCGCGAGCGGATTGAGCGTGAGAAGCGCGAGCGGCGTGGCCAGCTGGAAGAGCAGCACCGTCCTATGGCGACCTCGCAGCTGCAGACTCAGAGCTCCATGTCTTCTCTCACCTCCCACCTGCCCGCGACCTCTCCGTCGCCCGTGTCGCAGCGGGGTCAGAAGCTGGGTAAGATGCTTCCTCATGTTTTGCGCTGTTTGCGTGTCGCTAACGATTCTCATCTGTCCACAGACGTCGATCTGAATGACAGCACAACACTGTCATATTATTCGCAACTGCTGCTTTTCAAGGAGGATACTGCCCGCGACTCGATGGTGTTCCCGGCCAACCTTTCGCCTATCCAGCGCCGTACGGTGCACACCCTTGCCCACAACATGGGACTTGGGCATGCGTCCCGTGGGTCAGGAGAGCAGCGACAGGTCCAAGTCTTCAAGGTTGCACCCGGTACTAATGTGAGCCCGCCCATGTCGTCTATTCCTGCACCAGTCCAGCCGGTCGAAACGGCACGTCGGGGACTCAACCGCGCAGCCACCATCGATTTCAGTGAGTCTCGGGGCGACGGACCCACCCCTTTCAACACCCTGCGCGGACAGCCATCTGGCTTTCTCGGAGTCTTGGACTCCCCCGGCAACTTCGGGAACACACAGAACCTGCGGGCGGCGAAATCGTTTGCCGACTTGCGCTCTTACACCCCCTCGCCCGTGCCCTCCTCTGCGAGCTTCCCTGCCGCCTTGCAGTCCAACGGCGCACGTCTTCAGCACTATGACGGCACCGCCAGCGGCACGTCCAACACCCCTACCCTGACGTCCGCCCCGTCCGGCTCCTCTCTCGGCATGCAGCGTGACGACAGCCTGTTGGTGAACAGCCTGAGCAGTCTTTCTTTGGGAACTGGGATTGGAGGGCCTAACGCGAGCCCGCGGAGATTGAGGGGTATGTTTTCTTGGGAGCAGCCGGAAAGTCAGCCCTCCAGCGCTGGTCCCATTGGTAGTAACCGATCCATCGGAGTTGGATTTGACGGACAGTCACAGGAGCGCATGCCCATTAGACAGCCGCGAGGCCCGATGCCCGAGAAAGGTCCAGGATTTCGACGCCCGACCGGACACCAAACGCGTGGGAGTGATGAGTTGCGCACCAGCTCCGGAGTGGAAATTATTGTGGAGTAAAATCAATTGATGGGAGACGAAGACGACGAAACTTGTTAGATTGCTTTGCCGCAAGATGCATACGACTCTTATATCACGAGGCCTGATCCTGTTCTGCGATTATTGGCTTACGATTCGATGAGGGATGACGAGATGACACTCTACCGAGAGAACCACAAAAGAATATTTCTCTGATCTAGCCAAGTTTAGACGTTATTTTTGGGGCAGCCCAGCAGGCACGCTGTTTGAACGGACTCTTTATGTTTTCTCCTTGCTGCGCGGAAAAAAATCACATCAGAAAAAAGAAATCTCTGAACTTTTGAGACGCGGGCGCCTTGCATGCAGAATCATCACTATCTATTCAGATCTCATGATCCCTGAAGCTCGATCAAGTTGGGTCGGCGGAAAGCAAGATAAAATCTCATTTTATTCTCGAAGGAAAGAAGACTACGAAGGACGACCACAGAAAAGAAAAAGAACTCCGATGTCTGTTATATTGGCAAGAGAGATGATGACCTACCAGCATTTGCATCTTCACTATCTATTTCTTTTCTTGTTTGTTTATCTGTTTGTATATGGGGCGATCTGCATCAATTAATGTTTTTTTCTTTCTCTTCTTCTATCCTTTGCTCCCCTTCCTTTCGCTCCTTGTGGCAATCCTTGTTCTCGACTCCTTCTTATTCAGGTCTAGGCACGCGTGTGGTGTGACCGATGCTCATTGGGCCGGCCTCTCTCACAAGGCTGCATTTGCATCTGCGTTGCGCCTGATGCCTGGACCGTTCCCTTTGACCGGGCTCTTATATCTGAGGGCTTGTTTGTGCATTTGTAATCCAGTCACTATCGTTTGAGGAATCTTATCGCATGGACATCTTCCGAGCAAAGGGCGCATTGTTGGGGCGGAACGCCTAAACCCTGATGCATACAATGGTTTCCAGCTTTCGGTGTGAAAGAGAAGAACAGTTCGTGGCATTCTTTGCTATCTGCTGAAGAGTTCCGCTTGGCCGTTATCTTTTTTTTTCCGATGCCAGGGCAACAGTCTCAACTGATGTGTGGATGGGTTTGTTTTTTTTTTCTTTCTTCTTGAAATATGATCGACATGAACTTTGTACGTGTACTGTGTATCAGCTATTGACCTTTTTTTCTTTCTTATTTACTCCGTCTCTGCTACTACTAGACTGTCGAGTAATGAGTGTCATGTATTGTTTGCCTTTTAATTTTCGGAGTCTATTGTCTCTTTGACCATGGAGTAGGTTACTCATTACTATATCGTTCTCTTACCTCCAGATGCACTCGATTTCTCTAATGTGTTAGTTATTCAGAGGTAGGATTTGAGGTATCGAAAGGGCCTTAATGTTATCTGGACCTGTGGAACACGGCCTGCACTATCTTTGGCCTGTAGTCCCAGCGTATTCCACGCTTTGTAACTACTCAAAACCCAACTTGAATTGACCATCTGTACACCAAAGCCTCTCTCCCTCCCTCTCTATCTTGATCACAGTGGCGAGGGAGATATAGTTGTTGAGGAATGGCAATGTTGGTGTTCTGCGCTGTCCCGTGCTGCGTGCTCAGTTGGGTCGATTAGTGGAAGAGAAGTTCAAGCTTATGAAAATATATTTTCTGCACAGGACCTACCGGACTCGATGCTCCCGGATCCCCATTTGTTTCTTTTGTCGTCCATCATTTGAGTGAAAGGTTCGTTCCATTTTCCCTCCCAAACTAGTTATTTGGGTCCCCGTTACTTAATACAAATGACTGGAATGCAGTAACACTCGTCTCCAATGTGCATAGGTCTATTCATTGCGAGGACCCCGGCCTTTGAAAAGGGCTGGGCAGTTATGTCTTGATCTACTGTCAATTACTCTTAAACACACCGCTCTCTCCAAGGATAGTCAGCCTGTTCTACAATTCTAACCAAAAGTCGAACTGTCTTATCATGTGACAAGAGGAGGATATATCCGAATCAGTCTCGTCAAGTGCAGTCAGAGCACAAACAACACCATTTCATAGTAGATTATAAAGAGACATGGAGAAAGATAGATAGACACGTCAAGGGCAGTAACACGAGAAGAATAGTCAATAAAATAAAACCGACTGCCGAGATATTCCCTTTTTCCCATTACAGCGCCCTGGATAGAAATGAAAACAAGAAGGTTAAGTGGAGACAAGGATAGAAAAAAACTGTCGGGGGGATAAGCACATGAAATAAAGCAGAAAGAGACAAACAGAGCTAAAGAAACATTTCGAACGGGTAGCGTGCCGGGGGAGATTAAGAGAATGTGCCCGTTTCATCCACTCCTCAAGATCCTTGTATCATGTTGGCCAAGGGCCAAAAGCGAGGTGAAGACCAAAGGCATAGAACAACGGGCTTAATTCATCCCCCGGATTTGAATTCATCATTATCGAAACGCCGTTTGTTCGTCGGGTATCCGGTCCGCCGTTAAAAGGATTCAAGCGTCAGTCTTGCTTTTCTTCTTCTGTTCGACCTTCAGCAGCAGTGCGCGGTTGATGCGTGGCAGAACACCACCGAAGGCAATCGTAGCACGGATGAGAGTATCCAGTTCCTCGTCTCCACGGATCGCGAGCTGCAAGTGACGGGGCGTGATACGCTTGACCTTCAGATCCTTGGCGGCGTTTCCGGCAAGTTCGAGGACTTCGGCGGTCAAGTATTCGAGGACGGCAGTGACATAGACAGCAGCTGTGGGCGGTATTTGTCAGCAACTTTTTGGAGGAGATGGGAGTTTTTAGCAGCAGTGAAGAGGACACTCTGCGACAGATGGACATACCCTTGGCACCAACGCGCATCTTGTTCTGTGTGTTGTTCTTCAGGAAACGCTTAACACGTCCACAAGGGAACTTAACAACTAGATGTCAGTTTACGGATTCAAAGCAAGAGCAATAGATGAATGCATGTTGGAGTCCAAAAGTCAGAATCGAGGGAGGGGGGTAGGAGGGGGATTCAAGGCGCGGATGATCGGGTCTCTGGCTTCGCACGGAAACGGCCAGCGCGCTTGTGAGCCATAAATATACAAGCGACCATCTGAATCAGAGAGCAGACCAAGTACAGACAGACGTCAAGGAGACAGCTTGCATGAGGGGCAGAGGGAAAAAAATTCCCATTACAGCTGCCACAACCATGCGTTCCCGCGACTTGCCGATTAACGCCGCAACCAACGCCACTGCCAGGAGGAAGGAAGAAAGAGACTGGAATTACGGACCTGCAGACCGGCCTTTGCGCTGTGAGACTTCTGGCTCTTCCCCGCAGAGTCCTTGGAGCCACCCTTTCCACCGATGGACTTTCCCTTTCCGCCAGGCATCGTGAATAGTTTCGAGGGGTGGGACCGGAAGGATCAAAATGTCGCGTCAATCGAGGTTTAAAATGGGTGGAGTGCGATGGTGGATGATGTAGCGATCCGATGCACCTCAAGCACGCGCGTTGTTGATGGTTGAAGGAGTCAGAAATGTCAAAGCCATCCTGGTCGCTAAAGACGGGCGTCGAACGTGGAGCGACGCTAGTCCCGATTGAGGAACCTGCTCAGCTGCCTACCACGGAGAGGTCTCGATCAGCATAGAGTATGCCAGTCGGCTGGCCTCACCAAAGAGCATGGTTCTGGATGCCGCTATAGATTCTGAAGAGTATTTGCAGAAGCACGAGGTAAGGCTCGATCTGCAATCAGCAACCAAACAAACAGTCTGGGGAGGTTAGTCATTGAAGTGTCTATACCACCGCTGGGTCGAGTCATTCAAGTCTTGATGCAGCAATGGTCCAAGGTGCCACTTTTGTCAGAGAAAGTCATTGCGCTGGATAGCATCTCTCCAGGTTTGTTCTTGATGTCGAAGAGTCTCAAGCTGCATCAGATGGTGCAGGGTTGAGGTTTCTTGACTGTATGTAGAGACGCAGTTGAGGTTGGTAGGAGAGTGTGCAGAGCATGATGGTCGCTGGACTGGTTACATAATCAGAACAGGTGATCTCTAAGTGCGCTTGCCAACCAGGTGGGCTAACTCGGTGCCTTAAGGCCCTTAAGGCCCCAACAGCTATGCTTATCGCTGACGTTATCTGGGTCGCGTGTGGCATAGATAGCGCTATACCGATAGTGGCAAATCGCGACCACGTGACAGTACGCTATCAGGACAGCTGGCACACTTTCCCGGGGCTCCAGTTCCGCAGTTTAGGAAGTTTCTGTCCTTGCACGCGTGTCTCCATCTTTGTTTCACCCCATCGCGCACTGCTCCTCATATTCAAAGGGTCCCCTTAGGCCTCCAGCACTGCCGTTCAATCTGTCAAGATGGTGTCCCCTCAAGTGTGAGTCCTTTCGAAGCCTTCCTCTCCAAAGTCGAAGCGAAAATCGTTGTCGCCTCCCGAAAATGGCATTACTGACAGCGTATTCCTTGTTGCAGTACCAACCTCGCCATCATCGTGGTGATGATGCAGCTGGCCAAGAAGGTTCCCTTCGAGAATCCGGATGTCCTCCTTCTTGTTCGTTGCATGTACATCTTGTCCAACGTGATCATCCTGGGTCTCTACTTGTACACTCAGGCCAAGATCAACAAAAAGAATGGTATGTCTGGAGTGGGCGGAATGACGATAAACCTTCACTAATTAATTCCCAGACTTGACTACGCTCAAGTATGTTGAGCCTGCTCCCATGGGTAGCAACGAGGAGCCTCGCCCGGTGACTACCACCAACGCTGAGTACGACAAGGGACAGCTGCGCCAGCTGATCCGTGGACAACTCATGGGAGTCGGCATGATGGGTGTGATGCACCTCTACTTCAAGTACACCAACCCCCTCTTGATCCAGTCGATCATTCCTCTCAAGAGTGCCTTTGAATCCAACCTGGTCAAGATTCACATCTTCGGCAAGCCTGCTACCGGTGACCTCCAGCGCCCTTTCAAGTCTGGCAACAGCTTCATGAACCAGGGCCAGGTCAAGACCGACAAGGCTTCAGTCGAGAGCGCCGAGAAGAACTGGCGGGGGGGTGTCAAGGAGGAGTAGATTGAGAGGCCTTGGGTAACAGACGCGCGAGTAGATCGCACATGTTTTGTACCTCTTGTATTTTATAGATGCCTTGCCATTGGAGCGGAGTCGAGTCGAGCTGCGTTGCTGCTGCTTTGCTTTGATCTTCACTTTTAATGTTAGTGCCGATGGGTTTACGATATCCTTTTCTTTTTTTCTCACTTTCATAGCCAAATTATTGGTAACTTCATTGGTAAACATGCTATCCTGCTGTCTATTTGTGAACTCATGTGCATGTATCTGCTTCAACATATTAAGCAGACGTCTTCATAATCGAGGCATATGAATGACGAAGTGGCGATGGAGTCGATGATTACTTCGCCGACTATGACCGAATTGGCCTGTATCCTTCTTGAACAGGATGCTATTTCTATTTGCAAGCTGAGTGAGATAATCCCGCAAATCCGCAAACCTGTCACCTGCAGCAGGGATGGCGGTAAAGACGGATTTGGATGTGCTTATATGTGGAGACTGGAGTCAGACCCCGATTATAGAAGCGAAGGGGGTTCCTCCGTTCGCTTTGACTGCCGGCCTATCCGCCTGCCTGAGGCCTTACTCCGGATCCAGGGCACCAGAAATTCGCCTCCGGAGGCTGATTCTGTATTTCTAATCCTTTCATTGTAGTTACTCGTAGATCATGCTATGCTCCATTGATGACTCGAAGACTGTGTGTCATCACTGCTGCCGCTGGTCGAACCGTTGAGTGTCACGATTTCTTTCTTTGCATTGCAATTGGAGATAATGGTTTCGCACAGAGCGGCAGAGCCTGTGCAGTCTTCCACTAATCACAGAAGAATCAAAGCCCGACAGAAAAAAAAAAAGAAAAAAAAATTCAATCTGGGACCCAGCGCGTGATGGTTGTTGACATGGTCGCCGGTGAATCTTTTCAGGCACCCTCGGTGTCAAGGTCCAGTTGAAGCTCTCCCCAGGCCCGCTTTCAGCGTCCCAGGCAATGGTCCAGCCAGGGCGGATAAAAGAGATGGAGGGGCACGATTGCCAAGAGGGGGGGGAGAAGGGGGGTGAGGATCATCATAAGCCCGAACCGAGCAATCCAAGCGGGCCGAAGCTGGATGCGGCAAATCTTAGTAAGATCATGGATGGACCGATTGCGGGCACCCGGTATCTCCTTTCAGTTGGGGTTATTGGGGTTGATGTTGGTGGTGGTGGTGGATGAATGAGTGTGTGAGGTTGTCTGAGTGCTCGGTACTCCGTACCTCGTACTCCAATGTGAGTGACTGAATGGGGGAATGAGAGTATAGTCGTGCCAGGGGGTGGTGGCCTGTTGTTACATCATTCCTTCAGTGTCTCTCCTCTTCTACCCTAACACATCATGGGTCATGGATCATAACACCACTCAATGCATCACCCTCGGCTGAGCCCATTCCCGTAGATGCGAGAATAACCTGTCTTTACCGGGGAGCAATCTGGCTCATAACCTAGGCTCTCCAGCATCACGAAAAGAGGAGTAAGTAGTAATTCCGACGATGCTGGTAAAAGATTCTCGAGAATTGGAGTGAGTACCCGGCGTGATAGCTTTATAGCTCGCTCATTGGCCCAGACGGCAGCTGCCGAGGGGAAAGGTGGGAAGTCTGGGAGGCCCAGATATCGTGAATCTCCTGCTTTGCCCGGTGTATGAAACCGGAAAAGGCTATGGGGGAACTGGGGAGCGGCGCATGTCGGGACAATCAATAGGGCAAATCCCACGCTGACCAGCTTGGCGCATTTCTGGGTGTTTCTGACCTTTCTGGTCAGTAGTGGTGGCAGAGTGGCAGAGCTTGCCGCAGCCTTTGCCCCGTCTGTCTGTTCGGTGTAGTGACCGGGTCGTTGCGTCAGTCGATTGTCTGTCCCGCTATCCTTTTTCTACCTTCCCCTCCCCCGCCTGTTGGGAAACTTTTCTTTCCTTTCTCTTACTCTCTCTTTCTTTCTCTCTCTCCATCATCATCTTCTCTCTCCATCTTTCTTCCCCCAAGTAACTTCATCCAAACAGTAAGTTCTTTCTTCCACAGCATCTATTCTTTCCCTGTTCTTCCCATCTGTGTATACTCCAGCTTCCTCCCGCCAAGCTACCGTTCCGTCTCCAAGCGCTCTACTAACCAGCTACCCCGCCAAACAGACACATCTACACAATGGCTCCCAAGGTACGCCTAATGAACGCAATGAGCTCGGTATTCATCGCGCTGTTACTCACCTAATCAATTCTAGGTCGGTATCAACGGCTTCGGTCGTATTGGACGTATTGTGAGTGGCCTTGATACTCTTGTTGCGAATGAGTGTCGTTCTAACAACCTCTCCTCCAGGTCTTCCGTAACGCGTGAGTATTATCACTGCGGCTCCAATGGATCCGGGCCTTCCGGGAACCAATTGGTACTAACAGCTTGTCTACAGCATCAACTCTGGTGACGTCGAGGTTGTTGCCGTCAACGACCCCTTCATTGAGACCCACTATGCTGTATGTGGTTGTCAACATCTGCCCCCAGCAGCAAAGAGTCACTGGCTGACGAGCTCGATGCTCATGGTGTAGGCCTACATGCTCAAGTACGACAGCACCCACGGCAAGTTCAACGGTACCATCGAGACCTACGAGCAGGGCCTCGTTGTCAACGGCAAGAAGATCCGCTTCTTCGCTGAGCGTGACCCCGCTGCCATCCCCTGGGGTCAGGAGGGTGCCGACTACGTTGTCGAGTCCACCGGTGTCTTCACCACTCAGGAGAAGGCCTCTGCTCACTTGAAGGGTGGTGCCAAGAAGGTCATCATCTCTGCTCCCTCTGCCGATGCCCCCATGTTCGTCATGGGTGTCAACAACACCGAGTACAAGAAGGACATCAACGTTCTCTCCAACGCCTCTTGCACCACCAACTGCCTTGCTCCCCTCGCCAAGGTCATCAACGACAAGTTCGGTATCGTTGAGGGTCTCATGACCACCGTCCACTCCTACACCGCCACCCAGAAGGTTGTCGATGCCCCCTCCAGCAAGGACTGGAGAGGTGGCCGTACTGCTGCCCAGAACATCATCCCCAGCTCCACTGGTGCTGCTAAGGCTGTCGGCAAGGTCATTCCTTCCCTCAACGGCAAGCTCACCGGTATGGCCATGCGTGTCCCCACCGCCAACGTTTCCGTTGTCGACTTGACCTGCCGTCTCGAGAAGTCTGCCACCTACGACGAGATCAAGCAGACCCTCAAGGCTGCCTCTGAGGGCGAGCTCAAGGGTAAGTACCGTGTGTGTGGTATATGGTCGAATCTCTTGCTGACCACCCAATAGGTGTTCTCGGCTACACTGAGGACGACATTGTCTCCTCCGACCTGAACGGTGACAGCCACTCCTCCATCTTCGATGCCAAGGCCGGTATCGCCCTCAACCCCAACTTCGTCAAGCTCGTCTCCTGGTACGACAACGAGTGGGGTTACTCCCGCCGTGTTGTTGACCTCATTGGTAAGTTTACTGATCGTTGTCAAGCATTTGTGAGCCGTTATCTAACCCGTGTGTACAGCCTACATCGCCAAGGTCGACAGCCAGTAGGAATCAGGACGGAAGGACCTCAAGAGCCTGCTTTGAGTGCGTGGCTTCAATTGCCTAGCTTCGGCTTGCTCTCATGGAAACCCGCTTTAGTAAAAGCATGTGATGACGTACTATTAATGAAATGACACAACTGTTCATATTTGTTCAATTATCTCTTTACCCGTAAATCTGGCGGCCTTGCGGCTTCTCATTGTAGTTGTATTTCTTTCCATAAGATGTGTAATTCTTCCCAAACATTGAATAGTATCGCAGCAAAGAATCGACTTTCGGATATGCAGTGGGGATGGCACGGGCAGACTGTACTTGGTTTAATACGCGTTGACTAGCGGGCAGTAAGCTTGTTATCGCCGAGCAGGATAAGTTCCAGTTGTCTTCCGCTAAACCGCGGCAAATTCTCGGAGCAGCGCAAGGTTGATAGTCGTTGTTGACCGTGCTTGAAGTTCGTTCTTATTCAACAATTATGCTGCTCAATTTCAATCTTCCGCATCAGAAGGTTCCTTTCAGCTCTTGATCACGTTTTCCGTCCGAGTCCGAGGAATTGTGAGGAAGTGGCCAGATTTGGGATTTGGAGGGCGGAGGTCACGTGGAGCGCAGCTAAACTGCGGAATTTCGAGCTCTACCATTGATTCGAGATTCTTAGTCCAGAACGCCTTCGCTGGTGTGCTTCGGTGGGTGCTTTTCTGTACCAACAGCCACGATTATAACCTCAGAGGAGAGCCTTGGCTTAAACACTGCCCCTCATCATATACCTGTCGTTGCTCATACGACGCCAGTCGTGCCTCATTAGTCGTTTGATTTCGTGGGTCTTCCCTGTGGTCCCCGGGCCTTAGTACAAGTGATCTAAAGTGCCCTTGTTACTTGTGATCCTGCCACCCTCCAAGATATCAAGCACACCTCCCATTCTTCTGCCTTGGTCCTCAACAAATTCGACAATCTCTCTCAGCTAGATCGTCTCTTCCGAAGCTGCATCCGCATTTTGACTTAACCTTTTTTGACTTCACTTAATCTTTCCCAGGGACATTTGTAGACCCTCTATTTCGCCCTTGGCTTGACCATGAGGTGTTGATTTGGCCCAACTGGAATTCGGTCAAAGCGGAAGTCAGAGAAATTGCTCCAGGCTCATAACGATGGCACTGGAGGGCGACGAAGACACCGTCATGGGTGAGGCGTGCAACCCAGGTGCGCCAGCCCAATTTGATGGGCCCTCTCAGCCATCGATTACATCTCCGCTGCTGGGTCAGACATTCAAGCTGCCTTTGTCGCGCCACCCACTCAACTCACAGCCTCTCTCTGCCTCTTCGAAGCCGGAGCATGAAGGCGGCATTTCTCCTCCCAAGAGCCTGCCAAAGTCTGTAGACTCCGGTGATGTGATTGGCGACGATGAGAAAAATGATAGTCTTGTTGAAGAGAATTCTGACTGGTCCGATGGGGATGCAGTCGCTCGGACTGGCCTCCCGCTCGCCTCACTTCCTTCAGGTTTATGCTATGATGTGCAGATGCGTTATCACTGCGAAGTGCGGCCCACTGCAGACGTTCACCCGGAGGATCCAAGACGCATCTACTACATATACAAAGAGCTGTGCCGAGCTGGACTCGTCGATGATCCCGAATCAAGTCGACCTCTCGTATCCCGACCTCTGAAAAGGATCAATGCTCGCAATGCTACCGAGGAGGAGATTTCCCTTGTCCACACGCCTGATCATTACGCCTTTGTAGAAAGCACTCAAGGTAATGATACCCCCCCCTTTGCTCGCAGTAACGGCGCGAAAGTCTCCTAACTAGCTGTGTCAGATATGACGGATGATGAACTCATTGCGTTGGAACATACCCGCGATTCCATCTATTTCAACAAACTCACCTTTGCTTCTTCAATCCTGTCTGTGGGAGGGGCCATTGAGACTTGCTTGGCCGTTGCTACCCGCAAGGTGAAGAATGCTATTGCTGTGATTCGACCCCCTGGCCATCACGCCGAGCATGACAAGACTATGGGATTCTGTCTGTTCAATAATGTCTCGGTTGCAGCGCGTGTCTGCCAGCAGCAGCTGGGCGAGAGCTGTAGGAAGATCTTGATTCTCGATTGGTGAGCCTAGCCATCCACTTGTACTTTACGTGATACTAACATGCTCAAGGGACGTTCATCACGGTACTTGACTAAGCCCTGATTCCTCACTTGGGTTGATTTGCATTGGCTTATATACTTGGCAGGAAATGGCATTCAGAAAGCATTCTATGATGACCCAAACATTCTCTACATCTCGCTTCATGTCTATCAAGAGGGGAAGTTCTATCCCGGAGGCGATGAAGGAGACTGGGACCACTGCGGTGGTGGTGCCGGTGTGGGACGGTATGGCATTCCTGCTTCTTTACATCACGGCGGTGGCTGACATTCAACAAGCAATGTGAATATTCCGTGGCCAAGTCAGGGAATGGGCGATGGCGACTACATGTACGCTTTCCAACAAGTGGTTATGCCCATTGCCCAGGAGTTCAATCCAGACCTTGTAATCAGTAGGTCGACCTTTCCTCTGGCGGCTCAAGTCTCCGAGACTGACAATTATAGTTGCTTCTGGATTCGATGCTGCCGCAGGCGATGAGCTCGGAGGTTGTTTTGTGACACCAGCTTGCTATGCTCATATGACGCACATGCTTATGACGCTTGCCAACGGCAAGGTTGCTGTCTGTCTGGAGGTTTGACCGTCTCTCAGTGAATGCATAGAAGCACCAGGGCTAAGATGAGATATTAGGGTGGCTACAATTTCCGGTCGATCTCGAAATCTGCTCTTGCCGTTACGAAGACTTTGATGGGTGACCCCCCAGACCGTCTGCATTCCACCACACCGTCTGAAGCTGCCACAACGACTGTGAGACGCGTGATGATGATTCAGTCGGCCTATTGGAGCTGCATGTACCCGAAGGCACCGCAACAGGAGGGGCACTTTACGGATCGACTCCACGGTAAGAGGATTTCACGGATTGCTCGATCGGAGGCTAACAAGTCTGCAGATGTCATCCGTGCTTATCAGTCAAAGCAGCTGTATGACAACTACAAACTGACATCCCTTTACATCTACCGTACTGCTATCTCGAAGTCATTTGAGAATCAAGTCCTTGCGAGGTAAATCGAGCGCTCGATGGGATACGATCCTGACTGACCGGTTACAAGCCCAAACTACCACCAGGCCAAACCTCTTCTTGTCTTCTTTCATGACCCGTGAGTATCCGCGGACAACGTGGGGGATCCTTTGCTGATGATGAGCAGGCCTGAGATCATGAGTCTGCCTCATCCGGTCACCAACAAATTAGAGGCTCATAATTGCTGGCTGGTATGTCGAGACTGTGAAGTGTTTCCGTCATCTGCTGACAAACACTAGGCTGATGTTTTATTGAAGGACTATGTTGGATGGGCCGTGGAGAAAGGTTATGCGGTCATCGACGTCAACATCCCGAAACATGTGACTATTGATCCTGTCAGTTTGTGATGTTCTCAGTCTTCTCATGGATACTGACTTCTTGACAGTCTTCCGGGAAGTACGAAGATGAAGACGAGAATAGACCTACCGCCACGGAGGAGCTCGCTGGCTATCTCTGGGATAACTATATCGAGTATGTCTTTACACCGCTAGCACCGAGCGGTAGACCTTTGATTGACATGTTTCTTTAGACCAAACGAAGCGACTGAGATCTTTTTCATTGGCATTGGCAACGCTTTCTACGGAGTGGCCAACCTATTAATCAACCGCGGTAAGATGAATGAGGGGTGTGCATGGATGTGAGACATGGCTAACGCCGGGACAGAGACATTGTACAAACGTGTCAACGGAGTGGTCTCCTTTGTGGCCGAGAACCCTGTTCGTGCGGTCGCCTCGCATACCCAAGTCTGGCTCTCGCGGTGGTACAAAGACGTAAGTTTGGATTATGAGATCCTTTTTTTTCCCCCCGATTCTCGGCTCGGAGCTGACAGCTAGCCTGGTGAAGAACTCGCTCGTATTCGTCTCGCACACGCACGGGGTGTGGACGAGTCTGCAGCGCAAGCCCTCCAAACGCTACGGCCTCCTCGTGCAGTCGCCCAAGGCGGGGCTGAGCGAGATGCTCATGCATCACAAGAACGAGGTGTACCAGTGGATCTCGGAGCGTGCGGACGTGGCGGATAGCGAGGAAATCGAGGACGAGAAGCCCAAGAGACGGTCGCCTACCAAGGGGGCTGCTACTGGGGAGGATCAGCGTGGACCGGGTACAAGCTGAGTTTCAGTTCCGGAATGCGCAGAAGTTAGATCTAGATATTGGTTATGGGGGAAGGGTAAGGAAAGGGGGCATTAGTGGATTCGCTTGTACCAAATCCATGCATAAATTCTTAGTTTCACCAGTTGAGTTTTTGGAAGGTCGGAAAAGGGACCATCGGCTATGCATACTCTATTTTGGAGTGGTGGTGTGATAGATGCCGTGTCTTGTAGTTGCCTGTGCCTCTCCAGGGTCTTGTCACGCCACCACCTACATTCAAGAGCGAACTCAGTTCGTTCCTGGCGTTGCATTGCGGCTAAGACACGTCGATCCTGGACCACCTACACGTGCTGTCACGGCCTATTTCCAGTGCTGCTGCTGACGATGGGGTAAAAAATTCAAATTAAATCCAGTAACCGAACCGTCCCTGCTCAGTGGTCCAGTTAAAGTACAGTCAGTGCCAGTACCTACACTATGACTGCTGTAGTCAGATTTTACCCCAGATTCCCACCACGAATCCTGTAAGCCATGGATGGATCAAGGGTCTACTCAATTCTATAGATAGTATCCTCCTGCCTGCAGATGGGCATCTGAAAAAATCGAACACGAGCCAAGAGACGCAGTCCAATTCTCCGACTCTCCAACCAACCCCCTTATTCCCTTCCATATTGTCTTGTTGTTCCCTGGAAGACCCTGGAAAAAGCAAAAGTGAAACCCAACCAAGTAGATTTCTGACCTCGAAGTTTAGGCAAAGCAGTTTAGGCAAAGTTCGACCAGTCTAAGGTTACTTGGGATTGTTTGTGTCTTGCCTTGTAGCATATGATTTTGACTCAGATCCTGCGCATGTGGGGTGATTCCCGAGACATCAGGGCTGACAGGTACGTACTATACTTCCTGAAGACTTGCAGGAGTTGTGGGGTAAAAGTAAGACATACCGTCGATGTCGATCTTGATCCATTTGTTGATGGATGGATGATGGAGTTGGAGGTGCGTGCGGGGTTCGGCTTGGTTGGTTTGGGTTGCGGGTGTGGCTGTGGCTTTTGTCTCTTTCTCCCGTTTTCTTGTTGTGAGTATATAGGGCGATCACATGGTCTTGTCTTGTTTTTGGTTTGGTTTCTTGGGAAGGGGAATGTATCTTGGGATAAGTGGTTTGGTGGTGGTGGTGGTGGTGGTGGTGGTGTTTGCATGTCAAGAATTTTCTGTTTCTATTTCCGTTTCTTCGCTGAAAATAGGATTGTGGAGAACCCTGGTTCGGGGGAAGTGTGAATGCTGTAGCATGTGGCACTGTCCTGTCTTTTTTAGATGGTGGTGGTGTGGTGTGGTTGATGTCTCTCGTGTGCATGCGAGTATACTACCTTAGCTAGTGGTAGAGTTATGTGGGTTTCCGCGTACAGGGCGTCTATTCGGTGCTTGGTACTTGGTACTTGGTACTTGGTATTTGGGTTGTGGGTGGAAGAGGACTTGGGGTGTGTACCGTACGTACCTATGGAGCTGGGCTTAGAGTGAGACATCGAGGTATGAGATGAGACATTTTAGGTAATTGCTTGAGGGGTTGGGCTTGGATGTTGATGTTGGTCTGGAGGAGAGGGAAATGTACAGCGATAGAGGCGATGTCACTTTAGCTTAACGAGGAGGATATCATGATGCTTATGCAAAAGGTATAAATACCACCCAGATGCTCGCTGGAGTCTTCAAAATAAGACTCAAATTCCAGCATTCAGCTTCACAATACCCTCAAGTCATCTCATCCAAGTATACCTAAGGTATCCATCCATCCATCCACCACCAAAAATGCACATCACCACCACCCTCCTCACCACAGCATCCGCCCTCCTCATCCTCCCCACCCTCACCGCCGCCGCCGGCAACGCCGTCGTCACCAACAACTGCAACACCCCGATCTACCTCTGGTCCGTCGGCGGCTCCGTCGGCCCCCGCCAGACCATCGCCCCCGGCGCCAGCTACACCGAGGCCCTCCACTACGACCCGGCCTCCGGCGGCGTTGCCCTCAAGATCACCAAGACCCCCGACGGCCTGTACGACGGCAGCCCCCAGCTGAACTACGCCTACACCCTCGACGGCGCCAAGACCTGGTACGACCTGTCCAGCGTTTTCGGGAATGCCTTCGCCGGCTCGGTTCTGAGTGTCAAGCCCAGCGATACGTCCTGCCCCAAGATCTGTTGGCCGAATGGGGTGAACCCGGGTGGCAGTCAGGTGAAGACTTGTCAGGCGGGAAGTAACGAGGTTTTGACGGTTTGCGCGGCTGCGTGTTAGGTTTAGTCTTTCGGGGATTGATTGGGGGAGGGAGAAAGGGGGGTAAGGGGACTGGTAGTTGAGCTTTGGTTGGGTTTGGCTAATGGAAGATGTGATTCAATGAGGGTTGATATTCAATAGCTTATGGAGAAGAACATGGTAATAGTCATGGTAATGGCGCCGCAGCTACTCCCTCCATCGTGAATCCAGTCCGGGACGTTCGGTCCTCTGCTTCCACCATGAACGAGGCGGCCCCGGTGTAGAATGCTCGGCCCTCGACTTGGACAACCACGGACGGTCGTCCCCCGGAAACGGATGACGGCGCGAGCTCCTCGACGATCTCCGCGCGGAATTCGTCCGTCTGGAAGTGATTCGACACGAGCGAGTTGTACGCCCAGCGCTGGCCGACGGCCCGGCGGCCCTTGGCGTGGGCCAGGGCCATGCGCGCCGTCACGCACGACCCCGTCGGCGACCGGTCGATCTGGTTGTCGGCGAAGTAGCAGAGGCCGGTCTCGGCGCCCGCGACGTCGCGCGGTCGGCTCCCGATGGTCGCGTCGACGATCATGACGGAGTAGAGGAACGAGAGCCGCGGGTCGTCCGGGTGCGTGACGGCGGCGACGATCTCCGGCCGGCGTTCGAGGTACGGTTTCAGCTGCTGCATGCAGCGGGTGGTGGCGTCGAGGTCGACGGTCGACAGGCCGCGGGTGAAGCCCAGTTCGGCCGCGTCGACAATGGCGTAGAAGGCGCCGCCGTAGCTGATGTCTAGGGTGATGGAGTCCCGCTGGGCGGGGAGTTCGGGCCACCGCGCGGCGGCGGGGATGGGAATGGTCAGTTGCAGGGCCGTGGCGTAGGCGGGCGTGGATAGGAAGGAGACGGGCCGCGTGGGGTCGGATCGCGTGCCCTCTGCGTTGGTGGGGACGGTGATGCTGACGACGCCGCAGGGGGCGTGCAGCCTCAGTTGGATGGTTTGGGTCGTGGCGTCGAAGGGGAGCTGGGCGCGCCGCGGGAAGACGTTGGCGTCGTGCGTGTCGACCAGGAACCGGCCCAGCGCCAGCGTCGCGTGCCCACACATGGTCGAGTAGCCCTCGTTGTGGATGAAGAGCACGCCCACGTCGGCCTCCCCCGTCGCCACCAGCTCCGTCGCCGGGCAGATGATCGCCCCGTACATGGCGGGATTCCCCCGCGGCTCCAGCATCAGTTGCTGGCGAATGTGGTCGTGTTGCTGGCGGGCTTGGTCTCGTTGGGCCAGCAGCGTGCCCGTCAGCTGGGGGTAGCCGGCGTAGATGATGCGGGTGGGCTCGCCGGTGGTGTGCATATCTATGCAGTGGATGGTGTTGGGGAGCTGGGTGAGCACCTGCGAGACGTCCATTTTGGCAGTAGTCTTCTCTGATTTGATTTGTAGTTGTAGTTGCTGTGATGTAAGGTAGTTCAAGCTACGTTACAAATGTATGGAGGTAGGTGGTCGATGAAAGAGGGTTGGGTAAACTGGGGTTGTTTGTAGATCTTATCGTGGGGATTGTAGTTTGGGGAGGGGAGGTTCCGTTCGGAGAGTAGATCCGGGGGCTGGCATCGGTTGGCGTTCCGAGTGGTGGCTCTACTTACTATAGCCAGTACTGAGGGTAAGTACCTAGCAGGTACCTACCTAGTAGTAAGTGTGTTTGCAACGGCAATTCCTTGTAGCGTAGCATCTCCGCGCCATGAGAAGTGTGGTCGTACAAGAAGCACGCCATTTCTCGAGTCAAGCTGAATACGAGACATTTTGCTGTCAGCTGCAAGGGCGTCGAGTGCCACTTGGCTGGGGAATCGGCGGTTTCGCGATGGTCTCGGCGCTGTTGCAGAGTGCCCTCATTTGGGACAGAAGCATGACGTGGAAGAACAAGAAGCACTCAGAGGAAGCCTTCTAGATCCACTCGCACCAAGACAGGAGTTTGAGCCAAGAGTGATTGGGCGATCATTCTCGAATGCTCGCTGATGTAGTAAAGTGCAACGACCACTTGCAGGGACACGTGCCCACTTAAGCCTCACCGCTCTCACCGCCTGAGTGTTGCCTCTCACCGCCAAAGCATGAATGCGTCTTACTGCCACTCCCTTCTTCCCTCTCTCTCTCTCTCTCTCTTGTCACTACTTCATCAATTAACAAACCTTACCTACTTTACATCTTCTCATTCTGGCGCATTGACTCTCTCAATTACGGGCCTGTCTTTGAAATCGGACCGGCTCGTGTTTTCTATTTCTCCCACCTCTCCCTAAATTCCTCTTCCTTAAATATTCCTTCCCTTCCTCTTTCCTCTTCCCCCACTCCCTCTCCCTCCCCCATCCTTAACAATACTTCACCCGGTACAGTAGCTGTTAGCGGCCGTTGCTCCTTGGACCACCTTCCTTGCACTGCATGCCTCCAAGGTCCTCTGCACCCTGCCGCTTGTGGAACCCTGGACATCCTCGATCTTTATCAACCCCAATTTATCGTTCGTTTTCCCGATCAGGCACCTTTGCGGCGGTAGCCCCTCATTCCTACCCCTCGCCACGCTTGTCCTCGCATTGCTGGGTCCGATCTTTTGCCTCCGGTGGACAGACTCATCGTCGCCCCTCCCTCCTTCACTCTTCCAAACCCGTCTCGCGTGCTCCGTTTGCCACTAGTCCGGTCACCATGGGTTCTACTAAGATGGGCACTGTCGAACGCATTGCGGAGGATCTGTTGAAGCCGGAGCTGGATGATCGCTCCTATCGCGTCATCCGCCTCCCTAATAAGCTCGAAGCTCTACTGGTCCACGACCCGGATACCGACAAGGCCAGTGCTGCCGTAAACGTCAATGTCGGCAATTTCTCAGACGCAGACGACATGCCGGGTATGGCTCACGCCGTTGAACATTTGTTGTTCATGGGCACCAAGAAGGTATGTGGTTGATTCCGGCGTCAGCATGCGGCCAGTCCGGCACTAACCTCGGCTGATGGCCCGCAGTACCCCTTAGAGAACGCATACAACCAATATTTGGCATCGAACTCTGGCATGTCCAACGCCTACACCGCTGCCACGGAGACCAACTACTTCTTTGAAGTGGCCGCCACGTCGCACTCTGGCGACGAGAAATCCGATGCGCCCACTTCGCCCTCGGCCACCCAAGCCAAAGGGCCCCTGCACGGGGCCCTGGATCGGTTCGCTCAGTTCTTCGTCGAACCGCTTTTCCTGGAGTCAACGCTGGATCGGGAGTTGAGGGCCGTGGACTCCGAGAACAAGAAGAACCTGCAGAGCGATATGTGGCGGTTGATGCAATTGAACAAGAGCCTTTCCAACCCCGCGCATCCCTACCACCACTTCTCAACTGGAAACCTGCAGACATTGAAGGAGGATCCGGAGAAACGCGGCCTTGAGGTTCGCAGTGAATTCATCAAGTTCTATGAGGCCCATTATTCAGCCAACCGGATGAAACTGGTTTTGCTGGGCCGGGAGTCCCTTGACGAGATGGAGGAGTGGGTCTCGGATCTGTTCTCGCACGTCCAGAACAAGGATCTTCCGCAAAATCGCTGGGATGACGTTCAGCCCTGGACGGCGGAGCATCTAGGAAAGCAGATCTTCGCCAAGCCGGTCATGGACATGCGGTCTCTGGACATTTACTTCCCTTTCATGGACGAGGAGCACTACTACGAGTCCCAGCCCAACCGTTACATTAGCCACCTGATCGGCCATGAGGGTCCCGGAAGTATCCTGGCTTACATCAAGGCCAAGGGTTGGGCCAACGGCTTGTCTGCTGGTCCTCTCCCCATCTGCCCTGGTGCGGCCTTTTTCACCATCAACGTCCGCTTGACCCCTGAGGGTTTGAATAACTACCGTGAAGTCGCGAGAGTCATCTTCGAGTATATCGCTATGATCAAGGAAGGTGAGCCTCAGCAGTGGATCTATGATGAGATGAAGAACTTGGCCGAGGTCGAGTTTCGCTTTAAACAAAAGACCCCCGCCAGTCGCTTCGCCAGCAACCTGAGCAGCAAGATGCAGAAGCCCCACCCTCGAGAGTGGCTGCTGAGCACCGGACTTCTCCGGAAGTACGACCCGGCTTTGATCAAGGAAGCCTTGTCCTACCTTCGGCCCGACAACTTCCGCATGCTCATTGTGGCTCAGGATTACCCCGGTGACTGGGATCAGAAGGAGAAGTGGTACGGCACGGAGCATAAGGTGGAGGATATTCCCCAGGACTTCATGGCCGACATCCGTAAGGCGTATGAGACCACTTCCGCGAACCGTCTGCCCGACCTGCACTTGCCTCACAAGAACGAATTTGTTCCGACTCGTCTCTCCGTCGAGAAGAAGGAAGTCTCAGAACCAGCCAAGACACCGAAGCTAATCCGGCATGACGACCACGTCCGTTTGTGGTACAAGAAGGATGACCGATTCTGGGTTCCCAAGGGCACCTTCAATATCTCACTCCGAAATCCTTTGGTGTGGGCTACTCCGGCCAACGTGGTCAAGGCCAGATTCTACTGCGAGTTGGTGCGCGATGCCCTCAACGAATACGCCTATGACGCTGAGTTGGCGGGCCTTGATTATTCCCTGGGTATTAGTATCTTTGGCTTGGACATCTCGGTGGGTGGATACAATGACAAGATGTCCGTGCTTTTGGAGAAGGTTCTTACGAGCATGCGTGATCTCGTTGTGAAGCCGGAACGCTTCAGCATCATCAAGGAGCGCCTGACCCGAGCCTATAAGAACGCCGAGTACCAACAACCCTACTACCAAGTGAGCGACTACACTCGCTACCTGACCGCAGAACGGTCCTGGCTCAATGAGCAGTATGCATCTGAGCTGCAACATATCGAAGTGGAAGACGTGGCTTGCTTCTTCCCTCAGATCCTCCGTCAGAACCACATCGAGGTGTTGGCGCACGGAAACCTGTACAAGGAGGATGCACTTCGTATGACCGACCTGGTGGAATCCACTTTGAAGAGTCGTACATTGCCCGAGTCGCAGTGGTACGTGAGGCGCAATGTCATCATCCCTCCTGGCTCCAACTATATCTATGAGCGAACGCTCAAAGATCCGGCCAACGTCAACAACGGTATCGAATATTTGTTGTACATCGGAGACATCAATGACGCGGTCTTGCGGGCCAAACTGCTGCTGTTCGCCCAGATGACTGATGAGCCTGCATTCGATCAGCTCCGGAGCAAGGAGCAATTGGGATATGTTGTCTGGAGCGGCGCCCGCTATTCTTCCACTACGATCGGTTATCGCGTCATTATCCAGAGTGAGCGCGTTGCTGGGTACCTTGAACACCGTATCGAGAACTTCTTGAGCATGTTCCAGAAGACGTTGGAGGAGATGCCGGAGAGTGACTTTGAAAGGCACAAGCGCAGTCTTATCAACCGGAGACTGGAAAAGCTCAAGAACCTGGGCTCAGAGACGAGTCGCTTCTGGTCCCACATTGGATCGGAGTACTTTGATTTCGTGCAGAATGAGGCGGATGCTGCCAATGTGCGGTCGTTGACCAAGTCAGACCTCATCCAGTTCTATAATCAGTTTATCAACCCTCAATCGTCCACGCGTGGCAAGCTGTCCATCCATCTCAAGGCACAAGCCACCGCTCTCGCGAGCACGCCCCAGCAGCAGAAGACCCAGCTCCTGACGCGTCTGCGCACGCTCTTGGAGAAAGCGCAATTGGCAGTCGATGCGGATCGCTTGGAGGCTGCATTCGCTGAAGTTGACGTGTCCAGCGGCGATGAACGTCTGATCGTGGACACAATGAAGACCGTCTTGGATGGAATGGGTCTTGCAGAGCAACAAACCAAGCAGGCCCTGGATTCGATGGCAAGCAGCGTTGGAGTAGAGCTGAAGCACATCGGCATTCAGCCCAAGAGGTTCGAAGGGCAGTCTGGCCAGACGGTCAATGGATTCGGCCAGGAGGCTATCACCTACATTACCAACGTTCCTGAGTACAAGGCCCGTCTCAACGTCAGCGCGGGCCCGAACCCTGTCACCGACATTAGCGAGTTCGAGGACTTTGATGCCAAGCTATAATTCGCACCCTCTGAATTTTAGATTCACCCACTTGCTACAACCTTCACTTCACTTATAATGATGATAGAAACTTTCTGCTGCCTTGTTGATATTGAGGCGTGATTCTGGAATGAGTACAGGACATCTTTGGGGACGCAGGATGAGGGGGTAGATAGAGTTGAAATCCATGGGATGTAGATTAGAGACATGATACATAATTGAAATATCTCGACCGAGCCCTGAAAGAAGACTTGAGGTAGATCATATATGATGATGTTGACGCCCCGTTGGGTTGTTTGCAACTGGGAAGTTAGGGTGGTCGGGGCGGTGGAATGTTTTCGCGGAGGGCAGCTCCGATGCCAATCGATTGATCGATCGAGCTGCGGCGGAGTTGATGCTCTCTCCGCCGGGCTGTGATCCACCTCGCGACCAGCACCAACAACAACAACCGACCTCCTACCATCCTTGTACCTGCCGTCACCCCCCCCTTCTTTCGTCACTCACTTACATCGCCTTGATTCATCCGGTTGAAGTTCAAAGACTCCCTATTTAGAAGGCGCATCTACCGACCATGTCGACCGCAACAGCGACGGCGATTCAGAGCTCTCGCCCGTACGTTCCAGACCTCCAGGGCCAGGCATGGACCAACAAATACTGACTCCTTTACTCTTTGACTAGTCCCATCGCTCCCAAAGACTTCTCCGCCCAGCAACCACAAACTATTCGTCTATATCCCCTCTCGAACTATACTTTCGGGACCAAGGAAACGCAACCCGAGGAAGATCCCTCCGTCCTGGCCCGCCTGAAACGCCTCGAAGAACACTATGAGAAGTATGGCATGAGACGGACCTGCGAGGGTGTTCTTGTGTGCCATGAGCATAACCACCCGCATGTGCTCATGCTGCAGATTGCGAACGCCTTCTTCAAGCTGTACGTATCCTTCCCGATCATGGAGTCTAGACACGCCGCAGTCACGACCGCGAGAACGACACAATTCATCCATCTAGAACAATCCAAGACTGACTCCTATGAACCGCGTTAGACCCGGAGATTACCTTCCCTTCGAAGACGACGAGGTCGAAGGGTTCAAGAAGCGGCTCAATGAGCGGCTTGCGCCCGTCGGATCGCAGTTCTCCGGCGAGGGGGTTAACGAGGACTGGGAGATCGGGGATACTCTGGCGCAGTGGTGGCGGCCCAACTTCGAGACGTTCATGTACCCATTCCTGCCCGGCCATGTGACTCGACCCAAGGAGTGCAAGAAGCTGTATTTCATTCAGCTGCCCAAGAAGAGTGAGTCTTTTAACCCTCAAGCCCAAATTTCATCTCATCTCATCGAGAGAACTGTGACTGAACCCGGCGGCAATGCAGAGGTCCTCTCCGTCCCGAAGAACATGAAGCTCCTCGCCGTGCCGTTGTTCGAATTGTACGATAACACTGCGCGGTACGGGCCGCAACTATCGGCGATCCCGCACCTGCTGTCCCGGTACAACTTCGAGTTTGTGGATGAGAACGATAACGTGGTGGCCGCGACGCCAGGCACACCTCTGCCGGAGGGCCATGCGCTCCGGACTAAAGTGCTGGCGGGCGACAGTGGTGATGGGCAGGACGAGGGGATGACGGATTACACTCCTGAGGGCGGGGAGAATGGCACGGTCGCTGCGTGAGAGTCGTTGGGATTTCCTTTCCGATGCTCAACCAAGGTGTGTCCTTTTGGGCCCCCGTCTGCTTCTTGTCCTTTCTTACAGGGATTTATGAGGATAGTGGGTAAGTGTGCTGTCCGTGGAGAGACATGCTTCCCCAGTCTGGAAACAACTCCGATGCTAGCAAGGGTTGGCAGTGCTGCATAGGCTGAGACTGACAATCCTGCAGGTAGATGCGAAGATTTTCTTTCCTCCTACCCTTTCCCCGCAGCTCAGCCTCGTGGGCTCCTTCCTTGCTTGATAGGTTTTTTTCTTGCTTTCTCTACGCTTCTCCTGTTGCCTGCTGCAAAAATAAAGATACGACGATGTTTCCCCATCTGGATGGCGTTTTCAAAGGAGCGAATATATTGTGATTGCGATTTTAATTTGATTTTTTTCTATGTCTACTTTCTCCTGTTGACGGGATCCGAAATATCTACACATACTTCCCTTCCAAGGTGGACAGTGCTCTGAATTCGTCGTACGACACAAATCTGGTTCCCTGGGTTGGGGTTTGACTTTCGGGAGATTCTCCGGAAATCCTTGTCTTGGACAGCTTCGCTACCTCGGCTCATGTCCTTGTGTGTGTGCCTGGAAGCCCTGGACAATCCGTTGACCGCTGCATCCCAAGAAAACTAGAGGAATGACCCCTGCCCTAGCCTGAACTCATTCCAGCCAACGTGGGAGTGGAGAGGAATAAAACGGAGCAGCCAGCTGACCAGCACAACAACCGCGTATAGACGACTATATCAAGCTCAACTATGGAGTAGTCTACAACAAGGTGAAAACTTTAAGGACTATGTATCTCCCATGAAACTCCGAAGATACTCCACCCCAACTCCCGGCCGGGCCCTAACGTAGGGGCAAGATACGTACTGTCAACTCCACTCGGAAATCATTCCCACCTCAATTGGGCTCAATTGAGCAGAGGAAGTACGTCGCACGGTATACGGTGGAGAAAACTACATCGTATCGAATGCCGACCGAGTCCATCCGCGCCCTGTGGGGGTAAATAAACGCATAGGCTGAAAGTACACTGAATCGGGGTTGGCAGTATTGCTGGTATCTTCATCCCTGCTGGGAATTAATCTCGCCGACCAAAAACGGGTGTAGTCTAGTATACCGTTGTCTGCCTTAGCGCAGAAGCTATAGTGCAAGTGCAAGTGCAAGTGCAAGTATACGGTGTTTGTTATCCTGCACGGGATTTACTTTTCGGTCTTTCCCCACAACACCCTCTCCCCCCCCGCAAGCTGTTCTAGTGTCTGAGCCAACGGGAATGGCTGTTTAATTTACAGGTTGTGGATTGGGAGTACGTGGTGGTCGTGGATGTGGGTAGAACGACGAAGTAGACTAAAGTGTCCGGCACATGATTTTAGGTAGTATAGTCTAGTCTAGTATCCTTAAAAGAGATGCCGAGGGAAGAGGGGCTGGCTGGGGCTGCAGCCTGTAGGTTAATGCAGAAAGAATATGGGGTAGGCGTTCGAACGGGATTAAAATGAGGGGGAATCGGGGCGGGGGACACGGGGTGAAGAATTGTGATGTCATTTCTTTTGGGGGGGGAGTATACTATCACTTTAACTTTGGATAAGCATACAGTAGTTTTGTCAAAAACTGTAGAGGTTGGGGTTCTTCGATTCTGGGGTTGAAACTGGAGGAGAGGAGAGGTATTGTAGGAGGGAAGAAGGTTGATTGTTTCTCCCAAGAGTACTCCGTATACACTAAGCTACGGACTGGGATTAGCTAGGACAAAGGAACAACAGGTCTCAGTCCAAGAACTACAGCGTCTAGAAGAAAGGAAAGGATCTTCGCTCTTCTTCTGAGACAGACACACCTCTTGTGCTTTTTGTTTGTTCGGTGCATCCCTCCCTCCCATCGGAAGGATCAGATTCCCTGAGGCTCCGTCCGCTTCGGACCTTGAACTACGACTTGGTTGACGGACACCTGAAGCATGTGAAATCGGGTCTGCGAATTGGGTTCCATGCCAGTCACGGTGGTTTAGGGAGCTGTACTATACATACCTACAGTCCAGCGGACAATGAGTGGTTGCTTCGCAATCGGCCTGAGCGTGATCATTTCTCTGGCCGGGGACGAATGACGGCCGCCGTGTTCCTGGTTTTTCTTGTTTGCTTGCGAGTGCGTGCGTGCGTGCGTGCCAGCCCGCGCGCTTACGCCTCAGCTGCCCTTGTAGTCTTTAGGTATACCTTGCCTATGGGTTGAGGGCTGATGTACACTCTCGCTATTCCGTCGGTTGATGCTCTCTTCTCGGCGAGGTCTTCGTTCCGTTTTTCTTGCCCTCTCTCAGCCTGTCTATGGATCTCATCCGGATCCAGTTACCATCCGCGTGCCCCCGAATCCAGAGAGACTCGCCCACTTGTTCACTCTATTATACTTTAGCATGTAGAGCTTTAGCCCACTGTGGTTTTAATCTTATGAGGAATCATTGGATGCTGAGGTGGCCCGGAGAAAGTGGACTGATGATGGTCTCTACGTTTACCGCGGTGGATATCCTTCGTTGTGGGGGTGGTGGAGCCTGGCATTCCAGAACACAACGGAGTCCGCGCAGGAGTCCCTCCTTTCTATGCCTTTGACGCTGACGCCGAGGTGTCCGGGGCCAAGTACTCGTTTCTTCCGGAGGGATGCGTCTCTCTCTCTCTGGAGCTAGGATAGGGAGGTGGAGCCAACCACCGGGTAGGGATAGAGGGTGTTCGTGATGTGCTTGGGGGTGACTGTTGTTTTTTTCCCCTACCCCGCTCATTCTGTCTCTTCTCTGCGGAATGCTGGGGGCCTTCATTGGCGTTCTGATTGAAGAGCTGATGGAGGGGTTTTTTCTTTTTTCTTTTTTCCTTTTTGCGCTTCTTGGCCTCGGCGTGAAGAAAGGGGGAGGGGCCGAATTGGCACGGAGTGCTAACTGTATATAAAGAGTCATGGGGCGAGAGGGATGAGAGAGTCTCGTTTCGTTCTGTGCTCTGGATGTGCCGGTGTTGGTGAAGCGTCTGCGTCTGCCGATATTCCAGTGCCATTGACGCTGCTCCTTGCTTGTTCGTTTTGGTTATCGACCTGATCTGAATTGATTGTATTGTATATATACTCCAAACCGCAAGTATGGTATATATTACTCGGTTGGGCGGAGTGGTGGCCGCTCTTGCGGCCTTGGTTGTGGCTGCTCCGGTCGATATTCGAGGTGAGTGTATACCTGGGATCAATTGCAAGATAGGTGATGGAAGAGAAGAAAGTGCTGATGAAGTCGAACTGCAGATGTCTCGACCACTGTCTACACGCAGCTGGATCTGTTCGCGCAGTACTCCGCCGCGGCATACTGCTCGACCAACCTCGATTCCCCGAATACGAGCGTGACTTGCACGAACGGACTTTGTCCGTTACTCGCAGCCGCCACGACCAAGAGCCTGGCTGAGTTCGAGGCGTATGTTTCTGCCTGCCTGGATGTGACGCGCGGATGTGTGGAATAGAATTGGACTGACTGAATTGCGCACGTGTAGATCCGATTCCTACGGCGATACAGCGGGATTCCTCGTGGTTGACTCCACCAACAAGAAACTGGTGGTGTCGTTCCGCGGAAGCAGCTCGATCGAGAACTGGATAGCCAATTTGGACTTTATCTTCACGGATGCCAGCGCGGTCTGCAGTGGCTGCCAGGTTCACCAGGGCTTCTGGAAGGCCTGGAGCTCCGTCGCAGACACCCTAACAGCGGAGATCGCGTCTGCGGTCACTGCGTACCCCGGCTATAGCCTGGTTTTCACGGGGCATAGTCTGGGGGGCGCGTTGGCGACCATTGGCGCGACGGTGCTGCGGAATGCGGGATACTCCGTTCAACTGGTGGGTTTCTTCATGCGGCAGGAGCTGGTGACAAGAAACGTTCTGTTGCTGACGAAAGGACAGTATTCCTACGGAGCTCCACGAGTGGGCAACACGGCGCTGGCCAACTATATCACGAGCAAAGGCTCTGGCTCGAATTTCCGAGTGACTCACCTCAACGACGTCGTGCCTAGGCTTCCACCCAGGTTGCTTGGTTATAGTCACCCGAGCCCGGAATACTGGATCACCAGCGGAACTGGCGCTGCAGTGACCTCGTCGGATATTGATATCATCCAGGGTGTTGACTCTTCTGCTGGCAACGCGGGGGAGAATATCACGAGCGTGCTGGCGCACCTGTGGTACTTCATCAGTATTGGCACTTGTTGATCGTTGTATATATGTGAGGTATGAAAATATGTGGGTATATAGGGGAATGAGTATATATGATGCATGAGGTATGCGACACGAAGCTACTCAAGATAGCCTTTTGATAACAATTCCTTGGTTTCTCGATGTTGTTGGACGTGTGGTTGATGATGTAGAGGATTGGCTTGAGGTGGTGGGAAGTAAAATATGTGCGTCACGTGGTTAGACCACTTGGGACCGCTAACACATGTCATGTCTGTTTGTCTGGGACGTTATAGTGTTTGTTGAAGAAGGACGAAGGTGTTGATGCCCTCGGTCAAGAGGTACTAACACTACACATACTCTGGTGTGTTGGTGAATGAAAGTCATCACAGGCACGATTGCTTGAGCAAATACAGCGAAAAGGCTCCTCTTGAATTTTCTGAAGGGTTACAGTTGGACAGACGAATCCCGGACTCTTTTTCGATATCAGAAAATGTTAATTGATACGTACTCGAGTTGGTGGATCTACAGAGTGAGTGTCGCGGGAAAGACATAATCATATACGGAGTATATATAAAATACTAAAAACTTGAATATATACCTGTTGTGCTCCTATCCAATGCCTGAAATAATGAATATGGTTATTAGAGCCGACAGACGACGCAATGCAGCACGTCTACAAGCATTTCCAACAGTCCTATTTCTTCTCTCAACATGACAACCCAATTCAAGACCAAAGGTAGGGGGAGAGAGGTATTCTGGCAGGTTTCAAGAGTCAAGAAGACCGATCAATTGCATCAGCACGTCTATACACTCGAATAACAAGAGAGTCAGGGAAGTACACTTATAAAATTAAGGCTAACTGCCATATAATTTCCAAGGGAACCATATCCATATGGACTCCACTGCCTCCCGATCTACTACCACCCCGATCCTTGATCTTGTTCTCATCAACGATTTGCAACTATCACAGCCGACACTGCACCGAAATAGTATGGCTTCCATTTGCTGCGCCCAGAACACTCTTTCGGCGCGTTGAGTGTTCTAGGAAATGCTTTCTCGCTCGCCCCTCGCGGGCGTCCTCTTACGCCGTAAGTTGTTTCCTCTGCTGATTATTTGGTAGAATGCAGACTCCAGAACCCCGACCGTGAGGCTAGACTCTTGTTAATCTGTATGGAGAGACTGTACTTATTTCGTCGAACTTCTAGGACATTGGGACACGGTGGATCCCGTTTACTCTAAGCCCCAGAGCATTGATTAGCCGAGGATCTTTCTGACCATTCCAGAAAGGTTTTTGGTTATTGACGTCCTCTGCGCCTCCCGATCCTCTGCCATCGGGAGAAGGATAGATAGTATCCAGATCAGTATCGCTTTAGAAATAGGTGACTGATCTTAACCTACTTGAGTCCGTCGATGGCTAGATCGAATGCAGGCTGGCTTGGCCCATCTTGCATATGTGCCTCTGAAAACCCGCTGAGCTCGGTAGCCACCGCCAAATCACCGTTTGAATTGGAGACGAGAAATTCGTTTCCTTCTGAGCCCCTGTCAAATGAATAGTGGTCGAGATTTTGCTCGCCATCTAGGCGCACCTGATGCTTTCTCTTTAAGGGGAAAGCGACTCGAAATAGATTCTTAACAGGAATATCCGGGCCATATGAACGGAGCGATGAGCCCCCGAAGTCTTGAATGTTTTTTGGGTCACCCATGCAAGCACGTATTGTAGCGTCGTATGACGAAACTCTGCCAGGTAAAAGAAATCGTATGGTTATCATAAGCATGACACGGTACTTGGCTCGAGGGATATCCTTCACAAGAAAGCAATACATTTGGCGCTTGGATGAGATAAGATGACCTGTCATGCATGAAGGGTTGAACCCTGGTTCTGGTAACGGACCTGTGGTCTGCGAGGTAAGGATTGGGCCGCGGGCAGTAAAGACTTTGTGTACATGCCCTCTCATCTCAGTTGCTGGCTGATGGCAGTGCATGTGTAGACAAATATCCAAACAGACCAGACAGTGGATCCACTTGGCATCAGCGATTGACTGCCCGCAAAAATCACACGTCGGATTTACAGGCATCGGTATGACCGAAGTGAAACTTAATGGGCACACGATGGTGTGTGGTAAAGATGCCCTCTCTCCAATCTGCTCTCTGTGAGTGCTAGGTTGATTCAAAGATGCTGTCATATAAGGGAAGTTGCCCCGGTTGAACACAGGGCTAAAAGGCCCCATCGGACGCAGTTCTTGAAATTGCATTTGAGCTTCATTTGGCGCCAAAACAGGAGACTATGAAGAAAGTAGTTCCTGGAAAGACCGAGGTCCTTGAGAGGACAGTGAAACTTGATCTGGTGCCAAGTTTAGTGATATTAACGAACAAGATAGCTCTTGGGAGGACTGGGGTCTTTCGAATGTTCGAGGAGCTCCACCCGGCGCCAGATCGAGAGAGTTCATGTGAGAGGGCAAATAGCTGAAAGGCTCTTTCGACTGTGGTATATCTGTAGGAGGTGGAAGCATGTTGGTAGAGCTTGTGAGTTTGGAATTGCTTGCGAACACATCTGACCCTGATTTTGAATCATATCGATCGCCAAAAACCTGTTGAAGAAATCGTTCGTTCTGCATGTCCCTCGAAGATGAGGCAGGCCGTGTGCTTGGGAACGACCCTGAGGTGCCTTGCAGAGCTTCTTGAATGCATTAAACCACGTCAAAGTAACAATAAATCTGGCTTCTTATGATCTTCACCATAGAAGAATGATTTCCTTGTACTTCATGTACACTCTCTATTGACGGAAGCTTCAGGACGGCCGAATCATAAGACACCATTTTGACTGGGGCACCCTCCCGAACTCATTTCCGGGCCTCATTCTGATTCTGGTTACTTGGCAGGTCCATGAACTTCTGAGTCGTAATTCGAAACTCACCTCAACCAGTTCTTGTTTCCTGGTTTTCATAGAATGTGTGTATTGAAAAGTGGGTCAAGACAGTCGCTTTGCAAAGGGCCGCGTCTAGTTTACGTAGAGTTGGCGAACCTGGCTTGAGCTGATCAACAATGGTTGAAGATGGCTGTCCTTTGACCATAGTTTGAAGAGACTCATGGACTAGTCCATGATGCGGAACCCCGAAGAACAGCACAGATCGAATGGAAAATTGGCTGCGCTGCGATTAATCTAGCTTGGCGATAAACTGTTAAAGAAATGGAAGAGTCAGTCAGAGCGAGAAAGACAGCCCAAGCACGCGCAGCGCATGATATGTTGAAACATTGGGAGCAAACCTCCTTGATGACCAAGCCACCTAGATTATGGCCCTGTGTGACGCCTCGTTGTGTCAGAAGCCTCAGATTTCTCCAACTCGCGGGTCAAATGGACTGACAATTGGAATAAGTGGACGTTTCTGGCACTCCAGCGGGTGTCAGTATGAATGCATGTAGTGCACGACGAGAGAGTACAATCCAGTCACTTACGGCCCCGAAGCGGCGAAATGACAATAGCCGCTGTCGAAAGGTCTCCGCATGATCCTCAAGAATACTTGTGGCCTGAGTGGCTCCTTGCACTTGGGCGGAATATCCATAAATCATCACCCGCACTGCAGGGAGATGTTGAGGAAGGAGGTCCCGCAGCCACATCTTGCCATCTTCATGCCTCCACGAGCCGAATGCATGCCCTGCTAAGCCCGTGACAACAATGACGCTAGTCTCCGTAGAGTAAGACTCTTTGTGTCAATTGGCTGCTGTACACCAACCTCGTGTATTATCTATGGAGACTTACTCTGCAACACATTCACCCCTAAGGTGATTCAATGGAGTGTACCCGAGTTAATCCTTCCCAAGAACAAGATCAGTATTTTCAGGATCGCTCAGCATCGGCTTTCGAGCCTCTTGGGAATAGAAATCAATCGTTGCTGTCATTGTATTTGATTGGCCGGGTCCTCCACCATAATTCATGACATCTGGAACGAGGCTTTTGATGCTCAGGAGCTCTCTGTCTTCGGGAGAAAAAGCCTCGCTCAACCTGTCTGCTGTCCAATTCTGTGGAATCTGCTCAACTCGGTACGTCATACGGAATCGCTTGCACTCTGACATGGTAGCAGGGGCTATATTTTATGAAGGGGCTTCGAAGGACAAAGTGGCGGTTCAAAGGCCATGGAAGATATTCAGAGCGAGAGAACGTCAGCAGGCATCTTAAGGCACTGATGTCCATCTAAGTGGACCCACCCGCAAGTGGTAAACGATGCATGGGTCCACGGTCTGTAACCATACAAAAGTACCATACATTGGTGCGTCTTTTGGACAAATGACAGCTTCCCGCCCACATCTCCATCTCATATGGCCCATATTTCTGGCCTAGGACCGCTGCAAGTTCATCACAGACACCTGTTCTGTCACATGTGGGGGCCCTCCACCTCGTCGACTTTTCTACTTGATCTACGAAATACTCCCGTACTGAATGTGTGTTTATTTATCCGTGTATACTCCTCAGGTACGAAGTTTTCTAGGGCTTCATGTTCAGATTCCTCATTATCTGAATTCCTGCGCTTGATAGCCAGGGCTACTCTCGAATTAGTACCTTGGTGGCGGAGATCGCTTGCTCAAGAAAGGAGCTTCTAAGCCAAGCCACTTACCAATGGAATACAAACACACGGTGGGTTCCAAAGGCCTCTTTGAGCTCCGGGTGGTAAGGATTCTGCAAAACCATTGACTGACCATGATGTTGAAAGCTATCCCCGCCTTTTTCTCAAACCATCTCATCGGACCTAGCTGGCGAAGACAAGGCGTGGAATATCGTCTTACCGGCAACAAGTCACGGACGAAGCCATTGCATCGCTCGAACCTCTGATCACGATGTGAGTTCGTTCGTGTTGGCCGATTTGGATGTCTCGCGCTTGAACGCGATGCATTCACATCTGTGATACGCGGGTCGGGCACGCTGCTGTCGAGCGCTGCATCGACAGCGGATGATTGACCGACAGATTGTGATCACCGAACAGGCCGATCTCCACATGGTCCGGTATGAGTCGCGGATTTTCCTCAAACCCGTACCACGCTATCTCCTGGACGACCAATTCTGGGACCGCCACATTCGGCACGAAGCGCTCCACTCGGCTGCCTCGGGCTCCCTTCTTTCCTATACGTGGTTGATCAGTCATCCGAGTGATCTGCAAATTGCACATGAGCTGAAACTGATTCCAGCCACGGTCAGGTGGCAAGCATGGACGGTCTTCGTGGAAGATCTCCTTTCCCACGTTGACTTCAAGGGCTATGCCAATGTCAACAAGCGCTATCGCTATGGCGAGCTTCGCCTGTTTCGCTTGAGCACCATCTATCGATTGACCCACCTCTCCCTCGAGAGCCTCCTTGGAGGCTATCTGTCCATGTACGACCAGTATGCCGTCTTCTTTAGAGAGAAACTCGCGTGGTCCCTCGTGGCGTTCTTATATGTGAGCACGTTGCTTGCCGCTTTCCAGCTCTGCTTGGCCACCGACCAATTCCAAGGGAATCAGAATATGCAGAACGCATCTGTGGTTTTTGGTGTCTTCTCGATTTTCTTACCCGCTGTGGTGGCAGGGCTGGCCTGTGTGGCTTTTGTGTTGATATACATTCTGCATTTCATGCAAGCGGTCGAATTTGGAAAGAGACGGAGGGATCCATGATCTTGATAGATGATCAAAGCATACTGTCTGTACTTTAGTGTATACAACTGCTTGTAGTAGTAGTTATATGTTGATGGGCTGGAAGTAGGGCTGAGCCGACCAAACCAGACCCGGTGCGGACTCGGCCAATTATTCTACCGATTACTGCCAAGCAGCATTGCTGATGGAGTTTACCACGGAGAGGGAGCACAATGTCTCCAATAGTGAAACCACCATGTGGCTTGACACCACCTCCTCTTCTTCTAGGCAACATAAGCTGCCAGCTGTCGCCAACTCGCTTCTTCCTTGAACCTCAACTACCTTAAGGACAACGCAATTCCTCATCACTTTGAAAGTGCCATCTACAACCGCAAACTCCTCACATCCACCGCTGCGCATTCCCATAAACCCCCGGAGCTCCACTAAACCGAGTTGTTGCCCGCTCCGCAACACACCGACCCGACAGCTCAGCGATCGGCCTTCGCGCAGCCATGCTTTTTGCGCATTGAAACGTCACTTACTCGGATATTTAATCGCTGCTTGCGACCATAGAGAATACCGGCATATGCTCCTGTATCCCGTCCGCTGTGTGTCACCTCTACGCTGCCGCCGGTCGCAACCATGTTGTTCTTCGGCAGCGGAGTCTCAAGCCCGCGCCGCCGCAGCCAAGAAAAGGCCATCCTTTGCACCATCCTGATTATTTACGCGCTATACTTCCTCTTCTTCTCCAAAAGCTCCGATCATGCACATATAGATACATCGGCCCACGATGCGGTGTCAAAAGGCGGACCGTACCGCGATTCGCGCTCCGGGCAGGCTGCGCCGTCTGCATCGGCCGCGCGAGTGTCTAAAACCCTTGACAGGGAGATGGTGGTGGCCAGCATGAAAAATGACGATGTTTCATGGCTGTACCAGTATTTCCCTGAATGGCACAAGAGCATCTATGTCGTAGACGACAAAAAGGCGCATCTGACAGTCAAGCTGAACAAGGGCCGGGAGTCCATGGTCTATCTAACGTGGGTCTTGTGAATCGTTCAGGATGGTGTGAAGCTGGTGCTAATAGGAGTTTTCTCCAGATACATCATTGACAACTACGACAGCCTTCCCGATTCGATCCTCTTCATCCACCCTCAGAGATACCAATGGCATAATGACGATCCCTATTACGACGGGGTGCCGGTCCTCCGCAATTTCCAGCTTCCCTACCTGCAGAAACAAGGCTACGTTAACTTACGCTGTGCCTGGATCCTCGGCTGCCCGGCGGAGATCCACCCGTACACCGATTCGCATCGAGATGACGTCCATGTCGGAGAGTATTTCAAGAACGGATTCAAGGAGCTCTTTCCCGGGGAGGAGGTGCCGGAAGAAGTGGGGGTCTCGTGCTGCGCGCAGTTTGCAGTCACCAGCTGGAAGATCAGACAACGGCCCAAGAAGGACTATGAACGATTCAGGAAGTGGTTGACGGAGACCAAACTCCCAGATGATCTCAGCGGACGTATCATGGAGTACTCATGGCACAGTATGTTGACCCTCTGCCATTAGTGGCTATATGCAGGAGACTAACATGCAGGCAGTGATCTTTGGCAAAGGACCTGTCCATTGCCCGACGGCTGAAGAATGCTACTGCAGGGTATTTGGCTTGTGTAACCTGGTTTGCCCTACCGAGGGAGAGTGCGCTGGCCGCTATGTTCTCCCGCCATACTCATCTCTACCTGAAGGATGGCCGTACATCGGATGGAAGGGCCAGAAACAAGACCCCAGCAAGGGGCTACCTGAGACATAGGCGTACTAAGTCCAGTGTGATCGTCAGGGAAATTATGCCAAGCAATTACGTCTCGATCTGTGGTCAGCCTGAGTATACACATGTCGGTGTCGACTACATTGAGCAACAGACCGGCCTGTCTGATTGAGACGGGCCATCAAGCCCCGGTTGGAAGAGCGATGGCCCGGCGATTTCTGCCGTCCGTGGCATCAATCGCCCTCTCTCCATCTATGAATGGGGGAGGACAACCCCCCCAAAGATGCCATCTCTGTACATATATCATACCATAATTGGGATCCGACTTTTTGTCAGCTCGCGTTGGAAGTGCCAGTATAGGGACTAAGCCATAACCCGCGCTGACTGATGAGGTGTGGTGATGGTGATGCGATGATGTCAAATGTTCTTATATGAATGAAAAGTACCCACTCTGATAATACATTCAGCGTTTAGTTCCTTCAAGTTTCCAAAATGTAACCTTACAGCCTGAAACCCTGTTTTGTTCATACAGGGTAGAACCTCCCCCCACCAAATCTACAGCAGCCGAGGCAGCGCGGCGGAACCGGGAGCTTTCCCCGCGCGAGCGCAAGTCCCCGAAACAACAAATCCTCCCCTCCTCCAAGGCTCAAACAACCACCACCTCCTACCTAGTTACCTTCCACCTCAACCACTCGACCCAACCAACAATCACCAAACCCCAACACCACAAACCCCCCACAGACCGCAAAACAAAGATGTTGATAATCGGTCTGACCGGCTCCATCGCCACCGGCAAATCGACCGTCTCCTCGCTCCTCTCCTCCCCGCCTTACTCCCTGCCCATCATCGACACGGACCTACTGGCCCGCAAAGTCGTCGAACCAGGCACGGAAGGCTACAAAGCCATCGTCAACTACTTCGGCCCGACGACCCCGGACCTCCTTCTCCCGCCGTCCCCAGACTCCTCATCCTCCTCATCCCCCAATGACACCCTCCCCCCCACAAGCGAAAGCGCCCCCCGCCCACTCAACCGCCTCGCCCTAGGCCGCCGCGTCTTCGGCACAACCGAGGACCGCAAACGCGACCGCATGATCCTCAACAAGATCGTGCACCCGCTCGTCCGCCGCGAGGTCTACAAGGCGCTCGCGTACTACTACGTGCGGGGCCACTGGGCCGTCGTCCTCGACGTGCCGCTGCTGTTCGAGAGCGGGATGGATCTGATCTGCGGCACGGTCGTGGTGGTGGGCGTGCGCGACCCGGCCGTGCAGATGCAGCGGCTCCGCGCTCGCGACCCGCATTTGTCGGTGGAGGAGGCCGAGAATCGCGTCCGGAGTCAGGGCGATGTCGTCTCCAAGGCGGCGCGCGCGGAGTGGAGGGGCCAGCGCAGGGGGCTGGTGGTGTGGAATGATGGCGACAAGAAGCAGTTGGAGGGGGAGGTTCGGCGCGCGTTGGACGTGGTGCAGGCGTCCAGTCCTAGGTGGTGGGCTTGGGTGCTCTTGGTGCTGCCGCCGGTTGGGGTCGTGGCGGCGGTGTGGAATCTTGGGGTGAACTTTTGGGGGAGGAGGGGGTGGGAGGCCGGGGAGAGGGAGAGGGAGAGGGAGAGGGTTAGGGCGAAGATTTGATGGGCTGGTTGGTTGAGGGGGCAGGGGGCTCTGGTGTTGGTTTTGCTAATGTGAAGGCTTTCTCGGCGTTGGGGGTTACTGTGAGTATGGTGCTAGACTTTCGGTCGATGCTTTTGTGGATGTATTGTTGGGCTTGGGTTTGTGTTTTGGTAACGAATTATTTAGTTCTCAACTGTTTGGAAACCTGCGAGATGAGTTACTACCTGCCAGGTGGTATAGTTCAGTTGCTGCATTTGAGGTGATGGCCTGGCTTAGATGCTGGTTCACTTTGCCATGTGATTTCCACATCAGGCAGGTTGGGACTACGCCGTCCTCATATCCCGATCACTACTTGAACTCCAAGCCATCAATGCCGCAGAAATTATCGAGTGTTGGCTTTTGTCGTCAGGTATGTATATTTGAAAGCAGCTAATTGAAGCAGAGTTTCTAGATTCTCATGGCTCTCCAGACTGACGGCATCCAGAACAGAACGCCGTGTTTCACTTTCTATGCTCGCTGCGAACCATATGGGACTCTGCGGCTTGACCCCGGATTACGAAAGCTGGGTGGAGTCCAGGAACGGCCGGCTGCGAAGTCTGCGACGTCAACAAGATCCCACAGCTACCAGGGTCCTTCTGCCGCCAGGATATGTGATCCAGTGTGTTCGCGAAGCGGAAGAATCGTCCAGTCACTCATCAGTTCAAGAACGAGGTTGGAACATATCCATTGATGAGAAAGAGCCGCCTTCTGACTTGTAAAGACATACCAGTCGCATCAGATCCTGCTAGAGCGAAGACCAACCTCCATATCGAGATCCAGAAAACTCCTCGCCCAGACGAACGCCACGAAGAGGCTGCGCCAAAATCCCAATCAAAGTGCCACCTTGAAGCACCACGGATCCTCACTCTTGAAAGAATGCCTAATGGACTATATAAAGTGCGCAGACCCCACCACTCCAACGAATCGAGCATTATAGATATCCGAGCTTCTCGGAACCTGAAAAAGCCCACAGCACTGCCTTCCTATCGGGATAAATCCACCTGGACGGGACCCAGTGGAAGAGATGTTATCGTGATCAACTCATCACACAGCAGGCAGCTTAGCAGCAAGACGAGCAGCAGGAGGAGCGGGGAGGCCGGGCGCGGTACACCTGTAGAGTCTCCACGCAGAGTGCGGTTCTATAGAACTGCAGACAATGATAATGTCCCCGATAATGAGACCGTGAACGGCAAGGTTTCGAGCTGGTTGCTGCAGGATGACGAATTCTGGTGACGGAGTATTTGTCGACACAGTCGTTCTCCCCTGCCTTGACCAAACCATCCATAAGATCGCCAAGAATTGTGAGTATCCACGGAAGAATTGCCAGATCCACAGAATATCGATAAAAGTCCATGTCATGTATGATTTGATCCACTGTGTCGCGATGCATGTTTGTATTTATTTGTGCTTGCGCTTCTTCTGTTTCTTGTCGCCGCCGCCGCCGCCTCCATGGCGTCCTCCGGAAATACTCGTCAGTGCTGACAGTTTGACGGGCTGAGGCTTGTTCTTTTCCTTCTTTTGAGCTTTCTTCTTTGCTTTCTTAATCATGGCGTCCATATCGTTAGGGTCAGCTTCGCTGTCGTCATCCTCATCAGATTCCTCTTCATCTCCCCCGACCTGCTATGCGTGTTAGTATGCATCGACTATTGCCATATAATAGGGACCGTTAGCACTGACCGCGCTCTTCTTCTTTCGCTTGTAGTTGCCATAGGCCTGTCGACCACCGTAGACCATATCGTCATCATCCGCATCTAAGGAGCTGTCGGCCACGATAAACGGCTGGGGTGCAGGTGCGTCGAACCCGTAATCTAGAACCCATTCCGTATCACCCGACTCCGCGGCTTGTCGAGCAAGCGCCTCCTTCCGCTTTTCCTCCTCGGCAGCCAGGGCGGCTGCGACAGCATCCATGTCCGATTGAGGGGTCGATGGGCTTTGTACTGATCCAGTCGAAAGTCTTTGACGCTTCGAGATCGGCGTAGTGGAAGTCTCACTGGAAGACTGCGGCGTGGACTTTTCAGCCGCGGCGCGTTGCATGAACTGTGCAAGTTAGCATCGCGCGCAAATAAAATGAAATAAAAGGTCGCAGTCAGCCACATACCTTCATCGTCAGAAGACGAGAAGACATGGTCTTCTCTGGCTTTGCGCCAGGTGTTGATGGGGTAGACATGACGGCGATGAGGTCGAGCAGAGCCTGAAGTGAAGTGAAGTTGAAAGAAAAATATCGACAGTTTCGAAGCCGCAGCCGCCTAAAGAAACGTGCAACTCGAGGACCAGCAAAAGAGACTCGATTGCAAAGCAAAGAAAATCGCGGGCGGCAGAATCCCACCGCATCCGTGGCAGGAGCGGCGCCGATTGGCTAATTCCGCTGCTGCCAGCTCCCGCCCGCAGACTCTCACCATTGAGTGGTGGTAGTGGAAACCTCACTATTGCAATCCTCCTCCAGTCCCCTGCAATCGACCCGGACTTGTCCATTGTCGTCCTCCGCTCTCACCCCCGCCCTACCTCTTATCAATCTCTCTGGGACCCCAATCTCGCCCAGCATGATGAACTGCGTCCGCAGCCGTGTCGCGGCTTTTTCTACCGCCTGGACCCCTCGGGTCGTCGCCCGGGCCAGCTACTCGACCACTGTCCCTCGTCTCAGCGAAAACACCCTGCACGCCAACGACCCGACCCCCTCCAAGCCCGTCCCGAACGTGTCGGCCACCAATGCCACTCCCGTCGACTCGATGGGCGCATGGGACAAGCCCCTGCAGGAGACCCCCGAGATTGCGGAGCGCACCCGCAAGCTCCAGGCTCCCAACCGGGCCACCACCTGGGCTGCCAGCCAGCAACCCAGAGAGAAGGCCATGGTCGGCCCTCGCTTCGAGCAGACGATAATGGAGATGCAGGTCCGTGAAATCCCGAGCCATTGGATCCAGGAGAGGACGTTGGAATGAGCCAAGAAGGAGCGAACGACAAGGGAATATCAAATCAACCCGGAGACTGACGTTATCCTGTGCTAGCCCCAACCTTATGCCGCCATTGAGCTCATCCATAAGCAGCCTGTGCGCTGGACGAAGAAGCGGGTTGTTGAGTGTGACGGCGGCGGCGGTCCCCTCGGTCACCCCCGGATCTTCATCAACACCGACAAGCCCGAGATTGCTACCTGCAACTACTGCGGTCTTCCCTTCGTATGTCATTTTACCGTGCTGTTGTACCGTTACAGAGTGCTAATCCGATGATACTTCAGGCCCACGAGCAGCACCGCGCATACCTCAAGTCCCTCCCCGCCACCAGCTACCCCCTCGAGCCCACTGGTGATGCCGCCGAGGTGAACGAGAGCCAGCGTGTGACTGATAGTGCTTTCGAGCAGCGGTAAAGAATGGCTTGCTTTTTCTCCCTTTGGCGTTGATGACTTTTCTTTTCTTGCTTGTTGTTTCCCCGTTTGGCCCCCAGGCTCTTGTACAGATGTACCAGACAATGAAGTTGTTAGAACGAACCGTTCCATAAAAGTCGATGTAACCTCCTTGGCTACTTTAATCAATACCACACGAGAAGCTACTCCCATCAATACTACACGAGAACACAGAATCATTCGTATCTCTCCGTTCTGGGTTGGCTCGAAGCTATATACCACCCCTCACAGCAAACCCACCATTAGACCCTCGAACTCACGCCTTCTCACCCTGGATAGTAGCCACCACCTTCCGCGAGTGCCGACTCGTGCGGAACTCCAAATACCAAATCCCCTGCCACGTCCCCGTCGCCAACCGACCGTTCGTGATCGGAATCGTCACCGAAGCCCCGACCAACGCGGATTTGATATGCGCCTGCCCCAGCCTCACATTAGCCTCTTTCCACTTTTCTTGCAACAACATCACCAGTACTAGCATCCAGCCCACATCATCCCCAACTACCCTCTACCCAATTTCCCAAGAGAAAGGTTAAACAAACCGGCATATCATCCTCCCCCTCCGCGGAATGGCGATACAGGTTCCCCTTCTTGTCGTAGGGGGCGATGCGGTCCAGCGCGTCGCTCATGTCGGCCCGCACGTCCTCGTCCCAGTTCTCGTTCAGCGACAGCGCGCAGCTGGTGTGCTGCACGAACAGGTTCAGCAGGCCGACCTTGTACTCCCGGATCTCCGGCAGCTCGGACAGCACCTGGTCCGTGATGAGGTAGCTGCCCCGCGAGCAGGAGGGGAGGGTGAAGGATTTCTGGAACCAGGACATTGTACTGTTGATTCTTGGGAGATGGGGGGGTTAGTATGGTTCTTTCGGGGGCGGGGTTATGGGAGATGGTTTGTTGGGTTGGTGGAGGATTGTGGTAGGTGGTGGGTGAGTGAAAGGGTCAATTGATTTTGAGAGAGAGAGAGAGAGAGTTACGTACGATGCGATTGATGGAGGTGTAGGGAAGGAGGTGAGGTTGGCGGTGTTGACTTTGTTTGAGCTGAAGTGAAGCTACTTAGGCAGAGGAACGGATTTCAGGTGGGGGGAGAAGACAGGAGAAGACCCGTCGACGTCATTCGCTGCAACACTACAGGCTGGGCCGCGTCAACACTAAACACTAGACATTGTCTTCATGAAATGGCAAGGAAAGTTTATGGTTCTTTGCAACTCTATATCTTAAGGAAATAATGTCCCCTTCCTCATGAAGCCGAGCACACGCTTGCCTGCACAGAGGGAGGATTGCTGGTCGCCGATCCCCAATCCGTGCCGCCCAAGGCTTTCCCTGCTTCGGTGGAATTGTCCGATCGAATCTTTTTCTCCCGCTGTCAGTTAGCCGAATCAACGAAGCGAAAGGAAGACTCACATAGTACTGCTGCTCGACGTAGTACCACCAATCGTCACTGCGAAATGCATTGTCCGTGGACTGGCTGATCGGGTCGACCCAGATCGTGTCCCTGGTATCGAAATGCGCGTGCTTCGACCACGAGACATACACCTTCGGATGGTCATTCCCACGCACCCCGTCCGGCGCGCGCGCGTCGCCAGCCGCGATCTCCTCACTCGTCAGCGTGCTATGGATCTGGCTCCAGGCCAGATTATGGTAGCCACTGTGAGCCGACAGCAGGGCGCGCGAAGGCGCCCACAGCTCGTTAGCGTCGCGCGAGTGCACAATGATGACTCTTTCCCAGTCACTACATCTCCGAAGATTAGGCCCTTTGACGTTGCAGAAAGACAAACAACTACAGAATGCTGCCCGGTACACTCACTAGTCATGCCCGGTGTCAATCAGGTCGAGCACCTTGGCCCCGTCCTTCTCATAGAAGAGATTATAGACCACACGCACATTGGTCTCATTGCACCGCTGCACGGTGTAGTAGATCGGGAACGCGGACGCGGGGCCGGGATTCCCGGCGTCAACGCCCGGGTTGCGGCATTCGCAGCCCACGTCGGGGTATTCGCATTGCGGCGCCGGTGCGGTCTGGTGCGCCGCATCGTAGACGTCGGGCGAGTCGGGCGAGCCCCCGAAGGCCCAGGTCGGGTAGCAGGGCTCCTCGTTCAGGGCTTGGCCGAAGAACCAGAGCGGCGCGTAGCGGTTCGCAAGCTCGACGCCGTCGTCTTGGTTCAGTAGGGTTCGCATCTCCTCGTCCGTGATTTGCGTGACGGCTAGGGCTTGGGCGGCCAACGCCGCGAGCACGGTGCTTCGGTGTGCTGGCCACATCGTGGACTGGTCTATACGTGCATTGGGCTGAGGATCTTGGGGCCCTAGTTATTGGCATCGTTGCGTGGTTGTGCGGAGAGCAGTCTTATAGATGTATCTCGAATCATCAGGTCAGTCGCGTCGGCTGACCAACCCCGCGCTATACCGACTGATGTACTTCCAAAGTTGATCTATTCCGACGGGCTTTCCACACATCAGGGGTTCTGGAATTCCGTTGACTGATTGACCAGCATGACCCCTGCCTAGGGTGACATCGGGCCGGGGTTATCGGTTGACATGAGCATGCAGCACCATCACATTTCCATCGCGCCTGATAGGCAGCCGACGACGCCCAGCCTGACAGCGGCCTTCCGAACACCAGCATGTTTCTTCTACAAGGGATGTGATTGGTCTGTCTCTTCACATGTTGATCACGTTTTCTGTCTAACATATGACAAATAAATCGAAATTTCCTAATATACATATCATGATGATCATTTATCATGCACTCGTCTGACTCGTATCGCTGACCCAAATCGTGTACGTGGTCCAGTGTGGTCACAGTTTAGTAAAAGCCCCAAAGGATACGATCACCGATCTTCATTCCGTGGGCTTGCCCATATCATCGACCTTTTCACTGTCTTCGTCCATCCCAGCCCACTTGAGCTTGCCATCTGGGATCTCTAGGATCCGCTGGCTGTAGAAGATATGGCAACTAGAGTACCGCGTCAGTCAAGGAACGAGCAGCTACAGCTACGACTCCCCCGCTCGGGTGAACAAGAAGAACATGGAACTTACTCGACCTCGAAGGCCTTCCGCCACTCCAGACGCTCTGCGTCGGTGTCTCCGCACTCAATCGACTCCGGGAACAGCAGACAGACATTCCGTCCTTCGTCCATGATCGGCGACCGGCACCACGAACAGAAGACCTTGGTGGGCAGGGAGTATTCCCGGGTCTTGTTGGTGGAGGAGTAGAATGCCAGACCCTCGGCACCCTTTTCGAAGAGCAGGTTCTCCTTGTGGAAGATGGCGGCCCATTGGAAGGGGGCAGCTGCGGGGGAGTTTCCCAGTTAGCTATCATCCGCAGCACCTTTCTGCTCCATCGCGAACAAACTCACCATGGGTCATCTGACACCCGCGACAGTGGCAGAACTTGGCCTTGAGAGGCTTCTCCTTGTTGAGCTTGTATTTGACCTGCCCGCACTGGCACTTGCCGCGCCACTTGACCTCACCGAAGTCCTCGGCGGACCGGTGCTGGTAGGGCGGCCGCTGGGCCATGTCTTTAGTGCCTTCGGGCTTGTCCGACATTCCGGTCGCGTTCTTGCGGGCGTGAGTCGTTGGGATGAAGCGGGGGAATTGAGTGCTGCGGGCTGTTGTTGCTGCTGCCGGGAGATAACACTTGGGGGTTGAGCGAAGGATGGGGGCGCAGAGTCGAAAGGGCGTCGATCGCATATCACAGAGGATGTAGAAACTGGGATTGTCATTCAATTGAACAACAAAACTGAATGTCGGGTGGCTCTCATTGAGTTTCTCCTATTTATACAAGAGACCGCCGTGGTCTTTTTTCTGTGCAGGGTCTGGGACTGCGGATGATGTCATGACGATGTATTCGATGACGGACGAAAGGGGGGGGGCCTTGGACACAGAATGGCAAAATGACAGAATTATTGCGACGGTTGTTGAGGTACTTGTGACTGAAAAAAAGGGTCTGGAATGTTTTCTGGGGGTGAAGGATTGAGCCATCGTAAATAAGCTTAATTAAGGCCTGGCTGGTTGCTGCTGGTGGGTGGTTTTGGTTAGTGGCTTGTTACTATGAATAAATCGGGCTGTCAACCTACCTTGGGGGAATCGCTGCGATGGCTGGATCTTACATGGAAGCTTCGTCCTCGGATGTAATGTACATATGAACCTGATATCTTCTCTATGGTCCTTCTGAAGGTGTTGCAGTGTGTCTCCGAATCTTCTCGGTTGGGAACTTTGTTGTATCTCTTGGAAGTGCTGTGCCGTACAGTGGATGTTCTGATCGCCCAAGAAGCCTACCAAGGCATTTACTTCGAGCAAGCATTGGCTTCATGACCAACGACGATGGCTCGTGTAGCATGATATGTAACGAAGAGGATCAGATGTAAAGATCTTGATATTCCTGGTCAAAATTATTTTGAGAGGGCAAAGCAAAGGGGTGAGGCAGGCAAGGAAACAGCACAAGTGATGCAGCTACTACGAAGCGTGGCTGGCCCGTTTGTCGTTGTGGCTGGTAGGATATCTTGTGAAGAGCTGGGGCATCAATGCTAGAATCTTAGGACAGAACATCTCTATCTGATCAAGTAGTAGCAAGGAAATAGTGGCGGTCTAATGTATTTTCCATTCTCAGGGTTGATTAGGATGCTAATGGTCTTTCGACTCACTCATTTTCGCCGATGTTTCGCAAGTCTAACGGGTGAGTGACTAGTTAAATAACAGGTATGGATAAGGAAATAACTAAGCAAGTAATACATTTCTAATCATGGCTGCATGGAAATGAAAATCTTGTGATTGTCAAGCAAACGGAGTAAACACTAGGCCGCATTGGTCCTCCCTCTTGTTCTTCCCTCAGCTTTCCTCCTCCCACCCCCCTTTCGGAAAACAACATCACCAACATTTCCAACACACCAACAAACAACAACTTTCACCTCTCACCACTCGGAAGATATCCTGATAGTCTGTCCTCACTTCACTCTGATCTGACCCCTGCAAGATGAAACCCACCCGTTCAGTGTCTGGAAGCATTCTCCTCCACCCAACTCAACCTGAAACCCCCGCCCTTAATATAGGGAACTCTTGGCGGGCGACACCCTGTCATTTCGCTTGAGGAGAAACAGCGAGAAATGCCAATCACCGACTCCCCGCCTCCCACATCCAAACGAACCGGCGGGTGCATGCATCTCTTGTGCATCGAATGAAGACCGCTCTCGCGTTACAAGTCTCAGGGCTTAATTATACCTCTTCCTCCCCGTTCTCGCCGTCACTCATCTCATCCTGTCCGGCTTCTTTTGCTCTTCTTGTTCTCCGCTTCTCGCTTAGCTTGTCTCCATCCGCGTTTCAGCCTTCTTTATCTCCAAACTCCGATCGTCCTTTCAACTTCTTGTCTGTCTTAATCTCTTACTTGGTTTCTTCTGTGTCATCTTTGCGAGGCATCGACTCGCCTTTCTCATCCCCCTCAGTTCTCCCCCAATCCATGTCCTTCCCGGTGGTGGATCTTGCATGATGGGTCTTCTGAGCCGACTTCGCAGACATTCCTCCAGGAACCACAGTGCGGGGAATGCGGCCACCTACGACCATCTCCGCACCGACGTCGACGCCTATCCCCGATCGACCTCCAACCAAGACTTGACCAAATCCCTCCCACGACCGATTCTGCACCGCATCTTCGCCGCCGTATGTCCACACACCGTTGACGACAGCTATGAAACATCGGAAGAGTCCATGACCGAGGATGGCTGCATGCTCTGTGACATGCGCGACCTGGCCCACTGCGCCTTGGTCTGTCAGCGCTGGTATCTGGAAGCCCGGGCTTTACTGTAGGTACCAGCGATCATCTTCAGCGAGGCACACGTCTAACGAGATATCTCTTCCTGCTTAGATACTCCCACGTCCGCATTGACCCCGTCCATTACTGCGAACTCGAAGTGGAACTATCCGCCAAACGAAAGCGACGCTCGTTCCTGAATCGCAACGGGGAAGCCATCGATGCGCCCCAGGTCCGACTCCGACTCTTTATGCAGACTGTGCGGGAATCGTCAGATCTGGGACATCGGGTCCTCTCTCTCCGCATGCCATACATGACTCGCGAGGCGAGCAAAAGCGAAATCGCCCGCACCATCTCCGTCCTGCCGAATCTGCGTTATGTCGACCTCCCCGCCGGCATCTTCAGCGACGACCCATCGTGCTTGGCCTTGAAGCAGGAGCTCATCGGTCGGTGCCAGGATCTTCGCCGGATGAGCTACCGCCACGGGGCCGAGGGCAGCTTTTCGCAGTTACCCGAGTCGCCGCTCTGGGTGAATCTGGAAGTGCTCGAGCTATCCCGGCTGCAGATCGAGCCGCACATCCTGCGGATGGGTCTCGCCTCCTTCCCCCATCTCCGGGATCTCACCCTCGACGATCTGCCCTGGCTCGACGACTCCGCCTTCTCGCCCTCCTACTCCGATACTCTCCCCCCGTTTCCGGCCGTCCAGCGCCTCACCCTCCGCGATACCCCGAACGTCACGGCAAGCGGGCTTGTCGATTTCTTCTCTCTGCCCCTCAACCGCAAAACCCTCCACTCCCTGACCCTCTCCTCGACCGGTGTCCTCCCGTCGACCTACCACCAGATCCTCTCCGTGGCGCCGCAACTCCGCTCCTTCTCCGTCAATCAGGAAGTCACCCGCTCGTTCCCCGTCGACAGCAACCGCGTGCCCCCGCTCGCCTCCCGCTCCCTCGCCCTCCTCCACTACGAGATCACCTCCCCCTCCAGCCCCATAACCGGCAACCTCCCGCCCATCGCCGCCTCTTACTACACCTACCTCATCTCCTCGCTCATGTCCCACGCGCTGCCCGCGCTCCGGGATCTGTACGTCCGCGATTCGAGCTTCCCCGAGACCTTGCTGCTCGCCCCGCCCCCGCGGCTGCTCGGCGGCGGCGGCGAGGGCGAGGGCATGGGCCCGCAGTTCTTCCACGGGGGTCTCGCCCAGCCGCTGAACGTGTACAGCAAGGGGCTGGACGAGCTCGAGTGGAACTTCACGCCGTACGAGCCGCCGTCGACGCGCGGACGCCGCGCCAGCACCACGCGGCCCGTGAGCTTCCACGACGCCCAGCTGAGTCGCACCTGGGGCGGCGACGCGCGCAAGAGTGTCCTGGTCGGGAACGGGTTCGGCGGGTTCCTGGCCGTGCCGGTCGAGGATGAGGACGGTCGGCCCAAGAGTAGTGGCGGCTGGCGACGCGATAGTCGGCAGGATCTGTGGCGGTGAAGCTGGGGGGTGGTCATGCTGTATGCTTGTGTCAACTGGGATACGTACGGTAACTACGGATAATGTTGTAATGAGGGGCAATTTGACCTGGGCTCTCGTGGGTCGTGTTGCAGTAGATGTGGATCCCCTACTGGCTGTCTGTGACACTGGGTGCGGACGAGTTCCTATTTAGGTATTTACTTTATTTTTCTTTCCGTTGATCTATTTCCTTCCTTCAGGATTGGGTGGAATGGACATTTGGAAAATGGTTCCGGAAAATATCAGGATATGTTTTTACCACCTTGTTGAAAACAATGAAGATAGAAAACATGAGTGTGTCACCATCAACCACCGCTTTTTCATGACATGCTCCCTCCTTCCCCCTTCTGCTGAAAACCCCATTTTACTATCTCCTGTCTGTGCCTAGCATTAAGCAACCTACCGCTCCTCGACTAATTGAGGCACCACCGCCCGGCCACCAAATGTTGAACAGAACAAATGATTAACAAGCATCGCCCACCACCAGAACAGCAGCATCGTGGGGCGCCAGCTTGACACTATACTTATCCCGGACACATCCCAGATCATTGCCCGTCCAGGCATTCCGCACCCGGAACCCCGTCCCGCGGCGCCCGCGGTGTCTCCCCTGCAGCTCGGGCACCTCCTTCCAGTACGCAGTCCGGGTCTGGGTGCGATCCTCCGAATTCAGCATCAACACCAGCGTCCCGTTGAGCGTGGACGACGGCCCGGACCAGTACTCGGCCGGGTGCAACGGGTCGAAGGTCCAGTCGGCGTTGTAGCCCCATTTGTAGGGGTAGGCGGGGCGGCCTACTAGAGGATCTTGGTTGAAGGCGAGCAGGTCCTTGTTGCTCAGGATGGCCAGGTGGGCTGCGTCAATTGAATCCAGCTTTTTGTATCCAAGAGGTTAGCTCTGGGGTAGTGGATGAGTTTGCTGGGGAAAAGGGAGGGGGGTTTCAGGGTGCTAAGGGGCAAAAACATACAGGAGTGCCGATAATCAGAGGGCTCTTCATGATCGCCCAGAGAGCAAAGTGGGCGCGGTTCTCAGCCAGCGTCAGATTCCCGTTACCGACTTCTAGCATGTCCGGGTCGGGGTGCCCCCAGAAATTGGCGTAGTTCATGAGGAAGGAGTTCTCATTGGCAATTTCGGCGATGCGGGTCCAGTTTGCTGCATTCTCTGGTTATTGCTTGATTCTTGGATGAAGCGGAGGGGAAGAATGAGGAGGAAGGAGAGCAAGGACGAGGTTGACAGGGGAAGCTGGTGCTGGGAAAGAAAAGGGAGTCCTACGTGTAATATCGCCCGACATGCGCCACGAGTTGCCGGTTGCGTTTCCCCAGGCATTCACATCGGCTTGACCCCAGTCACAAAGAGAGTAGAGAATGGTCCGGTTCACGCTGAGAAGAGCGTCGCGCATGGCCTGGTAGCGCTTCGCCGTCGTCGATTTCGACCAGTCGTACCTGGCCGGGGCAGCGTTTGCGAGTCCCGGGCAGGTGCCGTTTGGGTAGGGACCACCGTTGGTGCTGTCGGGTACGCAGGCGGTGTATTGGTCGGTCTGATTGGTAGGGACACCGCAGTTGTCGTACTTGAGGTCTAAATTGAGACAATTAGTTGAGGAAGGTAGAAGGGGACGAGCCGGAGGGTTGGGGTAAAGGTGCGTTACAGTCAATGCCCCATTCGGCGAAGGTTTGCGCGTCGACCTTCTCATACCCCAGACTAGCTGGGTAGCCAGCGCAGGTGGTCAGACCGGCACCTGTGATGCGTAAGCTTTTCTCTTCCGTACACGCCTTGCTTTGGTAGGGGTATGAACCTACTGCTATAGATGCCAACTTTCAGACCCAGCGCATGGATCTGATCCACCAGGCCGGAGATTCCATCGGGAAACTTATCAGGGTCCGGGATTATGCGCTTAGTGGTTGTGTTGCGTCCGGACTTGATGGACCAGCAGTCATCAACTAAGATAGCGTGTAGTTAATTAGCAGCGTGAGTCTTGAAAGGGCTCGAAGGTAGTATATGAGCTCACTGTTGATGTACTCGTAACCGAGGCCCTTCAACCCTAAATCTATGACCTCGTTGGCGGCCGTGAGGATCTTATCTGCGTCGATTTCGCAATTGAACGCGTTCCACGAATTCCAGCCCAGGGCAGGCACGCGGCCCTGTTTGCATTCAGCCTTTGAAGCACGAAGAAAAGTGTGGACTTGATCCAGATGCGCGTACCACATCGTCCTGCCGGACCAGGGCATTGGCCCTGGACATAAACGCCAACACCGTCAAGGAAGACACCAACATAGTGACTGGATGAGATGTATCTCAGTATCCTCAAGAATGGCCCTGAAATACAAGTAGTGGAATGATTCTGGGACCGCAAGTCCAGCCATGATGGCGGCGAGGGGAACGACGATCGCTACTTATATTGTTGGGAACTTGGTGAAGCGGGGGTCTTTGGGGGTCGAGGAAAGAACCCTGTATGTAGATGGGGGAAAGAGCAACACGATGACCAGGTAGGTGGAACCCACACCAGGTTTGCTGGCGAGTTTGTGGCATGCTCAGAGGAGGGGGTGGTAAACAATTCGGAAGTTGTGTACACCATTTAGGCTATAGACGACTTTATCAGGTTGTGATGTGCGCCTCGCAGCCACCCGAGTCAAGCTATTCGGGTTGCGTCCTGGTTTTTCCGTGGTGGATTGGTTCCTGGTGGCTGGCGGGGTTGGCCGTGTTGGAAAGGGTAAAGCTGCAATTGGGATGGACCACGCTGCAGATGAGCTGCATTAGTGTCTGAGGGGAAGGTAGAGCTCCTTTCATGTTACTCGGTGGAAGGATCTGGATTGCAGGTGGTGTGAGGAAGGGCGGAAGAGAGCCTGGGAATGACGTCTGGCGCATTCAATAGTGGCTTTTGATGACGGCGCATGCGTGGTGTATTGGCAATATTGCACATAGTGACTTTGAGCCTCCCGTGATGAGATTGTTCAAGCATTGATAGACAATGTTTGAACTGCAAAGACATTGTGAGGCCAAAAGTGAGGCAGACGGTGTGGTGTGGTGTGGGTGAGTGAGTGGGTGGAAAGTTGAAGTGTGGAGAAGAAGTAGTTGAGAGAGGGGAACCTGGAAGATGATAGCACCTCCACCACTACTAGTACTAATTAATTGTATACTCTGCAAGCCACCAAAACTACACAACCCAATCACTCCACTCCACAGATCAACTATTAACATCTCACAAACACACCAGCATATTTTAATAATCACCAGCATACATTAGTACTACCATTCTAACTGCAGCCAGAATCCCAATTACATCTCTACATCTTTCTCCCCAAACATCTCCCCAAAATACCTCTCAAAGGTCCTGACCTCGACCCCCGGAAAAAGCCCATTGTGCACCTCGCCCGGCGGCCTCACAAACCGGCCCGCCCCCTGCATCCCCTTGACCAGAATCCAAAAGTCATCCGGGAAGACACTCTTCCCCTTCACCTCTGGCGGGATCGCCCCCTCGGGGTCCCTCCACACCCGGTGCATCACCTCGAGCGGCCACACCTCTTTCTTGACCGTCCTGCTCGAGAACCGCTCCAACAGCGCCGCAATCTCGTTGTACGAGATGCGATCACTCACAAAGTTCAGCGTGCGGTTCGCGGATATCTCGGAGTGCTGGACGGTCTCCACGAGGAAGGCGGCGAGGTCGTCGATGTGCGTGAAGTCGACCCTGGCGTCCGCGTCCCCCAGGATGTGGAGGGTGTAGGTGTCGGGCGGATCGGGGTTGACCCAGGGACACCAGGTGGTTTCGCGGGATTGGTTGTAGAAGTCGCCGCAGCCGATTAAGGTGTAGCTCATCTTGCCGGCAAGGATGGCCGGGTGGTGGAGGCATTGCTCGGTGGTGGTGGATTTGAGGTTCCATATCTGGGGGGGGGGAGTGGTTAGCTTGAGGCGATCGTCTGGAATGGTTCGAAAATGGAGAGGAACGTACAGGATGTAAGTATCCCATTTGATCATCCTCTCCTGGGGGGCGGTAGATGTGGTGCATCCCATACTCGCTCGGGTAGAAGCGTTTGACGCCTGCGTGGGCCGCGGCGTCTTGGACGGCTCGTTGCGCGGCCAGTGCTTTGCCGTTCAGAGCGCTGATCACGATCTCGACGCCGGTCAGATGGGGGGTGAGATCCTCGGGTGTGGCGGAAAGGAGGTCGACGACTGCAGTTGACAGACGTTGACTCTGGTCGGATGTGAAGCTCTTGACTTGATCGCGTGCGGAGGACTCGGATTGCGGTGCGGCGATCTGAAGGACATGATGGGGAGTGGTGGTGAGGAGGGCGCGCATGATCGCTTGGCCGATCTGCCCTGTTGGGCCGAGGAGAGCGATCTTCATTTTGGATTCGAAAACCAAACCAAGTGTTAAGTAAGATGCTTATTTGGTGGGATTGTTGCTGGTGGTTGATGCTCTTATGTGTTGATGTTCGTATGGGGTAACATCACAGCTACGTCATGTGTATAGCGTCAATTGTTCATTTATTGTATTTCAAGACATCAAAGGTAATAAAAAAGACGTGCACGACACGCTGGACCTTGTGGGACGGATTCTATTCGATGATTCAGATAGGATCTAAGCAATATACACCAAAAACAGGATTAGGGGTATTAACGTTTTCATGTCCATGGCATTTCATAATTTGACCCGACATCACCTCTCAATACAGAATCTTCAACTCCCACAATGGTAACTTCGGATCGAACTTATCCCAAACAATCTTGTTTTTCTCACTCAGATGCGCGCCCTCGTTTGTGATGGGTATCAAGGGGTCGGTATCCACAACCTCCTGCTGACTGAAGCCCCATCGGTCCCGTGGAATCCATACCGTCGGTGTTCGGGAGGTGATGCACGGCTCAAAGTACGCATTGTTCTGCTCCTGCTCCGAGTATCGGATTTCCACGTGGTCGCGGGGTACCTTGCCCCGAATGGCGGCGTAATCACGGTAGAGGTTGGGGTGAAACCATCGCCATACGGATTGCCATTTGCTTGTGAGGTGCAGATGCGGGAGACCCGTGTCAAGAGGTGTGGACGCTGCGGAGGCCTCTTCTTTGGCGAGCTGAGCGGATTCTTCCACGTCGAGAGTGCGGGGAAGGAAGGAGTTCAAAGGAGCAAGGGCTTCATTGAGGGACATGTGGGCGAGAACGGTGAGGATCAAGTAGACTACCATGATGATCAGGGGCCCAATGGCGCCTTTGATGGCGAAGAGACCGATCAAGCAGATGTCTGCCAGGTAGAGGCCGGTCATCAGGTGTTGGAGGGCCCGGGGGTAGACGAGACCCTTGGTGTCGATGCGAAGATCGTAGACAAAGAGAAAGTTGTATCGGTAGGCTTGGTAGACAAGGTAGAGACCGACGAATGCGAATCCGAGAATTAGGGGAGCGATGCAGGAGTACGTCAGAGCTGAATTTTGGCAGTTGTTAGCTAGTGACACGTCAGACAGGGCGAGACAGCATACCTATCACACCCATGTTCGTGAAAACCGGAAAGACATTGCCCCAACTTAGGCCACTTAGTGTTGCCCATCGCCGGTACAATCGGCGTGGTGTACGGTCAAGGAAGGTCGTGATAAACTTGAATACAACTGCTCCGGCAACTTGCACCACCGCCATAGAGCTCATGGTCAGGCCCTGTAGAAGAAAGTATGAGATGTAGAAATTTGTGGCTTTCGGTAAGTTTTGAGCCAGTAGGTCTTTGGCTGACAGCGGGTTTTTTATGATTTGTGCAGTCGCTGCGGATGCGGCAGATGTCAAGGTAGTAACAAGAAATACTTGGACTACTTGGAAGCAGAAATGTGCACTTTGGGTGAAAAGCTCAACACGAGCATCCGAGGGCACACCTGCGCATCTGGCACATGCTGTATACCTCGTTACAACCAATTCTCGCAGAAAAGAAGGATCAGCCATACCTCGACAGATAACAGGGACCAATGACATTAGCATCGAAAGGGCAGCAGACGGCAACAGCCCCGATATGAGGCCGATGATGACATCTGGTAAGTCATTGAGAAAGCCCAGAAATGGCACCAGGTCGGTAAGAGAACTGATGTTAGAAAGTGTGCCAACTAAGGCTGATGGAATGGACCAAAATATGACCAGAGCTGCAAGGCCACCTTGAACCAAGAACCTGCGCCCGATGCGCTGCCACCAACTAAGATTTAATGCTGACCAAACGACCTCATTGGGAGAGATACCGATGAAGCGCGGAGTCATATGCAATGGCTGATGATGCGACAGCGTTTGTAGAGCGATTTGCGCATCATTTTGCGTGTAAAACTCGATGAAGACCGCGGATAGATTCTTCATCTCTCCATTTCTATGTTTCTTTTGAAGATCGTCGACCTCTTCAATGACCTTGACAAGCTCAGCTCGCAGCCAACGGATCGTATCAACCTTCTTGCCGAAAGGCTTGGGGCGATGAGTTGGCCTTCGCACACCATGATACCAGCCCGATGTGTCCGCTTCACAATCATGACAGGCATCAGTCTCTAAGCAGGACTTGGAGGGGGAAGCTCCTTTCCTAATGGCCCTAAGACGAGCTGAGTTCGCTGCCCGAATAAGTTTCGTTTCGGCGCTTTCGAGCTTATAAGCTAACTTGTCTCTTTTCTGAACCTTGTCGTCCAACTTCTTACAGTCGGAGGTGATCCACATACGCCGGATCGATTGTCCAAAGACCCGACGCAGTGTCTCCTCGTTCTTATATTCCTCGGGTACCGACATGAACAGCACCGTTCTGGATGATATCCGACGCGCATAAGCGGGAGAATTCAAGTACGCCTGTCGCAGGTTGGCATAAAATATGCTCTCTCGCGTGATAACGAAGAAGACAAATGCTGTCGACTGTCAGCGACGTCCAGAGGTATTCTGAGAAGATCACCTCACTGAAAAATATACATGCCATGACGGCATGAGCGTAATAACGCTTAGGATCCGTGACGTTGCTAAAGCTCAGCGCATCGAGTTGCGTATTTCCCGCACCTCCCGTGGCATGTATAGGCAGAAGGATAGGCCAAGTGATCACGCATCCAGTGAAACATGTCGCAGACAGAACACGCAGAAATCGCAAGAAGAGATAGCCGTCCAGAGACGAGTTATGCAGCACCTGGGCATCATTGATCCTAAAGAATTCCCCAAACCAATTGACAAATCCCGATGGCAAACGTGGCGCTCGCTCACTACGTAACTTCTAAGTAACTTCCTGTGGTAGCATGTGAGGGTGGAGTGGATGCTACGTACTGTTTATGCCAGCATGGCAGATGAGTTCTGGGTGCATACCACCGCAGCTGAGTTCGTCGACAGATCAGAAACAAGCCAAACCAAAAGGCCGCGATCACCAAGGCAGGGATCAGAGTTGTTAGAAACGCTGAAAGGGAAGTTGACCCCCCACCAAGTCCGAAATCTCCTATTACATCGGAACTTGTCGAGGAGGCGTTGCCCCGCGAGGAGCCAACGTTGGGATCATTGTCTGAGCTCTGATAAATCAATCAGCACGCAACCCACAGAATACACATGGAATGGGCTTACGAGAATGTTATTCCGCTTCACAAGCGGATCAAGCACAACTCGAAGAGCCATGTCAGTGGGCTATACAGCTGTACCTTGAAGGCGAAGAAAGGAAGGTCAAAGCATGAGATTGCTCTAAATATACGCGGACTTCAGAGGACAATCGCATCTGCCCCTAGCGCCCCATCACAAACAAGCTCTCGAATTCCGGGTCGTGTCCCACGTATTTGAGTGGCAGGCATGCCGAACCTGTCACTTGAGGCACAATCCACGCAAAAGTACATAGCCTGAAAGGGCTGAAGCTGCAAAGCATGCAGGCTAGCGCGGTGTGACTCGAGAAGTGGTACACTGGCCAATAAGAGTGGTAGGAATGTGAATGGTCGCGTATCGATGTTGATTGTGGGTTCTTAGTGGTTATCAGCTGTGGTTCGCTTATCTGCTATGCCGTTGATCAGAAGCACGAGATGCCACACTCAAAATTACATCTCATGGAACAGAGTCCACAATTGCAGTAAGAATCGTCCAACTTGGCATGGAACCATGCGATCAGCGGGGTTTGGTCGCGGACGAGCGTAGGATGAGATACCGAAGAGCTGCGCACACCAGGCCATCAGCTGAGCCAACATGCAGACCATGCATGAGATCAACCCTAGGGAGGGCGCTCTTGTAGCAGTCGGCGATTCTCAATGGTTCTTGATCCTTCGGACAAGCAATGTGGAATCAATAGAGGATGGGCCGCTGCCGATCGGCGGATTGAGCTGATCATCCCGGACGGAGCTTCTGCCAGCAAGGGATGGCTGCTTTGGACACTCCTCTTTGCTGTACCGCGAGAGTCAGTGAGAAAAGTTGCACCGTAGCATACTTTCTTGCTTCATTAATGACTTAGTTCATGATCCTACACGTAATGAATCTGTGACCTGGTAGACCTGCCTCCGGTTCCGTATGCATTTTTTGGCCAAGCAGGTGCAGGTACAGTGACAGCTCAGGCTTGTCCGAGTGGGACATCCACACCATTATTTTCCAAGTAGGAAAAGGGGTTGGTGGGTGCACATCGGCCCCATACGGAGCATTGGGGTAAAATTCTGTAGGAATGTGTCCAATCGAGAGAGTATAGAATGAAGAGCAAGATGGACAATTGATTGTCGCGGGAAGAGTGAAGCCGGATGATGTGGAGGGGAAATTCGGGAGGGAGTGAATCAGCGGGCTTACCATGGGAATAGCGGCTAGATGGTCAGCCCGCAGTGAGTGTTCACCTAGGTCCCGGCACCTCGGCCCGTACATGGGGATGAGAAGCATTTTGGAACACTGAATAGCTGATTAAAATGGAAACCTAGGCTTTGATTAGTGTTGGGGCAGCGCTTCATGATAAAAAAGCTCATGCCATCTTCAGCACTGCATGTCATTCGTTGGCATGCCATAAATGAGCTTCTGAGCATGGGAGTTGAAGAAATTGATACAATTATAGCTCTCTTTCGCTTCGTGGGATGGAGTGTGGAGTAGCACATGTATCGGGCAAATTTCTTTTCAAGGAGATTATGATCAAAGATAAGGTATGGGTCTAGCGATTCCTAACCAAGGAGCTTTGAAGGACGTCCAGCCGAATGTACCAATAGGCAGGCATACTAATTGAAGGACAATCAGATCATTGTCTCTATCATAAGCATCCAGGGCAGATCCGAGCATGAGTCAGCAAGCAGCTGCCATCAATCTCTGGTGAAGATGGCAATATTCTGGTCTGAGAAGCATAGTGAATAAGGTTCAACTCGTACCTGAACTCGGTGGACGCACGCGCTTTGAACTCAGGAGGCCGTCTCTATTGTAGACAGGCCGGCTGGAACCTGAGGATAAACGAAGCGGCTCATCGATTAGTGAATCTGGTTGAAGTTCTTGCCTACCTAGTAGTTTCATGGTTGACATTTCCAGATCCAGCTGGGCTTATTGTGAGGCGATGTCACTACATGCTGATTGGGCAAAACATTGAGCTAAATCCTAATAGTAGTGTGTACAACATACTCCGTACTAATTACCGGGTTGGAGGGAGATATTGTAGATTTGTTGACTGCCACCACAGTGTGGTGTTCCTCATAGCGACTGCAAGGAATTGTGATGCTGCTCTTGGACTTACGCCTTTTCATAGTGCACTAGGAGATGTCAGTGACCACGATCAATCAAAAGCACAGCAAGACCTACCAAGCCACTCGTGCAATGTTTCTTCCCTTTCCAGCGAAAGGGTAGGGCAGGGCTCCTGAAGAGCATCGTCCAAAGACCCACTTGGGTCAAAAAGGTGCTTCGGTCGCTTTGAGGATTTTAAGAACTTGCATGAGTTAAAGATAGAAGACTGAAGGTCGAGGAAGAGATGATGGGAAAGCTAACTGCAGCGGTACGTGAACGGTCCGCGGCAAGGCGAGACCTTCCCCTCAGTCCCAATGGGTACTGGCCCATGGCGATACCTTCTAGAAGCTCGAAGAAAAGAAGCTATCAAGATCTACTTGAACAGTTAGCAGCGATGCTTTTGTGAGAAGCCTCCGGTTTTGGTCGAGCACTTGAGGTGGGAAGCTGAATTGAAGATAACATGGCTTGTCTTCGGATTTGCATGTACAGCTCGAAATCCATTTTCATTACAGGGCTTTCTTTTGTTTTTACCCTTACGTGAGATCTTGACATGATCTTGCATGTCTTGGGCGTTTTGCATGGTGCATTCAAAATTTTCCATTCTTCTATCGAATTGTAAGACCTTATTGCTGAACCGAACATGGGCGGCTCCAATATGTGCCATGGATAGGGGTAGCCGCTTCAACTACGGTACGATGATACTCATAGAATGTACAGTACCTACTTATCCATTTGAAGGTACTGCGTGAAACCCATGTTCAATCAAATGCTGTGGGTTAAGGTGGAGAGTGTAGATTGAGTTGGAGTGAGACCCGCATTAAACGAAAACGAATCCGATTTCCGGGGTAGGAGGTCGTGGAAGGGCGTGAAGACGGACGCAGAAGCGGACGGTGATGATGCGGCTGGGTGGTGGTCGGCGTAGAACATGCCCACAGCGACGACGCCGTCGTTGAAGTTCGTAAACAGTCCTATCTTCGGATTCTCCTCCATAGCCATCTGGACGGCCACCGTGGCTTTATTGATTTCCATATAATCATCAGGGCTGTAGAGTTCGATGGTATATTGGATAGGGCGTAGAGGATGAGTCTCGAGGTCGACCCGCGTCACGATGCCGAAGTTGGTGCCTCCGCCTTTCAGGGCTCGGTAGAGGTCGGGGTATTCGTGGGCGTTGGCATTGACCAGTCTGCCGTCTGCCAACAGAACCTGGGACAAGCGCATTTCGTCAGAGCCATGAAAATCGGCAGCAAAGAAGAATACCTAAGTAGTATGCACCTGGAAACTCCGGACCCCATCCGCCCCCGTCCCATACAGATTCGGAAACGCCCCCATCCCTCCTGCAATCCCACTGATTAGCCACAACATCCACAATTACTGCAGAGAGGAGGAGAAAACAAACCTCCCAGAACAAACCCCGCCACCCCAACCTGCACCTGCCTCGCCCCGACGGCCTCCAACCCCCGTGCCTCCAACCACCCATACACCTCGCCCCAGGTGCACCCGGCCCCGACCCGCGCAACTCCCTCCGCCGTGAGCTCCATCTCCCGAAACCGGCTGAGATCCAGGACGAGCGCCGATCCGTCCGCGCTGCTGAACCCGGCGTTGGGGTTGTGGCCCGTCGAGCGGAGGGCGAATCGGGCGTGGGTGTGCTTGAATTTCACGAGGGCTTGCGTGAGCTCGGCCACGGTTTGCGGGAGGAGGTACCCTGCGGCGCGGGTCCAGCAGGTTTGGGACCAGGGGCCGGTGGCGGATGTGTTGTATTGGGCGGTGAGGGCGGGGGTTATTGCTCTATCCTGGAGGAAGGGTTGCAGGTGCTCGAGAGCGAGGGTGGTTGGTTTGTTGGTGGTGGGCATGGTGTTTGTGGGTGGTTGAGGGGTGTAGGATGTGGGATGGTTGAGTTGTTGAGGGTTGTGTACTCTGAGGGGGGTTTTATGGGATTTGCTGGGTAAGCACTAGGCTAGCATTGGAATTCAGTTTGTAGTGAATTAAAAAAGGCTTGCCGTAGCATGTCCCATAAGACTCAGGTGGTACGTTAGTTGCTAGGAAAGGTGTTAATCTTCGATACACGTATAGTGGTGGTTTTCTGGTCTATACTCCTCCGCAATGTCAGCCCTAGATTTAGCGCCCGAATCTTTGGTCCACTCTGTCTCCACATCGATACACGGTATGGCCACTCATAAATACACACTAGCTGCCAGTTCGGAGCCCCACAGAAAGAAGAAGTGACGCCCGGTCGATGCGGCTTATGAATGGGGCGATTGAGACATGATGGTCTAGATAACTAAGGGGAGTATGTCAAGTAATTGCAAGAAAATGAAAAACTTGATCGGCCAAATTATCATACATTGAAAAGGCCAACTTAGCCTGTGGCGGGCACTTCTACATACAATCACAGCAAGCCACGATCCGACCCCGGAATCGACCGCAGCGAACAGTGACTCGCTTTGGCTGTGTAAGGGGTGCATCGCCACCAGATCCTGCCTCGACTCAGTACAACCATGCAGCTCCAGAGACGTCTGATCCGGACAAAATGGACGAGGAGGGCCCACCCGCCGCGCCAGCTCGTAATGCCGCATACCGGGCTCAGCAACCCGGCGACGCCGCTCATCGCGCAGCAAAAGGCCCACACCATGCGCAGACTATCCACAAACACTGTGCGTACCTGCCGTCTTGTCTCGGGGTCGGCGATCTGATTGATCAGACTCACGAGCGCGACTGGGTCCAGGTGGATTTTCGTCATCGTGGTGGGATGCGTGCGAATGGCCTCGAGAACCGAGTCGAATAACGTGTGGGCACGCACGCGGTTGGAAAATATGGTACCGCCCAGCGCCACGCCTAGCGTCTAGCCGAGAGCGCGGAATAATGTGAACATCGTGGCGGCGGCGGTCTGGGTCGGGCTCGGGGCGGCGGCTAGCATGCCCAAACCTAAGCTGATGATGATGAGACAGACAAGCGATCCAGAGGGCGTTGGTGGTGTTCACGCACACGAGGCAGGTGAGTCTCAGCCCCAGGGTGGTGGCGAGCCAGCCAGCCCAGACAAGGCCCGGTACCGGCCCGGTTGACTGATTAGGATGCCCGTTACCATGGCGTTGGGGACTACGGTGAATATTATGGCAAAGAGAGCGACGCCGGAGATGATTGACGTGTAGCCCTTGACAGGTTCAAAGCAGAAAGGTAGGTAGTACAGGCCGCAGGAGAGCATTAGGCCGTGGGTTATATTGCCGATGTAGCCGGCGAGGAGAGACCGGGTGCGGAAGAGGTCTAGCGAGATGACGGGGTTAGCGGACACGTCGTAGCCCTCGTATGCCACGAAGCAGACCAGCGCGGCCATACCAGTGAGCAAGGGCGTGAGTGTGTGTGCCACGAGCTCCAGGCGTACATCACTCCTCCCCACGTCACGGGGATGAATACGGCGGTGATACCCCCGGTGAACAACAGGATACCCCCAAAGTCGGTGTCGCCTGGCTTGCGTCGTAGAGAGATTGGCAGGCGCTGACCTTGTTGTAAGCCCTAAAGCAGATCACCCCTTGCTTCGCTTTCCCTTCATGGTCTCTATCTGTATCCTACCTTCTATACCCTCAACCGAACAGGACCGACTTCAAGCCCATCAGAGACGGCACCAAAGACCCCAACTAGAGCCGCTCAATGACGCCCACTGCTTACCCGACCAGACCCAGAACTCACGCCCTGCCGGACGCGAACATCCTGACCATGAGCGAGACCCTCGAGGCAGCGCAACGCATGGCCGAGTCCGTCACCTGCCCCGTCGTCGCGGACTGCGCCAACGGGTTCGGCAACGCGATCAACGTGATGCGCACCGTCACCCAATGCGAGCGCGCGGGCTTAGCAGGGGTATGCATCGAGGATAACATCTTCCCGAAACGGTGCAGTTTCTACGAGGGGGTGCAACGTGAACTGACAGTTCCGCACGAGCATGCACTCAAGATCTAGGCCGCCGTGGAAGCGCGGACAGATCCCGACTTCGTGGTCATCGCCCGCACGGAGGCGTTCATTGCTGGGCGGACAAAGCGCGAAGCCCTGGAGCGCGCGCGGGCGTACGCAGACGCGGGCGCCGAGGCCGTGCTCGTGCATTCCAAGTCGGACTCGTTCGAGGAGTTGAGGGAGTTCGCCGCGGCGTGGGACCGCTCGTCGTCTTGTGTGCTTGTTGCGGTTCCAACGACTTATGAGGGTATCTCGGCGAGTGTGCTGTTTGATACCGGGTTTAAAGTGGTTATCTTCGCGAATCAGGCGCTTCGAGCTGCGGTGAGGGCTATGCAGGATGCGATGGTGGTGCTTCGGAGAGAGGTGCGTCCGGCTGCTGTGCGGGACTCGATTGCGTCGTTGTCGGAGATTTATGGGCTTGTTGGGATTAATGAGCTGAGGGAAAGCGAGGAGCGATTTCTACCGCGGCCTGCCTCTTCCCCAGTAACGAATTGCGACGAGAACAATCATCATGAGGAGCCGGCAGGCGATAAGAGACAGGTGATTTTAAAGCTTTGAGCTTTTACTTTGCACAGTATCGAGCTCGAGCGAAGTCCGTTCTCTGATGTCTCTTGTACATACCTTGCTAGACCGTCTGGCTCCTAGATTTAGCTAGACTCAATGATATGACCCGTCTCGCACGAGCACATTGAAGATGAAGAGGATAAACCAGGTTGTAGAGGCGGTAGCGGGCTGTGCCTTACTTGACGAGCAGGTAATCGCGGCTTGACATCCATAGGTAGATTGGAGACCGGCTAACTAGACGGCTTTTCTTTTCCAGCGAAATGCGAACTATGGCCGTGAAGAATAGCAAGCTCAAAGCTCTGCTGACAGATGTGCATGTTGTTATGGTGATGAGAAAATCACCTCGTATACTGTTCATGCAAAGCTCATGGCCGTATGAGTATCCCCGAATTGGGAAAGCTTGTCTTGTCAAAATCAGCTATAACACCGAATAGCTCCGCATAAGCCTCTAGACGAAGAGATTCTCCGCACACCAGTCAAGCTTCCACAAATCAGCTCATACGCTGGCGTGGTTCAATGATGATGGTCTTATCTTGATGAGTAATTCAACACGAGGTTTGGCCGCAGCTCATTGTCTGCGTCGGCCCCGCACTGACTTCACTTGCATCATCATGTTACATGACGGCTCTATCAATGAGCAAAGTAATTCCCCTGCTTGTATTGGTAGTCAATGGCCCGGCAGCTGCGATCGTGCTTATCTGGATAGTCAGGGCGGAGGATCTGGAACCAACAGCGAGCCTCCCTACTAGCGGTATGCAGGATTGACCGCGGCATCTCCGACCTCTCAGACTCCTTCTACATCTAAATGTATACGAGAAAACATCCAGGATGTGAATCCGGCAATGAATAATATCTGCGAAGCTTGTCTACCCCGCACAGGCTTGTGGAGGGATAAAAGGAAGCAGTGGCACGTCGACCGGCTATGCTTTCCGTTGATGAATCTAGTCCGGAAGGTCAAATTGTCTCACTCCGTTTGTATCTTTCGCCAAAAAATCAGTATTTCATCGCGTTTGTCAAAATGTCCCTTCCTGCAACTTTCAAGCAAGCGGTGTTCCGCTCTGCTGGATCACCGCTCGTGATTGAAGAGAGCCCTCTCACTCCTCCAGGCGACCGTCAGCTCCTTGTCAAGGTCGAGGCTTGTGGCGTTTGCTCCTCGGATCGATGGGCTCAGAATAATGTCATGGGTGGTGGGTTGTAAGTACTCGCTTGAATTCTCTGCTCTGCCTTGTTCCCAGCATACAAATTAACTCGTCCTCTGCATGTGAAGCCCTATTGTGCCTGGCCATGAGATTATCGGCCGCGTCGCGGGCCTCGGAAACGGCGTCTCGAACTGGAAAGTTGGGGATCGGGTTGGTGGAGGCTGGCATGGAGGTCACGACGGTACCGGGTCCTCCCCTTCACAGCCATTCCCGGATCTTTGATTGTAAAACTCACTACTTGCAGGTACCTGCAGAGCCTGTGACAAAGGCTATTTTCAAATGTGCTCTGCCCAGCAGGTGAATGGGGAGACCAAGAATGGTGGCTGTCCGTTCATCCGCTTCTTCACTTGTCCCGTGGTTGTAGTTCTGAGTTGCTGACATTTATGATTAAGACGCTGATTATTGTCTTCTCAACGTCGAAGCTGCGGTTCGAGTGCCCGAGCACGTCCCCGCCGCAAAATACGCCCCCATTCTCTGCGCAGGCGTCACCGTCTTCAACTCTCTCCGTCATATGAATATTACGCCTGGGGAGATAGTCGCGGTGCAAGGGCTGGGCGGACTGGGTCATTTGGCCATTCAGTATGCGCGGAAGATGGGGTATCGGGTTGTAGCCATCTCGCGAGACTCGAAGAAGGAGAAGATGGTCCGGGAGCTGGGCGCGCACGAATATATTGACGAAAGTCAGGTTAATGTGAGCGAGGAGTTGCAGCGGCTGGGTGGAGCCTCTTTGGTCATGTCGACTGCGCCAAATGCGGCGATTATCAGTCCTTTGTTGAAGGGGTTGGGAGTTCTGGGAAAGTTATTGATCTTGTCTGGTAAGTACGGAAGAGATGATGGTTGAGCTGTTGTGGTGAGAACAAGGGGCTGACACTAGTCTTAGTGCCGGGTCCGGTGCCAGTGGACACCTCAATCATGGTAAGTTAGCTCTACACTAGGCGGGATACTGGATGTTGATGCTGGCTTCGCTAGGTCAATAAAGGACTATCGGTGCAGGTTTGGCCATCAGGCCATGCAACTGACAGCGAGGATGCTATTGCCTTCACCGAACTGCAGGATATCAACTGCATGGTGGAGGAGTTTCCGCTGGATAAGGCCAATGAGGCCTATGGTAAGACTCGCTATATGTCATTATATGATTAAAGAGGGCGCGTCCTGTGTGAAGGACAAGTGTGTGAAAATGGAATTTCGCTAGGTCAACTCCGTTGGGCCTGGTGGCTTCTTGACCACACCCTTCGCACGCGAACTTCAACCCTCTGAAATTGCACTTCTCACCATCAAGCTGAGACCTTAAGGACTGTCATACTGACTCGTGTATTCTCTGCACAGATGCCATGGTGAAAGGAACGGTCAGATTCCGCGCAGTCTTGACGATGGAGTAGCTCCTGTACTGTATTCCTCTGAGCGGGGACAGGAATCAGGTGCTTGGGCGAACAGGTCCGAGGCTCAGCTCTGTCTCAGTTTGAATCATTGTGATTTTTTGATAGTCTAAACGCCCACGAAGTGAAATGCTTGCTAGGATTGTCTTTTTTTCCGAGGCGGAAAGATACTGCACGAGTCAGTGACGTGCTCAAAATTAGCCGGGGATTCGAAGATCGTTACAGACCAAATCTTTTCCCCAATCAACTAGCTTTTTGTTCATAGATGATCTTCGAGGCTTCGCTGGATTATCAATGTCCGAGCACAGCACATGACCAGGATTACAATATTCACAAAATGAAGATAAATCGTATGGTACAACAAAGTCGAGGTCTGTAAGATAGAAGCCGTGTTTCAGGGCCAGTAGTCAGCTTCGTACCACTTAGAGCTCGGAGTCTGTCCGGTATCTCATGCAGGGCCTACGGAAGTTGTCCGTCGGCGGCTTCGACTCTTCTCGGCATTTACTCGCAGATTGAGTCCTAGGATGGGCCTCTTTAAGTGGGGCATAATCGCCGCAGTCAACATGTATCGATTTGTTGATTTGTAACCGTGTGCGGACTTATACTCCGACAACATGCTGTCCAATGAAAGTTGCGGGTCAAAGCCTCGCCACAGGTCTAAGGCCAATCTAGCACAAGATTCTAATAAGGGGGTATAATCAATACCATTTCGAGGCTGGTTGAACATATGAAATTGTGATATTGGTGCGAGTGAGGGGTGGGTTGCCCTGTCTTTTCTTAGGACGAATTGCTATCTTCCACGCTCTGGTGGAACTCTCTCTGAACCGTGATTGCATTCTTCGGCATCACTACCAGCTCTATCGTATCCTCTTCACTCTCCTCCGTGTGTGAGCCTTCATGTACTTGGGTCACAATTGTATTTCCAGTCTCATGGGTTGTTCCGTGGGACAGGTTGCCATTCGGTAGTCGAATCCATTGTTCATCATCAGCTGCACTGACGCCGCGGGGTCTTCGCCCAACACTTTTCGAGCCGTACATGTTCGACCCGTATCCGTACTGTCGGTGAGGTGTCTTGGGGGCGGACGAGCTATTGCCAGTACGGCTGGTCATCTTCTGAGCGGCTGAGCGGAAGAGCCGGTAAATGATCGGGAGGTTGGCGCAGAGGATGCCTCCAAAGGATTCGAAAGCGGACAGAACAGCCAAGGGGACACCCTCCCCTGCGTATGATGTCAGTCAATTGAAAACATGCCATGTTCGAACCCTTCAAATTGACTTACAGGTGATGTCACTAGAGTTCTGTGCGAAGACATAAGCTAGTCTGGCTGCACTAATGGCGCATGTGCTGGAGATGAACCATGGAGTATTAGATAAAAGCACCGGATGTAAAGCTTCCTGGACATAAAAGCCTTACATGAAGCCAATAGAGAATATGATACAAAGTGCAATCTTTTTGGTGGAGGTCGTGCGGAGCCGGAGAATGACAGGTATTGGTAAGGCGAAGATGAATATGTCCGTAAGCATATTAGAGCAGTTAATGTAGTATGACAGAGCCGAAGAATTGAAGCAGTGACCCTTGACAGACGGGTTCCAGAATGCAGCTAGCGGACGACAGAGCACTCCCATGAAGATTTCAATAGTTGTTATCCAAAGGCAGATAAAGATCGCGCATCCTATCACTGTTCTTGATAACCATTGCACAGGGAAAATGCGGTAGAATAGGGTGAGGATACCAAGCTTGGTCGACGCGAGACCTACGTTGTAGAGATGACTAGCAACATATTCTCCCTAATTGAGTTAATCCTTTGCTTCGAGCCAATCTGGGTTCATTGCACTGTACCTTTAAGAAGATTTCCAGGTCCTTCACCGAGACGGTGGAGGTATGTTTGCCAAAACCATGACCCAAACCTAGGGCTCTCAGTCATTTTTCTAGTTCTTTGTGATGCTACTTGCGTCACCTACCACATGCCATCATCGTCACTGAGTATGCCACTTCCAATGTCTACCTCCCAGAAATCAAATTGTCAGCTTCCATTGAGAAATTGGCCACCTTGGAAGGGAGAACCCACTGTTGCAAGCATTATCAGGTAGTCATCCATGCGAAACTTGTCATCCTGACCTCGAATCTTGACCATCAACCTCATTCCCGTGGTCAACAGCATCCCGGCCATTGGTACGACATAACCCACGATCACAAGAGCTTCTCTCGAGGCAGACTGCTCCGGGCTGGCCATGATGGCGAGTGAATCGCTCGGCAAGAGGCATCAGTCGACTTAGTTCTGCATCGAGGGTGTTGGTATGGAATATCAGGGAGAGCTGCAAGATTTTGATTCTTTGTCTGCAGCCTGCCATATCTGGCGCGCATATAGGGGCCCTAGAAGCCCCATCGTCTCGTAATTATCGCGCTCCTTCGAGGCGAGCTGACAGGCATTCGGTCCTTGCGCCCCGCTCGGAGACTGGCCGTCAGGTACGGAGTTTTGCTTTCACGGAGAAGGTACTTTCGAGATGGCGTGAGACAGGGATCTAGATCAAGATCCATACCAATGCCACTGCCGACAAGCCCGCTTCTCGGGACGGAGCGGGAACCGAGATGAGAAAGTGGACCATGGAAGGATCTCGCCTGCGCGTGCTTGCGTATTCCGTAAAATAGAAGACATTTTGAGACTGGCAGGAAGATGCAAGGCCAATGAAACATTCTATCGAGTAACAGGGATTAGGAATTGGGATCGCCGATGATGGCTCCAGGATAGGACCGACAAACAGTACAATACACTGCTACTAGTGTATTACCCGGGCGGTATCCGTTGTGACCGGACCCGGTACCGGGAGGGCCGCGGAGCCAAAAGAGCTGCCAAACTCAAGTTTCCGCTGTTCCCCCCTTCCTCTTCCCCACTTCGCGCGATCGACCATCTCCCTCGGAGTCCCGCCTTCTCCCTCCTTCTCCATTAGTTTGCGGTCCGCCATGCACCGACCAGACTTTAGTCACTTACAGGTGGCTCCTCATAAATTGATTTGTGGGAGTCACTGGCCTGATGGGTCAAACGAGGTTGGAGGTGGAGATAGTCAAAATCCTCCAACCATGGCCCTTTCCCCTCCAACTGTTGCTGCTGCCTTCCCGCAATTCACCCACAATTCGTGGTATCCTGCGCGTTTACATGACGACGACTTCCTGTTGCAGCACAAATCAGCCTCGCTACGACATTCCATTTCAGCAGCGTGAGACATGTTTCTCTCATGGTCTATAGCTGCCACTCCTCCGCCCGGGCCACCTCAGCCTCCCAAGCCCAAGGTGCGGTCTCGTACGGGCTGCAACACCTGTCGGCGTAGACGGGTAAAATGCGATGGTATGTATAACCGTTCCTCGAGCAGGAAGGCAGGAAGTGATGGCTCACATACAAGCGTTCCTTCCTGCTTCTAGAAACTCATCCCACTTGCATGCGATGCAGGCGGTCCGGATATGCATGCAGCTATGAGGTCCGCTTGCAGTGGGAGGACGAAATGCGTGCAGTAGGCAAGTGTCATGGACGAACAGGCGTTCAATCGAAGATGAACTCACTTGTGCGTAAACGATTGGCTGACACGGCCATGGAGCCGTGGACACGGACCAAACGCAAAGATCAGGATGATACCTGTCAGGCTGATGGCGAAGAGAAAGCTGTGTCGATCGGCTCTCCACCCGCCTGCCACAGTCCACAACAAAAAATGGTAGACAGCGACCAGGCTCCGGAATCCGTCTACCAGCGCCGCTACTATCAATGGGATCGACGCAAATCAGTGTCAATAGCCAGGGCACTGCCTGTTCTCCCATGGAGTATTGGCATACCGGACGTTGATCATTTGTGTCTCTCGTTCTATGAATCTGTCATGTGTCCCGTCGCTGTCACTGTTGACGATGAGGATAACAATCCGCTCCGCAGTACGGTGATGCGTATGGCTTTGAGGTCGGAGTTGACGTACTATGCAGTCCTCATGGCTAGTTCTCAGTATATGCGCTCGTTTGACTCGCGATACACAATCTTGGAGATGCAAGTGCGGCAACGGGTACTTGGAGGGTTGCGACAAGCATTGGCACGAGAGTCTTGGGACACTGAGGATGTCCTCGTGCCAACAATCTTTCTTTGCTCCTCGGCAGTGAGTGATGAAATCCTTTTGTGATGTCCTTCTGGTATCGACATTCGCCCTGATTATGATTACTAGATTTCTGCGAGCTGTGACTCATCCTGGGTGCGTCATTTTGCTTGCTTCCAGCTCCTTGTCAAGCGGGCAGCTCAAGGGAGCTTTTGCAAGTCCTTCCTGCACCGATTCTTTGTCAGTTACTTCTCTGCACATCTGGTACTCGCCAAGTCTATGTTTCCCATTGAGGGTTTGCTGCCCGTCGTTGAACCACCACTTTATCTTGACACTAAGAGCACACCGGCTCTTACCCTGGATCTGCGCGAGAGTTCCTGGACCTCGACAGCCGCCTTGTTGGGCGTGATGGATTCAAACACTCTTCATCAAATAGACATATGGAATGGCCTCGGTAACCACCTTCTACTCTTGATAAATGACACATTGACTATCAGAGAGGATGTTCTTGCTTCCAATCGCCGTCATACTTCGGATCTGCCGACCATGATTGTTGCAGCTCAAGCGTCAATTGAAACCAAGATACTAGGCTTGAGAGCCAGCATTGGCAATGTCACGCAAACGCTTCCAGATTCATCGTTAAACTACCGCCATGCCACCGAACGCGCTAACTCATACCGCTTGCTAGAACATACAGGCGAGGCTTATCGTCTTGCCGCTTTATTGCTCCTCTCTGAAGCATCCAAATCTTCATTCTTAGGGTTCACGCCAACTAATATCAAAGAGTTTGATTCCGTGCAAATACAGGACCACGTCCACACAATTCTTACTCTGGTGGATAAGATTGTATCAAAGCTAGACTTCTTACCCATCTCCTGGCCTCTATGGCCCCTCTTTATCGCGGCTTGTTGTAGCGACCCTGACTCGGAGGCACAGGCCAAGGCTCTAGCGTTGTTTCGGACTGCTCGAGAAAAAGCGCCATACGAAAACACAATGAGAGCACAGACCTTAGTTGAGCTGCTATGGAAACGCCGTACGCTAATCGGAGATGGAGTCACACAGATACGCGTTGGTCGCTTCGAATGGGAGGAGGTTATGGAGTTTCTAGGGTGGCAAACAAGTTTTGCTTGACTTGTTTGGCTTGAGATACAACAATGATTCAAAGACGACTACTTGAAGCGTTGACTTGCATCAGTCCTTTGCATATGATCTATGTTCTTGAGTCTAACAACGCAGAATTCAGGAGACTGTCATTACACTCAAAGATTAGACTCGTTGAAGTTCGTCTCCCCGGCCATCATTCTACTTTTTTTCAGTTAGAGGCAATATCGGTAGCTCTGATTCTGCCAATCAGAGACATCTCCGTCACCACCCATGTCGAAGGACGCATCAGTCGCATCGTCCGCCTTGCTTGACTCGGGCTCGATGGTTCGTCCCTGCTTGCGATCGCGTCGCTTGTTTTCCCAGACCATATAGCAGCGGAAGCCAATGACATCAAGTACAGCAAGGCAGAAGCACGCAAGGATTGCTGAGAATGCAGTCTAGTGCAGAAGTTAGCTGATTTGTCACTCTTCGAAGCATTAGAAATCCACTTACGTTATAGCGAGGGGCCTCGGTGCTCTTGAAAAGTTGCGGACCAGCAATGTTGCCAACACAATAGGCAATGAAAATAAGAGCAGTCACGGTGCCCTTCTTGGTAAAGCCCGCTGTGTTGCTGGAGACCAAACTTAGGCTCAGTGGCCAGCCGGCTCCGAAGACAGTCACGAGCCAGACTCCCACCAGTCTACCCCATTTCCGATGCGTGGGTAATTGCCGCATGAGAAGGATACCGACCAGACTGATCAAGGGAGTGAAGATCATCCAGTAGCAGCGCATGCCAGGGAAACGGTTGCACGTCACTGCGATGGCAAAGAGCATGACAAGAGCGACAGCAGACAAGGGGATCTCGTATAGTAGTGTGTGAAAAGTGTCAAAACCGAATGACTCGATGACAATACTGGCGAACTACTTAGACTCAGCAGGTTGCTTTTTGCCGGGCTCTTCTGGAGTAGTCTCGGAGCGGGTCTACTGGGAAACTTACATTGGTGATGCCGCCATTCGGCAATGAGACAAAGAAGTTGTACAACACTAGGAACCAAGTATTTGGATCGACCAGCGCCTCAATGAACTGGTCTTTCTTCCACCTCCGACTCTGATAACTCTTCTGAGATGCTTGTGCACGATGGTAGGCTGAGCCTCGCTGATCAGACTTGAGGAACTTGGCGTTGAGGGGCGAATCGGGCAGAGTGAAGAACAGGAAAGCCGACCACGCGATTGAAATCAGGCCGAATATGATGAACAGCCACTATTCGAGGACAAGGAACTGTCAGTCAGTAGGTTCAACAAGTTTCAGCTTCGTGGCAATGCCTGGTGTCTTAGCCTTGCCGTGAGCTGCATTCCACATACCTGCCAGGCGCCCAAATGATCATCAATATGACCAATGGCGTACGCAAGCACACCTCCAAAGATGGCGGCTATTCCGTTTCCCGAAAACCAGATGCAACTCCTCATCGCATGCTCAGACGGGGTATACCACATGCCAATCAGCATGGTAAATCCCGGGCTGATTGCACTTTCGAACACCCCGAGAAGGACTCTCAGTGAGGTCAAACCAGCGAAATTCGAAGCTGCTGCATGACAGGTCAGGATAACAGCCCACAGGATCCTTCACCATATGTCAGCTCGACTCATTGAATGCAAGGCTGCTTCATTGAGGGGTAGAAAGAGGGCTAACATCATAACAGAAAGGTATTTTCCGATGGGGAACTTGATGAAACCCAATGACACGGGATACGAGGCAACGAGGTAGCCGAAGTAAAATGCGCTTGATGCCCATGCATATTGTGCAGTGGTTATATGCTAGCTCCGCCACGAAACGTTAAATCAAAATGAGTTATGGTTGAGGATGGTCAAACAATCATACCGTTCCACTCAGAAGGCCTAGGATTGAGGTATAGGATAGAGTTGTTTTGTCGAGGTACTGCAGCAAGTACGAGAAGAACATCAGGGGAAGCAAGCTATAACGACGAGTGTCAGGTTAGGTCTTCCTGAGAATATCCTGAGATATGTATCGAGTCTCGGCCTCAAGACAGCGACGTACCAGAGGTCAATTCGACGCAGGATGGCTTTCTGTTCCATATCCGAGATATGCTGAACATCGTCGACAGATTCATGAGGGCCTTTGGAGAACGACTTCTCGTCCGCCGTCATAGGCGGCGTGGTATCCTCCGAAGGAGCCATACTTTGTGTCTTGTTCCTCCGCTGGTGATGTGACAGAATCCTTTGCCTCTTTCGATGTTTCGAAATTCGAACTGAAGATGGCAGAACATTCGAGAGGCGGGCAGGTAGAAGTACCTCACCCGATCACAGCATGCTTTCGCTCATTCGAATGTACTTCGCGCGCAATTAATTAACGGGCGGAGGCTTGTTTCGCCCTATGCGGGCCTGGTGTCTGCTAGTCTACCGGTGGCTGTATTATTTCACCAGTTTTACCGTCACGTCTGGTATGTCTCACTATTCTCAATTGGGGTCGAAAACTGCTCGTTTCGACCTACTTCATTGACCCGTGCATAGCAAATGTGGACCACGTCAGAGATTGAGGATACCATCTATTTGAATCGTGCAATGCGCGCATTGTGGTTGTACGACGAACGGTCGTATGAGCATCAAAGCTCTCGTGTTGACGAGGTCCTATCCTGAGCGACATCTGCTCCGTGCCATGCCACCCAGGAACTAGAAAAAACATGTTTTGAGTACTTTTTTCGCACACTCGCCTGTCTAGGTGCGTGCTTTGGCCAGTATGGCATGGTCTGCAATGGCTTGCTGTCAGTGTGTCACTGTCCAGGCACGGCTCATATGTGACCGGCCCGCAAGGGCATCTATACTTACCTTAGTCACAGGAAATGCGGACCAGTGTCCTGGAGCCATCGGAGCATCTGTGGAGCATGCAGCCTAGCGAAAGTGCTATAATATAAGCAGACTCAGAGGCTCGGCTTTGAAGACATCCCTAATCATGACTCCGTGGATTCACCCCTGACTCCTCCTTTCCACCCCTGCATCTAATTTCACGACAACCTTGATGCAATAATGTATCGATCACTTACAGACGACAGCCTCTACCGCATCGATGCCGATCTCCTCATTCCGGGGCAGGGAGAGCCCCTTCTCCACGGTGCCGTGGTCTGGAAGTCCAAGTCTATTCTCTACGTGGGACGTCAAACCGACGTGCCTCAAGAATACCAAGATGCAGCGGCGTCGCACGTTCCCGTGGTGATGCCGGGGCTGTGGGATTGCCATATCCACTACATGGGCGCTACGTCGGCGACGATGGACGCGGTCGTCAAAACCACACCCGCTTTAGCCGGGGCCCGAAGCGTCCCCGACCTCCACGCAACTATCATGGCAGGGTTCACCTCCGTCCGTGAAGTAGGTGGCTACGGGTGCGAACTCGCGCTTGCCGTGAACGAGGGCCGCATCCTCGGGCCCACCATCTACGGCGCTCACAGCGCCATCAGCATGACCGCCGGCCACGGCGACGTGCACGGCATGCCCCTTCATCAACTCCAGGACATGTGCGCCCACGGGCTCCCCCTGACCATTGCCGATGGGGTGCCAGATTGTCTGCAAGCCGTGCGCAAGCAGCTCCGTCACGGCGCACGCGTGATCAAGGTCTGCGCCAGCGGCGGGGTCGTCAGCGCCATCGACGACCCCCAGCACCAGGAGTTCTCCTTCGAGGAGATGAAAGCTATCGTTGACGAGGCTGCGCGCGCCAAACGCGTCGTCGCCGCCCACTGCCACGGCAAGGCTGGGATCATGAACGCGCTGCGCGCCGGGTGTCGCACCATCGAGCACGGCAGCTTCCTCGACGAGGAGGCCGTCGAGCTGATGCGCGAGAAAGGCGCCATCCTCGTCGCCACCCGCAGCGTGATTGAGACGGGCCTATCGATGCGCCAGCTCTTCACGCCGGGATCATATCAGAAGCTGCTCGAAGTTGCTGATGCACACAAGCAGGCGTATCGGTTGGCGGTTGCGCGCGGGGTCACCATCGCCCTGGGCACGGATCAGTTCATCAGCTCGGATAATCCGGCTTTTGCGTATGGGCGCAACGGCAAGGAGCTGGAATACGCGGTGGAGGCGGGAATGACGCCCTTGGCTGCGATTGAGGCCGCCACGGCGAATGGGCCGTTGACGCTGGGGGACCAGGCGCCCAAGAGTGGGCGGCTGCTCGCTGGGTATGATGCCGATATCATTGCGTTAGCGGCCAATCCGCTCGAGGATATCACGATAATAGGGAATTCGAAGAACGTGACGCATGTTTGGCGTCAGGGAAAATCGGTCAAGTCATAGAATTCATCTCGGTAGTAATATTGTCAGTCAAATTTCATGAGCAGCCCAACAAAGTAGTACAGTAGAACGCTGAAAAAGGAGGGAAGGGGATGAGCTTGATTTATGCTCCTTTAGTGATTACAAGATGGTGGTGATTGATCACAATGACGCCAGGTGCATTCATGGTTTGGTTCAGCCTCGTCTTGTGTCTTGCCTTCAGCCCGCTCATCTCGCTAGACGCTGCATCATGATTTCGCTTCTCTCCTCTCCGTAGATGGGAGCGGGTTGGAGCAGGCAGGACCAAGCAGTGAGACTGGAATCATTAACCGCTTTTCTGTGTCGTTCTTTTGATCTGTCCTTAGTTCCATGTGGAAGTAGTCTCAATCGTTCACCAAGTCAGGGCCTTCTACGAATGGCATATGTGCCATACCGCTGCACCAATCAGCTGTTCAGACAGAGATTGATCATTATCCTAGCCCGTGAACCAAAGCTCTGACTAACATCACCAAAGGGACAGTGGTGTGAGGTGAGGCTAGTTGTGGGTGCCATATTTCGACAAACAAATCCACATCCACGCACTCCTTCCGGGTGTCTTGGATAGCTTTTGGTGTGAAAAATATAGAGTACTTCTGCATGGACCCATAAAATGCTTCTATTGAGCAAGAGCCTAGCATAGACCAATTGCAATCCACATCGTCGGGTCTAGTAGCTCAAGTCAGATCGTACATTCTGGGGCAGACATGTTCCGCAAGATGTGTTGTTCTTCGCAAGTGGTAATGGTTGGCGTGTTTACTATCCATCCAGAAGGGATAAATGTAAATGGCGGTGAGGGATGGCAATATGCATGTGGCCGTACCGACAAGGAGTAGTCGCAATTGCAACGAGGTAACCGCAAGATCCTACCAAGTCTTCGATGGGGCCATTATTCTTCAGGCCCCTTAGCTACTCATGATGGCCCCGAGGGATGAAGGGAAAAGGTCAAATTCAGAGTACCTGTCAAACGGAAACGACACCGCCCCGCGCCGCTCATCCTTCGAACCCAAGCAGCCGTTCCCGCCTCTCCCCGCGGACGATTTCGCGACCAACACTGTCGTCGAGGTACAAACCAACACATATACCGAGAATGATGACAACCAGGATCTGCCGTCGCCCTTGCACGCAGACATAGAAGCCGAGGACGATGCAGACTTCCAGTCGCAATACTCTCTGGACGACCAATCATTCTCCGATGCATCCACGGACTCGGAGCCATCGCCGGAGGATGGCATCTCCATGCATCATCCATTCCGGCAGTCGTCCGGCTCACTGCACGGTCCGAACGCGTTTGCACCTCCATTCTACAATCGCCCTCCGACACCACTACCACCTTCTCCCTCGTTGACCTCTCTCCTTCGCCCTCCGTTCTCCACCACCACTTCGCGACCGACCACCCCCGACAGCTCGGATGTGGAAACGCCCAACGACACGGAGGCTGCTGTCGCGAAGTCCGCGCGGCGGGCAACAACAGTCCCACGGGCTAGCCCCAAGGTTCCGACGTATGAATACTACGGCTTCGTTCTGTATCTTGCGTCCTCGTTGGCCTTCTGTGAGTGCAACCCCGGGCTGAAACCCAGCGCAACGAGCAAGTCTAATCACCTTTTCTTCCCTAGTGATCTACATCCTTTGGTCCTACCTCCCCTCCCCCTTCCTTCACCAACTCGGTATATACTACTATCCCAACCGATGGTGGTCACTGGCCTTCCCTTCCTGGCTAGTCATGTCTATCATCTACATCTATGTCGCGCTAGCCTCGTACAACACCGGCTATCTCACGCTGCCGATGAACAGCGTGGAGAATATTGTGGACGAGGTGGCCAATGTCGCGGTCATTGACGGCAAGGGTCGACGACGACCCGGGGGCGGAGCCAAGATGAGGCCCGGTGCGACATCGTACCAGATCATGGGCCCGCAGAACCGTAAGATCAACTGGAAGGAGATCTGGAGCGAAGGTACAGATGCTGTGCTGGATGTTCCTGTGGGCGGTGTCTGTGAGGTTCTGTACGGGCAGGAAAGGGATGATGATGAGTTATGTGAGGATTTTGTTGAGTATTCATGATTTGAGTTGCGGCAGCAATTCGCGTCGAGATAATGATTGAGTGGCAGGAATGTGCCAGCTCGGACCTCAGCCTGTCGCGGATGCGCTTCTCCTGACTCTTCTTATCGTAGTTACTTCCTTCCTTATCATCACGTGAAAGGAATCACAGCCCGCTCTCCCTTTTTGTGCGTCCTTCCTGTCATAGTGGTAAAATGCGCAGGATTGACGAACCTTCCATGTAATTCCTGACTGTTTTCTAGCGATTCTTTGTGGCTATTGTAGAGGTAGGTATTGAGGTCTATATGCAGCGAGACTTGCCCCCATCTGAGTGGACGGAAAAGAGTGCCATAGGTTTTTTTTTTTTTTTTTGGATCTATCACAGAGCTTAATGGTAGCTTAGCCCAGTACGTAGTACTTTTGAAGTGGACTTTGACTTTAGGTAGTAGGCAGGGTGCAAAGCAGTCCAGTCGCCAACACTACCACCCTTATCGCACTACTCCACCCCGATAGACACACTTTTGAGTCAATTGCGACAGCTGGTCTATTGACCGCAATGGATTCAAAGAGGTTGGGAAAAGTCAATGCCCCGTGGCCAGCCCATCACTTCTCTTTCACCAGCCAGCGCTAAAAGCGGTTAAGGCCGCGTGGGCGCCTAGGGAGCCAACGACAGCTCGGCGGCGGCGGTGGCTTTCCCCGACCTCAACTCACAAGCAGCAACTGGAGAGAAACGCGCACCGGTGACCACTCAGTGACCAGTGACCAGCGACCAGTGAACCAGTGACCACCGTCCCAGCAGTCCCTCCACCACTACCACCACCAAACAACCCCCCCCCCAAATCTCTCGGCTCAAGCTTGCATCGCTGACCCTTCTCCTTTCCTTGTCCGCTGGAAGTTCCCTCCTGCGACCGTTGATTCTTCTCACAGCGAGATTTCGCATTGTTTGTTTTCCTATCCATCGGTGCTGACCCGGTCTGGAACGTGGTGTCCTGCCGTTGTCGCCCCGTCATTGACCCTGTTGAACTTACCACCACCTATCTTCCAAACAGAAGTGCGACCTCCCCCCCGAGAGTTCCACTGATCAGTATCGCTCCCCCCTCCTCAGCTCGGACCATTTTCCCTCCGCTTGCGATCGCCGGAGCTCATATTCCGGCTCGCCTCGCCGCCTGATCGTCCGCTTCCCCCATTCCCATTGTTAATCTCGCATGGCTTGGCAGTCTCCCTCGGCCATGGCTGGGGGTGGAGGCTTCGTCGGGCCCGGAGGTGATGGGTCCCCCAATGGCGGGCAACCCCAGGGCACAGAATACACTTTACAAGGTGAGTCCAGGCTCCGAGGTTTGGGCGCGGAATCCATGGGAGGGACACGAATGCTAATTCTTCCCTTGTCCGTTTTGTTATGGTGGTGTAGGTGTGATGCGCTTTCTGCAGACCGAATGGCACCGGCACGAACGAGACCGCAACGCCTGGGAGATTGAGCGCGCGGAGATGAAGTCCCGCATTGGCAAGCTAGAGGGCGATGTTCGCACGAGTAAACGCTTACATGAGTCGCTGGGGAAGCACGTCCGCTTGCTGGAGGCCGCCCTGAAGAAGGAGCGCGAGAAGGTCAAGAAGCTCAGTAACAATGAGAAGGTCGATGTCACTCGAGATCCGAAGGAGATCGCCCGGGAGAGCATCAATGCGTTAAAAGGTTTCTCTTCTCTCTTTCTCCTGCTGTATTATAACTTGTCTGCTCGCCCTTCACGATTGACTGACTATCTAACCCGTCTTAGCTCAACATCCTCGGCCGCAAGGCGATGTGACCGATGCGGAGCACAATCCTGAGAACCACCACGAGTTCCGCCAGGAGAACGAGCGGGATAAGTCGCGGTTATATCTGTCCAAGTGCTCGCAAGAAGTTGCGTACCATGTCATTCCTTCATCCCACCCGCCCCCCGATCTCAGTGATCAAGACCTTCCGAACCATATCTACGGCAATCAGCAGCAAATGTCACAACAGACCTTGGAGGAGGTCTACCTGCAGCAACAGCGGCAGAAACAACACCAGCAGCAGCAGGCGAACAACATGATGGCTCGGGAAGTGGCCCTGCAGAATCACCAGCCCATCATCACGCATTTCCCGGACAACGCCGCCCTTTCTCGTGCTCCTAGCCAGTTTGGCTATCCTCCTGGCTCGAGGGAGGCAATGGAGAGAAGACCCATGGAACCGCAACAGACCCCGATTACTGCCCTGGAAAACCGGAAGCAAGGGTTCGAATCTGCCCCAATGGAAGAGCGTGCTGGCACGGGGGAGCAGGTATATAATGGATACGGTTCGCAAGTAACAACCAAGGAGGAGACCCGGCAACCTCAACCTGTAGACGATGCAGATGGTTGGAATTTTGATGAACCTGCGGATGCAGCTCCCCCTGCTGAGCAAATATCTCCTCACCGCCCCGATGTCGATGCTTTCCCAAATGCCAATTTTGTGGGCGCCAAGTCTCCGGCGCGGGGTGGTTCAGTCTCCCATCGCCGAAAGAGCTCCGGTGCCAGAAGGAAGAGTGAAGGTGCTGCAGATCTTGCGGCATCGAAACCAGATACTTCCTTCAAGGTTCGTTTCGCTCTCCGAGGTCACTTGGATGTTGTCCGTTCCGTGATCTTCACGGGTGGCGGCAGCCCTTCAGAGCCTGAGATCTGCACGTGCGGCGATGATGGGACCGTCAAGCGCTGGATTATTCCGGCAACCTATGGTACGTTTGGCGCCCATGGCGCCAACTCGAGCAACGATCTGGACATCACGAGCTACTTCACCCACCGCGGACATGTAGGAGCTGTGACTGCGCTAGCGGCTTGCTCGCCGTCACAGAACTTCTCCAACGGTGGTCGCGCGCTTGGCGATGGGTGGGTGTTCTCCGGGGGACAGGACTCCAGCGTGCGTGTCTGGGAACGTGGAAGGGTTGATCCCAAGGCCACACTTGAAGGTCACACGGATGCAGTATGGGGCCTGTGTGTTCTTCCTGGAACCGCGGGATCTGTCTTTGGCGATTCCTGCAGCCATTACGGCGGGCCTGATCGGATCCTGCTTGCGTCGGGTGGTGCCGATGGGCGGATTATCATCTGGGCAGTCAGCGCACCACCTCAGCTTTCGTCACCTCAAGCAGGATCCCGACGAGCGGGAGGCAGCCGGCGAGCTAACTCTATCTCGTCCGGTTCCAACTTCCCATCGTCGCCACAGCCGAGCACGGCAACCACCACGCCGTTCCACTACACAATGGTCCGTCAGATCGTGCGCTCGGATTCCCCTTCGCCTACGTGTATCAGTCCATTGTCGCTTGCAGGTATCAACTTTGTTGTCTCGTACACCGACGCATCGATCCTAGTTTACGATACGAGGACGGGTGAGGAAATTGCAGGGATGGCCAGTCTAGAAACGTACGACGGCACGCCCTCGACCGGGGTCAATGCGGTTGTTGCCACAACAGTCGGATTTGATGGCTCGGCCGGCCTTGATCCCAGCCGGACAATGGCGGAAGAGGAGGTTGTTCATGGTGCGACTGGGTCAAGCGGTGCCGAGGGGGTGATTATCAGCGGATACGAGGACCGTTATATTCGTTTCTTCGATGCTAACAGCGGTATGTCATGTTCTGACGATGACTTTTTCGCGGATACTAATTTGCACTCGTCCAGGCCAATGCACATACACTATGCTCGCTCACCCGTCAGCGATTGCCTCGCTCTCCCTGTCTCCAGATGGACGAGAGCTTGTGTCGGCAGGCCACGACGCTAGTCTGCGGTTTTGGAACCTCGAGAAGCGGAGCTGCACTCAAGAAATCACGAGTCACCGGCTGATGCGTGGTGAAGGAGTGTGTTCTGCCGTGTGGAGCCGCGACGGCCGCTGGGTAGTCAGTGGAGGAGGCGATGGCGTCGTCAAGGTCTTCTCGAGATAACGAGGGGGGTTAATTTAAAGCTTCCGCGATGTATGAATCCGTTTCTTTTTGTTTCCAGCTGATACTTTCTTATGGCATGTTCCTTGGACGCATGAAATGGATGAGCGATTGGCCAGTTTCTTGAGCATTTGCAACGGTCTTTAATACCTGGCATATGTTCCTTTCTACTTTGTGATTATAGTTCTTATTTTCCTCTTCATACCTTTTTTTATTCGATCGGCTGCATCGCTCGCCTCCTTTTCCTTTCGGGGACATTGTGCTTCCCCAGTTTGATACATTTTCCAACCAGATAACATCATGGGACTGGAATCAAGACGGCTGCAGCTTTGTGTTGCGATTGTTCAAGCATTCTACCCTAGGTTGTGGCAAGGACTCCGGATTTCTGTTACACTAAGCTTACTGATACCTCTGCCATGCATCTTGTGTATGCATCTTACATCGTCATCGTCTTCGTGAACATCTACCGTGCTTCCTTGGATGCTGTGCGGTTTTTTGATCCTCTAGTATGCCCGGGGTTGTGCTTCTGGGCTGTATAATGATTGCCGTGTTTGCTATCCTCTTGCGTTAGAACCTTCCTGAATGGATCTGTACATTTTCTGCCCCTACGTGGCTGGACATAATACTTGAGTATTAGACGTACACCACCCGCTGCACTAGCTGGAGCACCAATTGAGGCACATCGTACACAAGAAAGAAGATTTGATATTCACATCCCCAACATTAGATATAAACAAGGGTGTCATTTACCCTTTAGGTATCGTACCCCACCCACCAAGCCATCAACCCGAACAAAGGACCAAGGACAAAGGGCAAAGAACATCACTTGCTCCCCTCCCACGCCTCGCGAAACAGCCCCCTCAACCTTCTCGCCTCCTCCGCATCCTTCACCCTCTGCTCCAAGAACCCCTGCAAATCCTCCCAAAACGCCTCCGTCTTGACCACCTCCTCCCCACTCGGCCCAACCGCCGGCTTGCTAACCGGCTCCGCTGCCGTATCGCCCTCGTGTTCTCCTTGTCCTTCACCCCCAGCAACAACCCTCCCACCCCCGAGCACCATAACCGCAACCTCCACCTCCTTCCCGCCGACCAACAACGCCGGCTCCTCGCTCAGCATCTCCGCCAGCGTCTTGTTCCCCGTGACGGGCTTCTTGCGGTAGAGGATCTTGATCTTCTCGAGCGCGGGCTTCGCGTTCGCAGTGTCGACGATCCGCGCCCGCACCGCGTCCTTCAGGTCGGTGGCGGTCGTCGTGGCGAGGGGCACGTTGGGCAGGCGGAGTTCCAGCGCCGGGTTGCGGGCGGATTTCAGGACCACGGTGATGGATTTCGAGGAGCCCGGGGCGGCCGCGGCGGGGGTTTTCTTCTTGGGCATTGTTGTTGGGCGTGGGGGTTGGAGGCGGGGAAGGAGGTGCTGTTTCTTCTGTTAGGGCTTTGGTTTGGATTGGGGGGCAATAAGGGGAGGAGGGGGGTATAGGGGTATGGGGGAAGGAGTTGAATGGGGTATGGGCAATGGAGGGCAAGGGACTATGGGCTGCGGAGGACGTACTGGTATGCGGGCGTTGGGGTCGTCGTGGACATAGTCGGCTCGGAGCTTGATGGGTCGGCTGTCCAGGGCGGAGAGGAAGGCTTTGGCGAAGGAGATTTCGGAGGCCATTTTGATGAACAAGGAAAAATTCCCCTTGGGGAGAGGTGTGGTTTGTAGTGTGTTTGGTTTGTGGTTTTGGGGAGAAGGAAAAGAGGTGGTGAAGTGTGGGGGGGAGGGGGGTAGATATGATGTCGATGGATGGAATTACCCGATCGGGATCGTAGGATGTTGTTGATGCAGCCGCAGATTGCGTCTCTGCCTTAGGCAGCAGTAAAGGCGGTGGGCGCACCGCACTTGCTGGCTCTGACCGCCCGCGGGAAAAAATGTACGGCGATGGAAAGAAAAAAAAGTTTAGATCTTTCCCCCGAGTTGATCAGACAGGAACCGACTTGTCAAACCTCCCTTTTTTCCCGAATTTCTGTCACAGTCCTTATTCACTATGGGTCGGGGAAATCGCATGAAGAAGCAGGGTCCTCCTGCCCCGCTGGATGAGTCCAAGATCACCATCTACAAAAAGCGCAAGGCCACTGAACCCCAGACCAAGCCCGCCGAGTCGGGCAAGAAGCGGAGAAGAGCGGCCGCTGAGGAGGAGGAGGAGGAGGAGTCCGTCAAGCCCGTCGCCAAGAAGAAGGCCAATGGTGCTGTGAACGGCAAGGCGACCAAGGTCGAGGCTAAGCCCAAGGCTAAGTCTCAGGGCAAGGAGCAGAAAAAGCCCGCCGCGGCGAAGAAGTCGAGTTTCATGGATTCGGACGACGAGGCGGAGGAGGATGATGAGGATGCGTGGTCCGACTTGGACGACGAGGAGATGCAGGACGATGAGTTCGGCGACCTCGATGCCGTGAGCGATGACGAGATGGCCTCCGATGATGATGACTCGGTTGTCGACTCCGAGGACGACGACCACCCCCGCGAAGCCATGTTCTCCGACGATGAAGACCTTTCCGACGCGGAGGAGAGGCTGACGGCTGCCAACATTGAGGGTCTATCCCGGAAATTGGATATGGCGAGACAGGAGGAGGAGGAAGAGGCCGAGCTCGAATTGCAGGAATCCGCCATGCAGACCAACATCGCGGGCGACCGTCCCGACGTCTTCGCCGACGACGTGGGCCAGCCCGGTCTGGCCCCCGACCTCCAGCTGCTCCGCACGAGAATCACCGACACCATCCGTATCCTGGGCGACCTGAAGACCCTCGGCCAGCCCGGAAAGTCGCGAACCGACTACGTCAACCTGCTCCTCGGCGACATCTGCACCTACTACGGCTACACGCCCTACCTCGCCGAGAAGCTCTTCAACCTCTTCACCCCCATGGAGGCGTTTGCCTTCTTCGAAGCCAACGAAACCCCGCGTCCTGTTGTTATCCGTACGAACACCCTGCGCACCAACCGTCGGTCATTGGCCCAGGCTTTGATCAACCGCGGTGTGGTCCTCGAGCCTGTCGGAAAGTGGTCCAAGGTCGGTCTGCAGGTCTTCGAGTCTGCCGTTCCCCTGGGTGCCACTCCCGAGTACCTGGCCGGTCACTACATTCTCCAGGCCGCCTCCTCCTTCCTTCCCGTCATGGCCCTGGCCCCTCAACCCAACGAGCGTGTTCTCGATATGGCCTCCGCCCCCGGTGGTAAGACCACTTACATCTCGGCTCTGATGCGGAACACCGGTACCGTCATCGCCAATGATGCCAGCAAGCCCCGTGCCAAGGGTTTGATTGGTAACATCCACCGTCTCGGCTGCAAGAATACCATCGTGACCAACATGGATGCCCGCACTGCCTTCCCCAAGGCCATGGGCGGCTTCGACCGTGTCCTTCTCGATGCTCCCTGTACCGGTACCGGCGTTATTTCCAAGGATCCCAGCGTCAAGACCTCCAAGAACGAGCGTGACTTCCTTGCCATTCCCCACATGCAACGCCAGCTGCTTCTGGCCGCCATCGACTCCGTCGACCACAACTCCAAGACGGGAGGCTACGTCGTCTACTCGACCTGTAGTGTTACCGTGGAGGAGAACGAGGCGGTGGTCAACTACATTCTGCGCAAGCGCCCCAACGTCAAGCTCGTCGACACTGGTCTGGGTGACTTCGGTAGCCCCGGTATGACCAGCTACATGGGCAAGCACTTCGACGCCAAGATGACCTTGACCCGCCGGTACTTCCCCCACCGTGAGAACGTCGACGGTTTCTTCGTCTGCAAGCTCAAGAAGACCGGCCCGTCCCCGACCGGCAAGCCCGGCGACGCCGCCGCCGCCGCCGCAACCACCAAGTCCGACCGCAAGGCCAGCAAGTCCCCGTCCGCCCCCTCCACCGACGACGAGAGCATCGACAAGACCCCGATTGTTGACGAAGACGGCATGGTTCTGGAGACCGAGGGTGGCTCGTTCGGTCCCTTCGAGGAAGACAACCAGGACGCCGAGCGCATTGCCCGCGCGGAGCGCAACCGCCTGCGTCGCAAGGGTCTCAACCCGAAGGCCGTGAAGCCCGCCAAATCCTCCAAGCCCAAGAGCGAATCCGAAACCGAGAAGCCCGCCGTGGAGGCCTCCCCTAAGACGGAGAAGAAGAAGGCGGCTGATGCCGACACCAAGGCCAAGAAGGATGAGGCTACTTCGTCCCCGGCCGCCAAGAAGCCCGCGAAGAAGACCAAGACGCAAGAATCCACCCCGGCCACCTCTACAACTACTCCCTCCGACAAGAAGAAGAGCGCCGCGAAGAAGCAGGCCGATAACAAGAGCGGAAAGTCCAAGAAGCCTGCCAAGAAATAAGAGAGGGCGGCAGTTGGGTTTGCATATATTATGTCTGGTTTGAAACAAAAGCATTAGTCTCGTGTTTGGTATGGGTGGCGCATACTTTGTTTTCTTTTAGTGTTTTGAAATGGATAGATAGCTTCGGTTTGAAGTTCGTCAATAGATACCATTATGTTTGTGCAAAGGCTAGACTGATTGACTACTGTATTTTGTGATAGGGTTAGAGTGTAGGTGGATGGTGTCAATGAATCATCGACACTGATACTGAGTTGAGTGTCTGGCTCGTCTCCGCGTCAAGCATGTTTACATCTGAGGAAGTCTGGTTCACAGCCCAGCAAACCCAGCCATGCAACTAGAATCAGAACCAAGTCTTGACGTTGAGGCTTGCCCTATGCTTTGCCTTTGTAAACTCACCCTCAAGCAGGAGACCCTATATGTAGGACCTACCAGTCCGCATCCATCGAGCACATATCTACCTCTGTGCAAACAATCCCACGACCTCAAATCCAACCCCAACCCCAACCCCTCTAACAATCACTCTTACGCACTGCACACCTGAGCTCAACCATTCATCATCTCCCAAAATCACATACAACATCACACGCAACCCCAGGAAATCCAGCAATATCCGAACCCCCCCAAAAAATGAACCCCACCCTCCTCTCAACCATCCTCCCCCTCCTTTCCTTAATCGAAGGGATCGAAGCCTGCTACACCGGCGACCACAACAACTGCAACTGGGAGGGCAGCGCGCCGGCGTGCGGCACCAGCCCGGACCACGTGGGCACCGAGGACGCGCAGGGCCGCACCTTCGTCGCCACGACCGAGTTCGGCACCGCCCGGTACTTTTGCGACTGGGAGCGGGGGCAGCCCCGCGGCGGGGACTGCTGCCAGGCTTACGGGAATGGGTGCTGGAGTGGGTATAAGCGGTTGTGGTGTGCGGATCGGAAGTGTTGATTTTCTTTCCCTTGGGGGGTTTAACGGGGGGATAAAGGGTTAGTTGGGGTGGATGGGAGGGGGCGGGGCTCTTAGCTGGTTGTTTGCGGGGGAAGTTGTATGCACTTTGTCGTTGGGCTTTTGCTCTCGGTGGGCTATTGGGATTATTGGAGATGAGGGAGGGATACGGATGGATGACTGCAGGGCTGGGGCTTGTGTTTGGGTGGTATTTGGATGTGGATGAGGGTTGGACTGGATAAGGGAGGGCTGTTGGGAAGGGATTAATGGGGTTGGGTTCTTTGGCAGATGTTGTATGTTAAGGTGTAGCAGAGTTAAGAAAGCCGACTGATCGATCTGCTGAGCCTCGAACGTACTTTTACAGACAAGCGGGACTGCAGGTGACAAGGCATGGATTGTAAGCAACAAAGCAAGAGTTCTGAGCAACGATCTTCATTCAGACGTTTATGGACAAGCATCTTATCTTTCAAACTTTGCTATGCATCAAGCAAAAGAACTTCAAAAAGCAGGCAGCAGGCAGGTATCTAACGGAAAGCACCACGCTATCTAAGCATCCCCTTCATATATCCATAGCCATAACTTCTAAACCATTCAACACCTTGTCATTCCATTCTGTACCATTCAGAATAATCCCCAATGCAATTTCAAAATCAATACCGGTCAAGTTCGGTAAATCTTCACCACGCTGATGATGCTCTTCCGACAGATCGGGCAGAGATCCACTTGGCGAGCACACGTCACGCACGCGCAGACATGTCCACAGTCATAGAACAGGGCATCCTGCTCGTCGCCATAGCAGATCTGACACAGATCCATCTCCTCGTCCGCCACTTCCCAGTAGCTAATACCCTTGCCGTGGCGCTTGCCGTCCTTGTAGCCACCCACGTACTTGTTGCCGGTCTTGCGCTCGACAAAGGTACCCTGACCGTGGCAGACACCCTCGGACCAGTCGCCTTCATAGGTATCGCCAATCGGGTACTCCATATAGCCGCTGCCGTGGCGCTTGCCGAGCACGAAATCACCCACGTACGTGGCCGCAAGGTCGGAGACGTGCGTGCCCTTGCCGTGGAAGTAACCCTTCATGAATTCACCGCTGTAGTACTCACTGGTGAACGTGGCCCTGAGGGTCTTCGTACCCGTGTGAGCCCGCGTAGGATGTCTGCGCGAGGCGGCCCACAAATAGCGAACAAGTTGGTCAGGGTTGGCGAACATGCCCTCAATGTTGAGTTTGAGACGGCGATCCTTGTTAACTTTATCCCCAACTATAAAGCAGGTACCATCCGGCACGAAAGTCTCGAACGTCTCACCGGAAGCCATGGTGGTCACGTTAGTACCATCCACACGCTGCCAGACCTGGAAGTCCTTCATTGGCGCCCACTTGAGATGCTTGCGAATAGCGGCCTTAACGTTTTCTTCCTTCTTCGAGAAGAAAGAGCCCACGGTCCGTAGGATCTGCGCCTCAATGTCGAAGACTTGGATGAAGTAGTACACGTGCTCCACTGGTTGAGGGACTTCAACCTCTGCAGGGGCATCCACGCTCACAACAGTCTCAACTGGAGCGTCAGAGGGCGTCTCAATGGATTCCTCGACCACGGGAACGGGCTCAGAAGCCTCAACTTCCATTTGTTGAAGATCCTCTGCGATGATTGCAGCAATGACGGCATCATTCTCATCTCTCGGAGCAGTGTCCTCAACGTGGACTGTCTCAGCGACCTGGCTTTCGGTGGCTGCTTCAGCATCCTGTGGGTTGGTCCCGAGGTCGACTTCACGAGACACTGGTTCCGGAACAATGCTATCCAACAAATGCTCCGGAATATTGCCAGATGAGCTGGGCTCGGCAGCGCCGACCTCATGAAGAGACTGTCTATCCTCGGAAGACTCGGAACCGTCTCGCTCAAGAATAGCCTCCTCTGGCTTGGCTTCCATAGCAATGGCTTGCTGCGGGTCCGCGATGGCGAACAGCTTCGCATCTGCATCCGAAACAATCTCCATCCAGAAGCGAGCCGTCTTGGCAGGCAGCTCCAGACTGTTGGATAGCTCTGTGATGCGGGCAAAAGCGAGTGTAGGACCAAACTGGTCGCGAGTGTGTCCAATCTGCCACAAGCGAACATATTCAGGACTAGTGGTCTGCTCCGTCTTGGTCGACGCCCACAACGCAATTTTCTTGCGGAGATCAACATAGTTGGACGAACGAGGCACCGTTAGATACATCACGCTGTTTGCCGTTTTGGCCTGTGCCATCAGATCGTAGGTATCAAATAGACTGTCCAATTGATCGTACTTCGGAAGCGAGTAGACTTCAACTTCGATCTCATCCTTCTCAGCCGAAGCCAAAGGCGAGTTTCCGGTCTCGTAGTATTCCTTCAGCGACGCGGACACCTCCCACGGTCCCTGAGGACCAGGCAAGTAATCTTGCACGACGTCGCTGCGAATGTACATCACTGCGATGGCGACGTCGTGGCCGGTCTTGTGATCAGGCTTTTGCGAGGCGTCCAGACCAAGGTGAGGTCCCAGAGCAGTCTTGCGAGTCAGACATTCGACACGGTTGTCGCTCCCATCATCGAAAGCCAGCCACCTGGTACCAGGTCCACCTGGGCGAAGAATACTGAAGAACTTGCCTGAGGTGCGTCGGCCACGGTGGACGATGTACCCATACAGGACATACTTGCCATCCTGACCATCCAGCAAATAAGGTGCGAGGTCTAGCTCTTCATCCAGCTCGACCCGGTTGTAAAGGAGGCGCCACTGCCGAGCTGCCTTATCCAAATGCTGACGATCAAGCTCCAGGTGTAGGATGGGTGGAAGCACCCACCGTCCCGGCTTGGCACTAAGGTATTGAGTGAAGGCGTCGCTGGTGGTCTTGACCTGATCCGCAGATACGCAGATGCGGGAATTGTATTCCTTCGGTATGGTGTTAATCACACCCTCTCCTGTCGCATCAACAGGAACTGATTCGACAGACGGGCTGTCGAACAGCTGGGCGAGCTCATGTACTGCATCGGTGCCCTCAAGCTCGATCTCGAGGGTCCGACGCAAACGCTCCCAGAATTCGCACACATCCCCCGAGTACTCATGCAAGTTCCGCAGAATTGATGTGATGAGATCAGTGTCTACGTACTGCAGTGATTGGCCTCGCGAACGCAGCTGCCAGAGGAACTTCTGCAACGCGTCACAAAGCGGCTTGGGTTTGACATCACAGTCACTGAGATGTTCCAAGACGTTCGCTTTCTGGATAATCTTGCAGAAGGGAGCAAGGTGCAGCCACGTGGCGAGCCCGGCTACCTCCGCACTGTGGTTGATAACCGAGTCACCTAAGGGACGGTAGCCAGTCAAGCTCAAGCTGTCCCAAGTAGGCTCGGTGTCACTGGCATGCCACCAAAGCGACCGAGTGGGATCGTCGACGATGCGGATGTAAGCATCGAACGCGAGCGTATCGTGCCGAAGCAGTGCCTGGCGCTGGCCCCGCTGACGGCGATGGATCTGGTCCCACGGGCCGTGGAAGTTAGTCCAGCCCCAGTCCAGGTTATGTGAGTTAAACTGGTGGCATGACGACTGCATCCAACCCGTTCGAGGCTCCTCTGGGTTGTAGAGTATGACGCCAATCTGAGCGGACACCCGCCAGGAACCAGCCCCGGCAGCATTCTCCTGGCGAGCATGAGGGTACTGCGCCTTGAATTGCTCAAGCCATGCAGCCGTATCCTCAGTCTCTGCAATCTTGATGTCAAGCTCGGGAGCATTGTTGTCCAAGCTCTCTTCAGCAGGGCCCTGGAGCACCTTGAATTCCGTATCCGGATAAGACTTCTCTGGAGTGGGCATGGTCGGAGAGCACTCGATGTAAATGCTCAGCGAGTTGACATTGTTACCGCGTGGGAAGAACTTGATGGTCCACCAATAGCCACCCATGTAAGCTGGGGGCGAGCGCATGATTTTAGCGCGGTTGGGGCGGTCCGGAGAGCCACGAACGCCTTTAATCTTCCACGTCAGACGTGCCTTCTGGATAGGACGGTACTCTGGATCATCTAGATCGGCGTGGAAATTCTTCTCCCAGTAGTCATCTAGGCTGGTCAGCAGTCCGCTCCACGTTTCTAACCTTTGCCCCATGGTTTGGAAGCTTACACTCATAGGCGCTATAGTCGCCATCCGCCGCAGATTCAATTTCCTTCATCTCTGTTTCGTCCGGCACTGTAGAGTCCTCCTCAATCTCGGCCCAGTAGGCATGCTCTAATTCAGGTGAAGCTGATTGACCCGCTGATGCCGGGTCGGCATCCTCGATGGTCTGTGTTTCGCCTTGCGGGGCATCTGGGAGCTCCTCAGATCGGGGCTCTGTCGACGGTTGGGAAGGCATGTCGCTAGGCGGCTCAGGAGAATCCTCCGTGGTGGCCTCAATGGCCACCGTTGTTGCCGTGGCTGGCTCAGTGGGAATGGAGTCGGTGGTGAGGATGATCGGAGGGGGCACCTGGTCCACCGATGCGGTTGAAGTCTCGATCTGAGAATCCATTTCTGATATTCAAAGAAGATGGACAAGTGGGACAACAATCAAAAGAAGACAAGTAGTAGTAGCAATAGGATGGCCTGTCCCTAAAGGCTACTGTCAAAGGCGAGACAAAACACGAGTCAGGGAGGGCTAGACTGGGGAGGATGAGTCAAAGCTGAGAAACACGAGGAGTCTTAGCCTCAGAATGAGTGCAACCAACGGAAGACAATCAGACATTCAATGGTCAGGAAGTCTGCTGCAATGCTGCCTGCTCGAGTGTTTGAATGGCAGGCTGACGAGTCCCAAAAGAGTGGTCAGGCTGCTGGACAGAGGGGCAATGATGGGGGGAATTGAGACGTGAGAGCCTGACAGGCAGAAAAAGAGCGAGGGTCTAGAAAAGGCCAACGATAAGATGCAACGAGCAAGGCTTATCGGGGGAGAAGGGGGAAAGTGGCCCAAGGCTGGAGCAGCAGCAGAAAATAAATTAGGGGCACAAGTGTCAACCACTAGTGCTGAGAAAGACAACAATGAGAGAAAGGGATAGTGTGAGGGGAAGTGGAGGTTGGCTGATGCTCAGCAACAGTCTATCACAGTTAGACTAATCACACTGAATCGGAGAGATTGTGCTGTACTCCTCCGTATGGTATATCAAATCCGGGGGAGGTGATGCGGGAAGTATAGATAAGTAGAGAGAGAAGCTATCCCAACCCGCGAAAAGAGGATGAAAGATGGTCAAAACGTAGGAAAGCAGATGAAGGGAGGAAAGAAGAGGAAGAGGGAATGGACGGACTGAAAAAAGAAGAAGAGGAAGAATGATAATAATAATAATAAATCAGAAGAAGCAACAAAAGCGACAGAGCCTACTGATCGAGGGGGAAGAGCCAATGGCAAAAGGATGAGGATGAGGCGGCAATGCAGCGGCCAAATCACGAGGCGCTCACCGCTGGTTATTGGGGAATCAGAGCCACTTCTGAACTTCTGCTTCTTTTTTTCCCCCGGATTATTAACATCCGTCTCCATCCCGTCCATTGCCACCGCACTCGGATAAAGCAATTAGAGATGAAAAGAACTGAGAGAGAAATACAATTGTATTCACCCAACCAAATTGAATGGAAAGAACCAACCAAAAAAGATCCCCCCCCCCCCCAAAAAAATAAAGAGAGAGGAAGACGGAATATCTTATCGATTGTCGTGCGATTGATCGACCGAACTAGCCGGGGGGAAACAACACACCAGGAACTGACCTGTCAATTTGCGTTGGTTGCCTTTCCCCTCCTTTCCATCAATTCCCCCCCCCCCCCCCCCCCCCTCTTCACTCTCGAGAAAAGAAGTAGGTATGATTTCAACACGTCGAATTCCAATCAAAGAAAACATCTTCAAGGCAAGGAAACTCCGTTTCATTGTTCACTATCACAGTTACAACTTTTCCTTCGTTGAGTTCTTTGTGCAGTAGGTCTTTTTTGCATGCTTCCCTCGGAACGGCAAGTCAAACACCCAGGTCCGTCCGATCCTCAAACCGGTGGCAACAGTCCCGGATAGAACAAACTAATTGAGGGCCTTTTCCACGGCCACCACGGCCATGATCGACCTGTGGAACGCTCCATCGACCCAGTGCAGTTCCATCGGTTCCATTCGCCGTTCCACCCATTAGTATTTTCCCCTCTTCGCCCGAACTTTTTGCCCCTCTGCCGATCCAACAACTTCGCCCGACCCTCCGGGTTTTCGATGGTTTGCCGTCCTCTGCCGTGCAGACTCTGTCCCAGGGACTCGGAGCTGCTCGTCCGATTTGCCTCCCTTCTGGATGTCCTTTTTGGCCGCTGCGCAATGAGGGGGGGGGGGGGGTGTGTTAGCGTGACCGTAGCGCCACGCCTGGATCGGCCTCGAGTTATCGACGCGGGGCCGAGATAGGAGGGGAGCTCCCCGAGAAATCGCCCAAGTGCTCAGTGACCTCGAATGAGCGAAATCCGCGGCCTTGGGAGTACTGAAGTACAGAAGCTGGAAACGAATCATGCAACGGCCATCTCGCTAGATGTCTGCCGATATCTACGCAGTGGCCATGATCAATTCTTGGACTGGGAAGCATCCGGTGCTCCTGCATCTGATCTCGCAAACGAAGCGGCCACAATGAGTGGGAAGACCACTGTGGCTTCCGCATACACCTTCACCGACTCACCGTCAGCTTTGATCTTGCCCCAGCTGACGGCCTCATCCGGTCGCGCCCCGGCATCGCTTCCATCGAACTCCTGACCAGTATTCACGTAGACCGCATGCTCCGCACCGTTCCGCATCAGACAGGCATTCGCAATATGGTGTTTAATGACCCCACCTCCGAGGATGATCATTCCCGCTCGAGCAGCACGAACAGCCATGGTATTGATCCGGCGCACATCGTCGACAATATCAACGCGCAACCGTTGCGGGGAAGATTTGAAAGTGTGGAAGTAGAGCATGTCTCCAAGGGAGCCGTCCGTCAGGGCCGGGCAGAAGACGGGGATATTGTTGCGTGCGGCCCAATACAGCACCGAGTCCTCATTGTTGATTTCACGGCCCAGGCGTTCGGTGATGCGACTCGGGGTCCAGTGCAGTTCGTCCTCCTCGTCCCCCGTTTCCAGCGCCTTTTTCTTCGCGGCCTCCTGCTCCTCTAGCATCTTATCCAAAATCGGGACCAACCAATCCTCAAAGGCACAGTAATTGCTATTGGGGACAATCAAATTGCCGATACGATTCAAACCCTTCGCCCGCAATCCCGCGCCGGGTGTGCTGAAGGAGCCCATGTAGGTTGGAGCCAAGCACTTGATCAAATCTTCTTCCACACCGCCAGCGGTGGTGACAATGGCGGAAACATGGCTGTTTTTGACGAGGTAGCGGATGGTGTCGCGGAGGCCGGAGGAGATTAAGTTGGAAGTGTACCCGAGGAAGATGGTCGTTTTGGCACCGGTTTCGGGATGACGGTAAGCTTTCTTTCACAACCGGGCGCTGTCAGCGAATATACCTTTTTAGATTTGGATGATGGTAGAGGTGGCCTTACCATGTTGTTGATAATGCGGGCAGCGTCTGCGACCGCACTACCTTGGAAACCCGTGTATCTCATGTTGTCGACCAATTCGGCAACGGTGATGTCTCGGTCCTTGTAAAGATCAAAGTCCACTCCGCTCACTTTGTGTGTGCCTTCTGGAACAGGCTCGGACGCGACCAAGACAGCATCGGTGACGGAGGAGGGAGGGGCATTCTCAGCCGCCGGGACGTTGTTCGCAGACATTTTTAGGGAAACCAGTTGATTGGAATTGAATGCTAGGTAAACGAACGAGAAAAAGCACTAGGTTGAATCTCAATATTGTTCCCTCGATGTCAATTCTCGATGGAAGGAATGCGAGACAAGTGGTGAAGGTTGGTGGTCACGTCAAGGGAAAAAAAAAAGCGGGTTGTGTTTTCCCCTTAGGCTAGCCTTTTTTTGTTAGCACTTTTCCCCCCTCTTCTACTAGGAGCGGGGGGGCTCGCAGCAAATGCCCGGCGGCGGGAATTGGCAGATGGCAGGCAGTTCAAGTTGGCAGGCAGTTGGCACCCGGAGGCAGAATGGGCAGCCGCTGCAGGGATGCCTGAGTTTATGCCTGAGGCCACTAATAATTATAGACACCTGAGGCATATGGTGGAAACTGGACCCCTGGCCTGAGCTGGCCTGAGGCTAACTCCGCAAGTTCAAGTTACTTTTGAGTTTCCCCTAGAAAAGCGAGTCCCTGCAATCGAGTGACTCCCTGGCCAACTAAAAGCTTCCGACTCCATTGCCTGGGCCCCATCGCTGAGTCTGGTCAGAGTCGCTCGTTTTTCCCTCTTGCTCCAACCTCGAACCTCTTTCATGATCCTCCTCTTCTTGACTCTGTCTAGACTCTGACCTCGAAATCCTTCCAGTCCTTCCAGTCCTTCCATTCCATCTTCGATAATCATTTACCTTCTGATTTTAACCTCTTAACCTCTCCAATACCATCGGATTTCCCTTCCAACCACCGCCGTTACACGCAAACCGATCTTGGGGTCTCTGGGCGCGTTCCGGAACCGAGAACGAAGACCGCGATCCCATCGCTGGGGATTTTGCTGCCCAGCTCCCACTCCCACTCCTACTCCCACTCCCACTCCCTTGCAGCGCAGTCTTTCCCGGTGAATTACTTGACACATTGTCGCCCATCAAACAGTGCGTGCGACAGTTCCAGTTACGTTGAAAGATCAGGTAAATTGAGTTTACGTCTTTTTGTTCTGTTTGCTATTGTTTCCGTCCGAAGTTTGAAGTTTTGCGGTTCTTCATGATCATCATCTCATCTCCATCACCCTCATCATCCTCACGTTCTTGATTTTCGGCCACTCCGATGAAGAATTCCGGCCGTGTGAGACACTGTACTCCGTTGCCTGAGTCGTGACCAGCCAGAAGGTCTCCCCTCGCACTGGAAATTGAAAATCTGTCTGCTGCCGCCTGCGTGATCCCCGATCCACCCAGGAAAGCTGCCCCGGCTTGTCCAGTTACGGGCTGAAACAATCGGCGCCAACCGTGGCTGCCGCTAAGCATGAGGGATGGTGCCAAATTGGGATCCGCGCTAAGTGGGTTGAACTGGATTCATGCTAAATTGATTACCTAATTTTCAATCCTGGCCCGTGCGTTTCTCTTTTTCCAGCACTGACTGCGCCCATACTGGGCTGGCTCGGGGCTGGCATGCTTCATTCTACCATCACGTGTTCTCCACTGCCCGTTCGTTCGTCGGTCGTTCGGTCGTTCGATCGTTGCTCGCCCGCGTTTTTGCTGCGACTGCGACTGCTGCTGCTGCTGCTGCCGCTTCCGCCTCTTTGCGTCAATTGGTCTTTCCAGCCCGCTCTTTTCGAGACTCCTGCTTCTTCTTCTGTCCATTTGTCTCATATCTATCCATTTCCTCATTTTCCTTTCTTTTTCTTTACTCTACTTGGAATTTGAGTTGTCGACTTCATTTTCTCCCTTTATTTCCTTTTGGACATACTTTCGTTCCCCAAAGTCTTATTCCTTCCCACCCAGTACCTTGCCTTGCTTGACGTGTGAAGTTCCACGTTACTAATCTGTTGCAGGCATCCTGCCGGGTTGCTTTGTCTCATGTGCACTAGCATGACCTGGTGATGTCTCAAAGATACCCTCCGCCGTCTGGGTTCAACTCCCGTGATCGTTCTCCGCAGCGTTTTGGAGACCGTCGACCCCCGGCAGGACCCCGAGGATCCGACGATGCCAACATCCCTCCCTTGGGCCGAGAGCCACCTCGAGGCCCTAAAGCTTTGATTGATCCGCCGCGGGGTGCTACATTTGCTGGTCGTGGCCGAGGATACACCGCCCGAGGAGGAGATTTCCGAGAACGAGATCGAGACATTCGAGACCGCGAACGAGACCGAGACCGAGATTTTCGCGATGTCCGTGATGGCCCGCCACCTTTCCGCCGCGATCTGGATCGAGATCGGGACTGGAACCGGCGCGAACGCGACTTCGACCCTCGAGAACCCCGCATCGGCTTCGGACGCGGTCGCTCGCGCTCTCCCCCACCGCCTCGCGACTTTCGAGATATAAGAGAGCCTCTGGGCCGAGATCCTGATCTTGTCCGCATGCGGCGCGGCTCACGAGATAGTTTGATCTCGGTTTCCTCGGCAGTGCCTGACGTCCCGGCAGGAAACAGTCACCATGTTCGGACCGGTCCCCCCATCCGTGGGCGTGGTCGGGGTGAGTGGGAAGCAGGACGCGGCAGAGGCCGGATGCCCTATCTAGATGATCGTGACACCTTCAGGCGCAGAAGTCGATCTCGCGACGGACGCTGGGATCGGGAACGCGACCGAGACCGGGATCGGGATCGGGATCGGGAACGTGAGCGTGAAAGAGAGCGGGATAGAGATCGCATACTCGACCGCGACCGTGAAAGAGAACGTGAACGAGTGCCATTAGACCGCGACCGTGAGGTTGACCGACGAGATCGGGAAAGAGATCGTGACATACTGCAGGAGAGACGAGAAAGATTTGAGCGACGAGACGACTTGGAACGCCGCGTCGAGCGCGATGACCGGGAGCGACCGGGGGATCATTGGAAGCGTGAGCCGCCTGCCAATCGATTGGAGAATCCAAACCGGATACCGAGCATATCTGCCGCCTCACCTGTCGCTACTGCACCCCAACCCACAATCCCTGCAGTTCCCGAGCGGGTACCTGAGCCCCCCGTCGTCGAGCCGCCACGCAAACCGTCTGGAGGAGATGTCCGCCGCGAGCCAGAACGAACCGAGCCACCTGCACCACCTCGTGCGGAGCCACCGAAAGAAGCGGTTGTTGCGCCGCCCGTAAAACGGTCCCCTCCCCCGGCTGCGCCCCAGGTTCCCGCATTTGGTTCGGTTACGGCACCAATTCCCGAAATCACGGCAGACAAAACAACGGCAGAGTCGGCGCCTGCTGCATCCACTGTTGCCAAAGCCGAAAAGGAACGCCCCGAGGCGCCGCCACGGGCCCCAGGACTTCCACCCACTGCCCCCAAAGCTGATCGGGCACCTCCTCAGCTGCCTCTCGAGCAGCGAATCCGACGGGATGAGACCAGACGTGACGACATAACCGACACATCGGCAAAGCCCGAACCCATTGCACGTGTGCCCAAACCGCACGCCGCACCCCCACCCAGTGGACCTAAGGTAGCCGAGCTTTCTCCGCCTACTGCGCCCGCTGCCATGGTGGCCAAGGAGACATCGGCCTTCCATGAGGCAACGTCGCCAAGCAAGCCAGGGCCTGCCCCGATGACGGTAGATTTTGGGCGGAGGCCGTCTGCGGCAGGGCGTGCGGTTTCTCCGGGCACCCACACCTCCCCTAGGATGCCGAATTCAACAATCCCAACTGGTCCACGTGCTCTTCAGCAGCGACCGTCTGGCTCCCGCGGACCGCCCAAGCCCAACAAGCAATGGGTTCGTCCTGGATACAGTCGTCCACCAGCAGGGCCAAGCTCAACACTTTCTGCAAAACGGGACTCTATTGATGAAAAAGAGCGCAGTCTTTCGGTCAGCGAAGAGCACCGGCGGGACTCACGTACTGATATCGATGATTCAGGCTCAGGGCCAGAGGCAGGAGAAATAGTCAGTGAAAAGGATCCGACTGAGCCAAAGCTTGAGCTCCCACCTTCACCTCCACTAGCGGCGCAACCGGAGAGACCCAGGGAGAGATCTGCTCCTCCTGTAGAGAAGCAAAAAACACCGGAAACGCCAGTGGAAAAGACAGCAGACGTACCGAAGAACGTGGTTATTCCCGATTTCACACGGACTAGCGACGAAGAGGAAGACGAAAATATTGTGTTCACACAAGACTATCTTGAAGAGAGGAAAAGGGTGTTCGAGAAGGACATGCAAGCCCTTCGAGCGGAGCTTCCTCCGCCTCCCTTAGAAGATCCGACTATCATGACGCTACTGATGCGTATCCAGCTGCTTGGTGCATTAGCCCATGCCACCGTTAAAGACAAAGCACCAACCCCCCCGCCTGTCCTGGATGAGGAGAAAATAACCAGCGATGAGAAGCCGGATGCAATGGATGTCGACACCGAGCCAAATGGAAAGGCCGAAGATCACGAGCCACCGACCAAGGAAGTTATGGAATCGGTGCCTGCTGCTGAAATACTCTCCGTGGAGACTTTGCCGTTTCTCAACAATGGTCCCCCGACCCCATTGTCAGATCTGGACATCTACCAGGAGAATGCAGCAGCCCATGAGCAGCTCAGGGATATTTTCCGCGGAGAACTCATGAAGCAACGTAAAGAGATTGCCCAAAAGAATGCTGGCCTACGGCTTGACTATCTTGCTCACTATAAGCCCTGGAGGCTGAATGTTTGGGAATTGGACAATGCCAAGGAAAAGACGTCGGTCACACCCGGACCAACCACGCCTCCTGCTGCCCCCATTCCTGTGACGGCTACACCTACGGTGGAAAGCGGACGAAGATACAAAGGCAACAGTGAGTTGGACTTCCAGAATGCTCTTCGCGCTTCTGAGATTTCGGCACAAGAGGAACTCGAGAAGCGTCGTGGCAACAAAGCTACGGCTCAGCCAGATCTATCCCGCGAAGCCGTCATCCCAGACATGCTAGAACCGCGCGAGGTGAAGGCACGAATCTATAAAGACACCAATAACATTATTGATCCTGCTAACGCCATGGACGTATTCGGATTCCTGCCGCCGCCCAATGACTTCACTAAAGAGGAACATGTTATTTTCACAGATGCATTTATGGCACATCCCAAGAAATGGGGCAAGATCGCGGAATCATTGCCTGGGCGCGACTTTCAACAATGCATCATACATTACTATCTCACCAAGGAAGAGATCAAGTACAAAGCCAAGCTCAACAAGCGGTGGAGCCGTCGGGGACGAGCTAGAAGATCTGCCCGTCCAAAGTCGAATGCGCTCATGGCCGATCTGGGTGTGGTCAAGCCAGACTACGAAGGGGAAGAAGAGCCCGCGCCTGTCACGGATACCGGTCGTCCCCGACGTGCAGCTGCTCCCACGTTTGGGGACTCGTCTGCAGACACAGATGCAAACGGTCGTCGCGGAAATGCGTCCAAGGACGGTGAACAGACAGAGAAACCTAGCCGGCGAGGACCTCGCAGCGGCGGCGGCACTCGTGGTGGTCGGCGAGGCAAAGCTGCGCAGCAACAGCAACAGCAGCAGCAACAGCAACAACAGCAACAGCAACAACAACAACAGCAGCTGCAGCAGCTGCAGCAGCAACAGCAATTACAACAGCAACAGCAACAGCAACAACAGCTGCAACAACAACAATTGCAATTGCAACAGCTGCAACAGCAACAACAGCAACAACAGCAAACACCGCAGCCGACACCATCAGAGCAATCGGCTCGAACAACGCCGGTTCCCCCTGTTGCAATCGCCGTTACTCCCGTACCAAAGACAGAGGTATTTGAGCCGTCGCTTGATGGGGCTGCTGCTGAAGTTCCGATTGTTCGCAAAGAGACGCCGCAAGAAAAAGAGCCGATCGAGGCACCACCGCGGGCGCGATCAGGACGAGGACGTCAGAAAGAGGGGGTCTATGTTTTCGAATCGACCGATCAGGAGGTCCCCGCCCCCGCCAGGCAGCCCGAAGCCAGCGGATACGGATCCTTGCAGCCCACCAGTTACTGGTCGGTGCCCGAGCAACGCGACTTTCCCTTGCTGCTGGCACATTTTGGCCGCGATTTTGAGGGTATTTCCAATTTCATGAAGACCAAAACAACAGTCATGGTAGGTTTTCACGTTCGCTATTTTCTGTTTTGTTTTTTGTTGCACCGTCGGCTAAAGGTGTGGTATAGGTCAAGAATTACTTTCAGCGCCGCATCGATTCCGGTAATAAGGATTTCGAGGAGATTGTTGCCGATGCTGAGGCGAAGAAGGCCCGCGGTGAACCCACTGGCCCCTTGCCTGTACCGAATTTTGCCTCGAAGCGACGCTACGAGGCTACGCCGTCTGCCATAATTATGCCCCGGCCTCTTGCACCACATACAGATGCAGCAGTGCCTGAAGTGGACGAAGGCCGGCTTGGGCCCAAAACCAAGCCAATCGGGTCATCTCAGCAGGTTCCTCTTCATACTCGACCTACGCAAGATAAGGAGCGAAACATCTCGCGTTACCCTCCTCTTGCACAGGCTAGTGCCGTACCGGTGCCTATCCTTGGCGGCGATGACGCTTCCAGAGCCATGCGTCCTCAGGCTACATTGCCACCACGACTCCAGGGACCTCGTCTGGGATATTTCGCTGACGACCGGCGTGAGATCCCAGGCACAGTGCTTTCACACCCTCCCGCCTCTCATGCTCAGGAATTAACCGTCTCGTCCCGGCAAACGCCAGTATCAGCTGCAGAAATGGCACGTCTCGACCCGCTCCATGCTCAGGGTTATCGGAATTCCAACGTCGACATTCATGGATCGCCATTGCTACCAGTACAGGCTGCGATTCCTGCCTCGCAGCCTGCTTATATGCCGCCCCAGCATCCATCGTCTTTGATGCCCACCGGGTCTCACTCTCGACAGCCGAGCCTTACAAAGACCCCCAGCTCACCCGCTCAGCCACTTTTGGTACACGAGCCTGAACACTCCCCCATCCGTCGTGACTCGATTTCGCAGAGGCCTTTCTTCACTCTGCCAGGCCAACCAGCAAGTATCGCCCAGCCGCCCATGCTGTCGCCGCCTAAGGAGCTTCTCCGACCGGGGTCTACTCCTCTTGAGCCCCCCGAGCCGCCCCGTGTGCCTGCCAAACGATCGAATATCATGAGTATTCTCAACGACGAGCCAGAAGAGCCACAGCCACGTAAACGGTTCGCCAGTGACCAGGTATCTACCCCAGCAAGCAACACGGGATCTCCGTCCCGTGCTGGGTATGCTGGTATGCAGTCGCTTTCCCAGCCACCTTCGAGGCCTGAAGACCCTTCCTTGTCAGCTCAACCGAAGGGTCCGGTTTATAACGCGCCTAGCCCGTATCTTCCGCCATCGCGCGGGTACGTTGATCGCGGATACGCCGAGTACCACCAGCCTTACGGCTCGGTGTCTGGAGGTGCCGCACCAGCCACTAACGATTGGATGGCACGGTTCGATCCGCGTGGGCAACAGCCGCCACCACCCCCGCAGCAGCAGCCGCAGCCGCAGCCGCAGCCGCAGCCGCAGCCCAGCAGCCGCACGTCTGCCTCTCTCGCTTCCCAACCCGCCTATTCCCCCTACACGTCCCACCAGTCTTTGCCTGGTCCCTCGTTACAGAACCTCACAGCACCATCGCCTGCGCCTACGCCCTCGCCGGCTACGGCTCAGCGACCTGCTTATCATGGCTCAGTGTACGTCCCTTCCCCTGCGTCACATGCCCAGGCAAGTGCGGCTGCATCGCGCGAAATTGCTGCGCAGAATGCGATGTATCGACCGGCAGTTGGCTCTCCGACCCCCCGGAACGGCAGTCTCGCGTCGTATGGCTCCAGACAAGGGCCGCCTACGCCAATTCAGTCGCCTGCTAATTTACTGGGTATGCCCTCCCGACAGCCAACTGTGGCACAGCCGGCATATGTGTCGGCACCAGCCACACCCGGTGGAGGCATGTCTGCGCAACAACATGCGAACCATCAGACTTATCAGCAGCACGTCCAAACCATGGTGAATGGAGCCCATCAACAGGCGGCTCATCGATCAGCGCTGGGACTGGCTGGTGCCGTAGCGTACGGTCACAGCACTCCGCCCCCGCAGGCTCAAATGTCTCGGGCAGCAGGCCTGCCTGGGCCAGGGCCGCAGGGGATGGCGATGGGTCGGTCATACACACCCCCGGCGATCCTGCAGCCAAACCCCGCGGGAGGGCTGAGCTATGCTCCTAGTGGGGCTGTGCACGCGATGCAAGCACGGCCCCCAGGGCCTGGAGGTCTAGAACCAGGTCCGCATGGGGCTCCCGGGCACCATCGCGTGTACAGCCAGGGGTCGAACCCGGGGCCACTTCCTGGACAGATGACACCACAGCATGCCCCTCGATAGAGGCGAGACTTCACATTTACACCTAGGTAGTATTTGTTTGGCGGGGCGGTGGGGTGTTGGGAATCGGGATGTTTTGCTTGTATTATCTTAAAACTTTCTTGCCTGTCTGAGTTTTATCTCTTTTGTCGGATGACGACTGAATGTATAGTAGATGACTACATGGATGGCCAATCTTATCTGATGACTTGGTATGTGTAGGTCCTAGGAGTAGAGGATCCGAATTTGAGCTGTACACGCAAGGCAGTACGTGGACGATGATCCCGTGGAGACCTTCTGCCGCGTCGATGAAACATGACATCCCGTGTGTCGTGTGGGGTGGGGAGTGATCGGCTAATATGCTTATCAGCGCGTGCGTATATTAGGTGCAATCACCATGCAACGCTCCCCATCTTAATAAAACCTCTTGTGTATTCTTCCAAAATGTCTTTCCCAATTGCCAGTCCAACATGCAGCACTCCTTCTCCTCCGCAACCCATCGAACCCCCGATCCTCCTCCAATCCGAGCGCCACAAGACCTACTATGAAAGCACCCGACTCGCGCGGCGCCGCTACGAACACGCCACCCTCCGCGAGGGTCTGCAGCGGGGATTATCGCTCTGGAGCATTCTGGCCATATTATCGGGTGGTGGGCGTGAGGATGCCCACGCCCCCTACCGCGGAAGGGGATTGCATCCTTGCAGGGTGACGAGCCACAGCCACGGGCATCGACTTGTGGGCAGCAGCATTGGTTGCGCACCCACAGCCATGCACAACGCCCACCCCCACCCCCACAACGACCCTCCGCTCAAAAGACACGAGCATCAGAATCATCCCAACATGTTTCCATCTCCATCTCCCTATCTGCAGAGCCAGCTCGCGATTCACCATCGCAGCACAACGGGATCTTCCACCAGCAGCAGCACCAGCATCAGCAGCAATACAACCCCCTCCCCACCCCGCCTACCCCACCATCAACATCACCACCAGCGACATAACAACCACCACAACCAGATACACAATAACTCAACCCCAGCCCCAACTCAGACCCACGACCATCCTCCCAGAAACCAAATCAACCCCCTCTTCACCCTCACCATCAATCCCCCCCTCATTACCCCGGATAGCTCCTACTTCGCTCGCGTCTCGGACTACCGGGTGCGCAGCCGGAAGCGGCCGTGGGAGGGGGACCGGAGCTGGGATCGGAGCTTTTTGTGTCGGGCTTATAAGCGGCGGCGGGGTGGGGGTGGGGGTGGGGGTGGTCCTGGGAGTTTAGGTGTTGGGTTGGGCGGGGATGGGAGGAGAGTGCGTGGTGGAGGGGCCGTGGTGTTGGAAAGGGGGATGGTTTGGGAGATGGGGGGTGGTGGTTCTGGTGGTGGGATGGGGGAGGGGGAGGGGGATTGGGAGGGGGATGATGGGCTTGGGGAGGCTAATGGGGATGGAAATGCGGGGAGGTGGCGGTACTGGGTTCCTGTTTAGCTGTCTGGTGGTCTATTGGAGAGGGGATAGGATTCTGAGTTACTGTGTGTGATTGGCATGATTATGGATTTGGTCACACAGGATAAGACGGGGTAGAGCAACGGGTGATGTGCTGATTACTGGTTGTTTTATCTATGGTTGCCAGCGCTGGAGGGTCCCATGCTATCTCGTATTGGGAGATATTATGTGTTATATGTACTGTACATGCGTGGTTAGCTCGATGGCCTGCATCGAGTCGATCTTGTTTTGCAAGACTGTTGAAGCTAAGGACGCTTCCTGAATACCAGCGGGCACTCGTCCTATCTCATGTCAGTTTCAGTCCCACGTATCAACACGACGTCAAGGAAACTCACCATCGGAAACAACGTGGCAAACACCCGGATCTCCTCCGACCGGGCCGTCGCATGATGCGTCCAGTCCAGCTCCAGCGCCGCCTTCCCAATCATCCCCGCCATCGACAGCGGCACGTACTTGCGGGCCAGGCAATCGTGCGCCCCCGCCCCGAACACCAGCCAGTTCTTCGTTTTCGACTCGGCGTCCCCCGTGATCCAGCGGTCCGGGTCGAACACCTCGGGGCTCGGATACGCCTCAGGGTCATGCAGCGCCGGCCAGCACGAGGGGATCACCATCGCCCCCTTGGGCGCGGTATACTCCGGCGTGATGGGGAAGTCGCGGGTCGCGAGGTAGGGCACGAAGATGACCGGCGGACGGTGGCGGAGCAGCTCCTTGATGACCGCGCTGGTGTAGGTCAGCGACTCCAGCATGGGCAGGTCGAAGGCGCGGGAGCGGTCGCCGCCGCGGGCAGCCAGGTTCTCCGCGCGCACGCGCGCCAGCACGTCCGGCCGCTGGGCCAGGATCTGGAAGATCCAGGTCGTCGCGCTGCTGGAGGCGTCCTGCGAGGCGAACAGGAAGGTGAACAGCGTCTCGCTGATCTCCTGGTCCGTGAACTCGCGGATCAGGTTCTTGGGCTTCTCCTCGTCCGGCACGGCCTCGCCCGCCGCCAGCCGTGCGCGGTACCGGCTCGACTCCATCATGTGCCGCACCCAGTGGTCCACGATGCAGGTCGGCGGCGCCCCGCGCGCCATGTTCGCCTTGCAGGCCGCCGCGCACCGCGCGAACTCGGCGTGCACCGCGTCCGCCGTCCGCTTGCCCCACCACGGCTTCGTGAAGGGCACGTACATCGACAGCGGGATGTTGACCAGCTCCAGCGCCGCCGTCGCCAGGTAGAAGTCATCCGCGATCTTTTGGATGGCGTCCGGCGAGATGTAGTCCCCGAAGAAGGTGCGGCACGAGAGCGCGCAGTTGATCTCGCGGAAGAGGGTCATGAAGGGGATTGATTGGTAGTCGTTGGCCGCGCTGGCCGCCACGAATCGGTCGAAGTAGTCCGCTAGGACCTTTTCCTGGGCTGGGAGGTAGGTCTCCATGGCTTTGTTGGTGAACAGCGGCGCCAAGCCCCGGCGGTACTCGGCGTGCGCTTTGCCCTGCAGGAAGACCCAGGCTTTGTGGCCGAGGATGTCTTTGGCGATGGGGACGAGGCACGGTTCTGCGTAGGTGGGGGATTTGAAGACTTTGTGCGCGAGGTCGCGGTCGGAGGCGAGGACGACGAATCTGTAGGGAGATCAGGAGGGGGTGGTAAGAGATCGATGTGGTGGAACGCACTTGTGGAAGACGGAGACGCAGCTTAATGGTCCACTCGCCCATTGAGCGAGGTATTCATCGAACTTGGGATGGATGGCTTGGAGGAACGGGCCCATGAGGGGGATCTTGAATGTCGGACCGGCGATAGAGCCCTTTCGCTTGATGTACATGACTATTCGTGCGGAGTCAGTGACTGGCTGGTAATTGAAGGGGGTATTGTAACCTTGATCGTAAACTACTACTCCCAGTAGAAATGTCACGATATACTGCCAGGTGGACCAGCCCGATAGGAAGGAGGAGTATGCTGGGTTGGGCCATGTTGGCGGCTGCGCGAGGTGCGCTGTGGTGATGTTGACGAACTCAGCCATAGTGATGTTGGATGAGGAAAGTAATTAAGGGAATTATCGAGACGAGTGGTCATTGTACTGCTTTATACGAACGGACTGAAACATGAGAAAAGGAGAGTGGCTGCATTAATTCATCATCATGCGATGAAATGCTCTGGCATTTTGTATACATGACCCGATTGGGACTAGACCCCGAAAACACATTCGGGCTCTAGTCTCTTCCGGGTTAGACTCGAATAGCTTCAATGGCCATTGATTCCCTCTTCAATCACTTCACACTCCACAGTTTCATCTCTGGCTGCTGTTTATCATTTCCAATCCTTACAAACCACTTGAATGACATTGGCGCTACTACTTGGATATTCCATGGCCCATGAGGAAGAGATTCTCAGTTGACGAAGTCGGGTGTTCTTTTCCTCCAGATCTTCCTGAAGCGCAGGCAGCATCCCTCGGCATCCGCTTGGCGACCCTTTCCCTTACACAGTCTAGATCGGTTCTTCATCTCCACCAACACTCTTCTCTTCCGTGGCACAATCTCGAGAGAAACACATCTAGTCCACACTGCATAACACCACAATGTCGCGAACACTTCGTCGCTCCTGTACCGCCTGTTACAAGTACAAACATAGCTGCGATCTCCGCACTCCGCGCTGCTCGCGCTGTATCAAGCGCAACGTTCCGTGCGTCTACGCAAATCAACCTTTGACAGCACCGGAGGATAGCGGATCGACGATAGCCCCCAACTACTCAACTGCTTTGACCAGCTACAGGTTCCCCGGTCTCGACCCTTTCGACTCCTACCCCCAAACGCGATTGCCCCGGGAACGCGTTCAACGTCTGATCCATAGTTGTACGTATTGCTTTCACCTAGCTTGTACCAGGCAATTCGACTTACCTGCCAGTCCTGCACAAAATTGCCTTTCAGTACTATCCGCTGGACTTGAATGCAACGACCAATCCGTTTCTTATTTCATGGTGGCCGCTGGCTCTGGGCGATCCGGCTTTGTTTCATGTCTCTCTGCAGACAGCGTGTCTGGACGAAGAGCTGCTCGCTCAGAAGGGCTTCCAGGCCTCGGAAATCCTCATGACTGACTCGGTGTCGCTACTACGCCGCAAGATTGACGACCAGTCCCTGGCTGTTCAGGATGGGACGATGAACTCCGTTATCACCTTGGCGGCTATTGAAGTAAGTTCTGAGATTTTACACTTTGACGCAGTGCTGATCACCGCGGCACCAGTTTGGCAAGGGGAATGTCGACATTGCCGGGATGCATGTCCGCGGGGTCAAGAAGTTGGTCACGCTGAGAGGCGGCATCAATTCAGTAAGACAGACCAGCCCTTTGACTGCTCGGATGATCAGTTGGTAAGTCGACTTGTCCCCCAGCAAAAGCTTTCTGACGTATGCCGCCAGGGTATCGATGCTTGTCATAGGCCACCCCCAATTCGAAACGCAGGACGATGTCGGCATCGGAGATGGCATTCCCTCAACTCCTGAATACCAATACGCTTCCTCGACGGACCTCCTTGAGGACGGAGTAGTCGATTTTGTCCACATCGTTAAGGACGATCTTGAGTACTCGGTTCGGAACGTCTTCATCCGTCTCCGCAACGTCTTTCAGCGTGCGCGCCGTATACCCTTCCCACCGACCCATCTCCACGACCTGACATGTTTTGTCATCCACCGACTACTTCTTTCGGCCCCCTTAGACTCTGCGCGACCAAATTCTCCAACACCGCCATCAATACCATCCTCTATAACCGAATGCATCCGCTACGCCACCATCATCTACATGTTCATCATCCATGGTCCAACATACTACTCACACGCAGTCATCTTGAACACGATGGTCATGCGATTTGTGCAGCATCTCAAGCTCCTCGATCTGATGCCCCACATCCATTCCTCCCTTGATGTTTGGTTCGTAGCAATTGGGATGGTCGCTTCTGCCGGAACTCACCCCGCTCACTACCAATGGTTCTTGGAGAAAGCCCGGATGGTAGCAGGCGCCTTGAATCTAATGAGCTGGAGCGACGCAACCGAAAAAGTCAAAAGTGTCTTGTGGTTTGACACCCCGCAGGGAGATGCGATCTTTCGCCCGCACTTGGATGCGATTTTTAGCGATGCAACAGATATCTCAGTGCACCGACTCGATCTTGCAGTCTGTGTTTCGTCGAGTAGTGCTCGCGAGGGGCTACCGCGAACGGCACAGTTGTCCAATACATACACATGACATGACGGCAACTGTGAACGGGATGCAGAGTGAACTGAAGTGCAGACAGCGGTATGCGGTGCGAGCGAAGGTATCCGTCCCGAGGTGATGGTGTCGCCAAGCAGGAAGTCCAGAATTTTAGGTTCAAGACTACAGTTCCCCGCAATACTGACTTGCAACTTCTTTCGCGCTTCGAGGGGCTATCTTTCTATTGACACTTCCCACATCAAGCGCTACTCCTCAAAGATCTAACATGCAATAGCTCTTTCTATGCGCGTTGGGATAAGCAGTATCTGCCAAGCTCCCGCTCCGCAATCTCTGACACTGAAACCGGGTGATTGGCAGTTGGGCGGGTCGAGCCGGGTTGATGCCGAGAAAAAGAGGAGCAACACATCAACCGATAGAGAGATCAGGTCCGTGGAAGCTGTGTAGCCAGAGATATGGTCTTATTGCCTTCGGCTTGGGTGCGCACCTGTTCCTGGATAGAGCTGGAACAACAGGATCGAGGCTATCACCAGCGAAAGAAGATTCTTCCGCCCATGAGTCAGTGATATCGGCAACCGCCGACGCAATACTCCGTACACCAGGATAATTGGAGAATTCAGCACAGACCTTCTCTAGTCGTCAGCAGCGCTCTTTCTGACTCGCGTTGACTAATTCTACCCCTGTTGTGACGTTATGATTGGCTCATCGGACTATCCGAGTCGGACCTCCGACACTAAGAGGGTCGCCTCGGTCACTCGCGGTGCCGAGACCCGGTGGCAATCCCAATAAAGATCGAAGGCTTGCGTCTTCTAGAATGCGAGGGGAAGTGGTGAATTTGCTGCATACCCAGATTCTTCAGGCAGCATGACGGTAGTGCCTGGAACAACGGTCTCGTCGACACCGCCATCTAATGATGTCGAAAAGGCCGCTAAGCCCGTACCCTCGCCCGATCCTAATCTGGTGCGATGGGAGGAAAATGACCCTGAAAATCCACAAAACTTCTCGACGGCGTATAAATGCTGGATCACCTTCCAATTAGGGATGCTGGCCCTAAGTGCCAGTTTGGGATCGAGTATCATCTCCCCTGCGCAAACGGACCTAATTGAATACCTTGGGATCAGTAAAGAGGTCAGCATCCTGGCCACGTCGCTGTACATGTAAGATTCACTCTCTAGCATCTAAAAACAGTCCAATTGACGGAGGATAGTCTCGGATTCGCCTTCGGTCCGCTGTGCTGGGCGCCGATCTCAGAGATCTGGGGTCGTCGTTGGTCGATGCTCCCAGCGGTATTCTGCATGGGTCTATTTAGCATCGGCACCGCGACCAGCAAGACTACTGCTTCCGTGCTCATCACGCGGTACTTCGCTGGGCTGTTTGGGTCTGCTCCCGTCAGCAACGTCTCCGCCGCCCTCGGGGATATTTTTCACATGAAAGCGCGGGGGATCGCCTCGACCTCGTATGCCATCTGCGTCGTTGGCGGACCCACTATGGGACCCATCATTGGGGCGGCATTGGTGTCGAACCCTTCTCTCGGCTGGCGCTGGACCGAATATATCGAAGCGATCTTTGTGTTCTTCGTATTCGCCGTCACCTTCCTCTGTTTGCCTGAGATGTACGGCCCCGTGCTCCTGCACAAGAAGGCCGTGCGCCTACGCAAGGAAACCGGCAATGCGGACCTCTACCACCCCCACGAGCATATGAAAATCGACGCCCACAGCATCGTGACGAAGCACTTCTCCCGGCCCTTGGTAATGCTCGTCACCGAGCCCATGGTCACCGTGATTGCCCTGTATGCCTCCTTCACCTACGCCCTCCTCTACCTCACCCTCGAAGTCTTCCCCATCGTCTTCGACGAACTCCGCCAGTGGAAGCCCGTCGTCGCCACCCTCCCGTTCATCGCCCTCTTCGTCGGCGTCCTCCTGTCGTCCTCTTTCGTCATCCTCGTCGGCCAACCCTACTACATCCGCAAATTCGACGAAGGCGGCGGCAAGCCCGTGCCCGAGGCTCGCCTCATGCCCATGGCCGTCGGCGGGTTCTTGTTTGCGGCGGGCCTGTTCTGGTTTGGCTGGACCGCCGCACCGAAGTACCACTGGGCGCTGCCCTGCGTGGCGGCGGGCATGTTTGGCTGCGGGTTCTGCATCATATTCGGCCAGTGCATCAACTTTCTGGTCGACACGTACGGGCCTTATGCCGCGTCCGCCACGGCGTCCAACACGTTCCTGCGGAGTGTGCTCGCGGCGGCGTTCCCGCTCTTCTCGCAGCCCATGTTCCATAATCTGGGCGTGGGCCCGGCCATGTCGATCCTAGGGGGTGTGGCGGCGGCGGCAATCCCGGTGCCGTTCCTGTTTATGGTGTACGGGAAGCGGTTGCGGGCTATGTCGAGGTTTGCACCGTTCAAGGGGTGAGTCGGTGGTTTGGTGGTATTGTTAAAGGGATTGAGGAAGCTTCTGCATAAAAGGTGTTTAGTGGTGTTTGATGATGTCTAGAATACGCATTTGCATATATATAATACAGACAGGCATCTACGTATATATGAAAATAGATCAGACATAATCGCATTATGCTTGGAACTGAAGAGAGCTCTACGGTGATCTTTTTTCAAAGAGGGGACCATGATATCCGGTCATTGAATCAAAGTCCGGAAGAAAGGGATTCGGCAAGACCATAGATGGCTATAGCCGTTTTCTACGAGTGCAACCTGCGAATGCGCCAAACATATGTATACTATCGAAAATAAGAAAGGAAAAAATTGAAACCGTTCCGCCCCATCAAAATCAGTAAAATATGGATCGTCCGCAGATAAAACACTTGGACTGAACAGATCGGGTCAAGAATTCGCAGGGCAATTGAATAGAGCTTCCTGTCCAGGAAAGGAGCTAGGTAGGGCACGTGCAGCAGGTTCTTCAAGCGCCCAGTGTCAAAAAAACCATGATAAGAACTAGTTATCCTACGCATTGGGTGTCTTATTTTTTCTGGTGTCTGTAATCATTAAGTGGCCGCACTTTCATACAACATCCGATATGGTGTAGTGGCTAACATCGCCGTCTCTCACACGGCAGCCGGGGGTTCGATTCCCCCTATCGGAGGTCATCTTTTTGTGTCTTTCCTTCTTTCAAGCTCATCTTTGATCAATATGTGATGACGATACTATGTGGTACACTTTCACACAGCATCCGATATGGTGTAGTGGCTAACATCGCCGTCTCTCACACGGCAGCCGGGGGTTCGATTCCCCCTATCGGAGATCATATTTTTGTGTTTATTTTTCCTGGTGACTGTAGTGTCCTTCTTTCAAGCTCATCCTCTTTTCGTGCCGCTTGAGAAAGTTGATAGAGTATAGATAGCATGACATGATGATGCCATGTTATACTTTCGGTCGGGCCGGGCAGCCACGCGAGACTGGAACTTAATTGTTTGGTTGTCCGGGATTCGGCCTGCGACCTGTCACAGCAGCAGCATCAGGATCCGGCCGTCGATCCGAGTGAACTCGCCCAATCAGCAGCAACAACCACAAGATCTCAGTTCGGAATCTCTGAGCCTTGTGTCACGTGAACAGCGAATAGAAGTTACGAGCGGAGTTTGCGGTGTCGCAGTGAAACATGATTGCCGGGGATCTGATTGTTGATATACCATTTCTGACGGCGAGAGCAGAGGGACTTGGGGCTAAAAGGGCAGGTGGAAACTTGATACCTTAGCAAGAGAGTTGTTCTTGAAAGGTACCCGTACCCCTCTTTCCCATTTAGCCCCCTGCTACAGTCTGAAGTGTTTTCTGCTACGCTAGGTGTAATCAAGGTCGTGTTTGATATTTGTAGACAAATCATAGAGAATGAGAAAAGATAGGGTATTAACTATTACTATCACTGCTTCAAAAGGTCTCAGCAAGTCGCCGGGTGTCTTTCGCCAGCCCTACCCGCCGGCGGTCAACTGTAGTAAAGAGTCGGTACTATAACCCGGCCATGTGAGGTCAAGGGCGATACCAGCAAGCGAGTGGCCCACGCAAGAGAAACAACGGAAGTTCCTCTACACACCCGTGACACCCCCCTAAGCTCAGCTACCATGGAACCTTTCCGGATCCGGCCTCCTTAAGCTTCTTCCCCCACATCCCAAGATGATGCTTACATGAGTCCTTGGGGAGTTTTCAGCTAGCCTGCTCGTTCTGGCCCCTGTAGTTGATATACTTGGTTACACTCTTTCAACTGAGCGAGCAAGTAAGTCAAGCAAAACAAGCATTTCCCCGAGCACGCCAGGCAGTCATTGAAACCTCCGTCTTTTTTTTTTTTTTTTTTTTTTTTTTTTTTTTTTTTGGGCCCCCCCCCCCCCCCCCCCCCCCCCCCCTCCCGAGGCACCTTGCCAAGCGAGCGGGGAGGCGAGGCCCTCTTCGAATACCTTGTAAACGTCTCATACCTGAGGTTATATCGAATTCTATACAGTGCATCAAAGCGTAGCTATTCTTCTTGAGTCTAAATATCTATCATCTATCCCAATAGAAAAAGATAATCAGTTGGGTTGATCGGGCAAAGCCGCGGGTATACATGCTTTGTATAGGAGTTCGGTAGGAAAACGCGCGTGTTTCGGAAAGGTGGGTGGGAGAACCCGCTGACTCCCCCCTCAGAAGAAGAGCCCGGCCAAACTGCTTAGTTGAAGTCAACCAGCATTCGTCACCCTTCGTCAGGTCCTCATGGAGTTGCGAAGCGCTAGCCTCGTAAGGGCATGATATCCAAACAGTGTATCGATAGAACAAATCGATGACTGTGTTGGAAATGCATAACTACTTCCAAATAAAGATGTACCGGATGTTTAAGTGGGGTATCGGGCCTCCATTTCCCTGCGCGGGATGTCTGCGAGGCTGTTTTGTGATCTGGTTATCCCCACTGGCAGAATTAGACAGGTCCGGTGGGTCAGAACAAGCAGTGCTTTGACACATCCCTTTAAGAAAGGAAAGCATAGTGATGTTCTTTCTGCATTAAACTAATATACGTAAACAGCCCCAATTTTTGTCCCAAAATCAACTAACCCAAACAGGATGTCAAAAACCATAAAAGACATTATTATAACACAGGTAAGATTCCTCCTTGCTTCAACAAACCAGGAGGGAGGGGGGTATAATCTTGGATCTCGCCGATTTGCGTTTCAGCTGAGTGCGATCACGCTGCCCGCATCGAACTCAAACACAGGTTACTTCGCCTCCGCTGCGTCAACCTTCTCAACGCTGTGCGCCGTGCTCAACGAGCTCGTGCGGTAGAAGTAGTCGTGCACGGAGCCGCCCAGTAACTCGTCCTCAATGAAGGCATCCGCATCATCCTCCCGCTTGGTCTCCTCGCTCAGGCGCGCCATCCTGGTCTCCCACTCGGCGCGGTACTCGCGGATGCGCTGCTGGTAGTCCAGCTCCGGGTTGTAATACTTGCTGGCGCCCCGGAAGCGCTCCCACACCGACAGATGCTTCGGGTGCACGGCCACGCCGTGGTACTCGTGCTCGCGGCCCTCCCGGATGTAGATCCAGCGGCGCTCCTGCTCCTTGAGGTCGAGGCCGGTGGTGTCGGGTAGGAATAGGTACGTCAGGGCCATACCCAGCAGTCCCCACCAGGGGACGAAGTAGAACTTGGTCTGGGTGTCGATGTAGTTGAAGAGGATGGCCGCCAGCAGCGCGCCGAGCTTGCCCGTCGCAGCGGAGATGCCGTGCGCGGTCGCCCGGATCGGGGTGGGGAAGACCTCACCGGCCACGAGGAAGGTCACGCAGTTGGGCCCGAACTGGTTGAAGAAACTGGACAGGAAGTACATCGTCTGGAACGAGTGGATGTGTGCGGCCTCCGTGTAGTAGTCGTAGTGGAACGCAGGCACCACGAACATGATGAAACAGAGCAAGAAGCCCCAGATCTGCATCCATTTACGGCCGTAGAGCTTGTTGTCGACGAAGGCGATGGCGAAGTAATAACCAGCCAAAGTGACGACAACGTCGATAAAACTCCATTGCCACGTGGTGAAGATCGATTTCGACTTCGGGCTGATGACTGCAATGAAGTCGCTGGAGAAAAGCTTGGCGCCGTAGAAGAAGACGTCGTTGGCGAACCAGCCACCAGCTGTGGCAAGGACACGCGGAGTGAAGTGCTTGAAGGTCAAGCGGAGGGACTCGCTGTCGTAGCCAGTCACGGACACCTTGGCCGCCTTCTTGGTGGCTGCGAGCTGCTTGCTGGCGGCCTTCATGTGGTAGGCACGGTAATAGAGAAGCCAGAGAGTGCCAACTAGCGGGATCACGAAGGAGATGCGGTAGGTCCACTGGGTGGCGGTCTGGTTGATGGGCTCCTCGCCGCTGCCGGCGTTGAAGATCAGAAGCAGGATCATGAGGAAGGCCTGGTTGAGAACCTGACCCCAACCTTGCATCGAGAAGCATGAGATCACTTTGGCACCGCGGTGAAGACGATCCTCCCGAGTAGAGAGCTTGCCAGAGCCGACGGCATTCTCCATACTACTTGTGACAGTCATCGGGTACTCGCCACCTATCAGACAGCCAGTCAGTCATCGTATCATTGGGACCAAGAAGGCAAGGAGGCAGATACTCACCAACACCGATGCCGTAGATGAACAAAGACCACGCATAGCAGATGACCCAACCGTTCTGTGTGGTACCCCAAGCGCAAACCAGCATGACCAAGCCTAGAATCATAATCCAGGCATCTTGTAGCAGACCCCAACGACGGCCGATCCAATCGCCAATAATACCGACCAACACCTGTCCGATGATAATACCGACGATCTCAAGATAGGATATAGCGGAGATCCAGTTCTTGGAGCAGATCTCGTATTTGCCCCAACAGGATTCGAAGGACTTGCCAAACAAGGTGGAGATATTTCCGATGGAGAGTAAAACATAACTATGACACATCAGACCAACGTCTTCTTGTATAGAGTGCCAACCAGGATGGACTTACCCTTCCAGACCTATACCAGCACCTGGAATGACGGTGTCACGAAAGTAGTTCATCAGCGGCGACAAAGGATCGGCCTTGAACTGCTGCCAGAGAGCCGACCACTGACGGCTACTCTCCTTGGAGTCCACGGAGCGGACGAATTTGATCCGCTGGCCGAGAGGAAGATCGGCCCAGTAGACACCCGCTTGGGTGTAACTATCATCGGGGCGAAGGAGTTTGTCGAAAGCCTCCTTCTCGCTGTGGCTCATCTCAGGGAACTCGTGCTTGGCGGCCATGTCGGGCTCGCGAGAAGCGTCAAAGTCTGCCATATCGAGAATGTCTTGACAAAAAAAAGTCCTCGAGGCTGTAGAGAGACAGATGATCCTACCCGGAAAAGGGGGGGAGGGAGGAGAACCGATGGGCTTAAATATGCATGAACGGCGAAGGGGTTGCATTATCATGCTATATGCATCGAGAACCATCAATATCAGACTCGTTCAGCACGTTCTAGCGGTGGAGATTGTGGTTGGCTAGAAGCAGTTGGTTTGGTCTACTAGCGGTGCTTTAGTCGGCCAGGCAGTTGCATCTCACCCCGGTCAAGCGAGACAAACTAGTGGGCCTTCGGCCTCGGAGGGAAGCAACGTGACAATTGGACCGGACCAGTGTGTCAGGTAATCTCGGTTCCCTAGGCTCGACGACCAACGAGGATTTTCTGATTGCATGGGTGAGAGTTGGCAAGGCGGGCTGGCTGACGGTGGCCTCGGGCCTGGACAACCCATGCCGCTACTCGACGGCAGCTGTTGCGCCAACATCTAGATTGTAGACCTTGTTGTTGTCTCCATTGCAAATGCATTCACGATTATCGCATCGCAACTAACCGGTTTAAATCGGAGACTAAGATGACGGACCGGGTCGGACTGAGTCATGGCCCCGAGCACAGTAGGTTTAGCGAAGAAGCAGAGACAAGAGAAGAAGGGGAGCAGACAAGCCTCCTTGGCCAGACTTGGCCCAACTTGGCCCAACTTGGCCCAACTTGGCTCCTGCGACACCCGGCATGGCAGCGGGCGTGGCACCACGTGCGAGGAGAGAGCTGTGACTTGCATCCACGGTCCTGCAGCACCAAGTGGGCTGCACTTGGCAAAAAAAAAAAGTGTCTCGTGTCTCGTGTGTTGATGAGAGGTAGAATCAAAGAGGAGAAAGAGCGCACGTGCCCGGCCTGGTTGTTTTCTCTCGCCCACTGGCCGCCGTCCCGTGCGCCCCCTATCGACGCCCTAACCTGTATCGAGTCTAGGCCCCGAATCCTCTGTTCTCCGAGTGCCTCATCAATCATCATCTAATTACCTAACTACCCATTGTTGGATTACAATGGGGAGTCAAGTGCCAGGACATTTTTCTTTTTTCTCTGGGGCTACGGTTATCCCAGGATCCTGTAAATTTCTTCTGATTCAGATACCACCCACCCACTGATCCTCCCTTGCGAAATGTCGACTTCTCATGTCATGGTCTTCCTCGGCTGCGATATACACACGTCCTGCGCAGGAAGACCATCATGGCGTTGAGTATTGCGATGAGGATTGAGGAGACTAGCATGACTTTTGGCGCATTGGAAATTTATGGTACGCAGTTGAATAGGCAGGCCAATCTTCCGTTTCCATTCACTGACTCATACGATGCGCTGCACTACAGATTCTCATGCCCCTCTCGGATCATCCAATCCGTAAATGCACATTGACGAGTGCGTTGGCCCCAGAAAGGTCAAGATTTTTTCTATCTCAGTGATTGAAAAATGACGGATGCAAAATCTCTCAATGCTCTACCGACTCCACGCTGAAACGACAGCAAGATACCATTATATACAGTTATGAATGACAGAGTGGGAATTAGTGTACACCTGACGGCCCCCTCGTCATACCGCCGGGCTATGCAACGGGGAAGAGGCCAGCCGTAGATACCGGTGTGGCCGCCACTTGAACCTCCGCGTCCACCAGAAAATCAGGATCGTCCCGAAGCAAGCGAGCAGAATCATGCCGATGACCACATCGTTGATGGCCCGCAACAGTTCGTCTGCATCGGAGACGTGCTCGGACTCTTCGTGGGCCATTTCTTCGTCCACGACAATGGTCTCAACCAGCATGGCCGGGTCCACCACAATCTCCTCCTCGACAGCAGGTTCAACAGCCACCAGCGATGCGGGATCGTCAGGGACGAGGAGCAGCTGCTCTCCATCCTCGGATGCGTACTTCAGAGCTCCCTCGATATCGGAGCGGATGATCCGCGACCAGCCAAGGGAGTTCCCGTTGCGATCGAGCGCTTCGGCAGAGACGAAGTCCCAGTAGCCCGGGGTCACGAAGACCGACTCGAAGTCGTGCTTGGTCACGTTGCCGATCAGATAAGGGACGGAGGTCTCGTCCGCTTGCGAATAGAAGTTCCAGACGGCGACCTCGGTGGCGCCGTTCCAGCTGACGTGGACGACGGTGGTCAGCTCGGGATTCGGCGCGGCTGCGCCTGCGGCGGACGGATGCGCCTGGCTGGGTTTGCTGGCGTAGACGGACGCGGCCAGAGCGGGCGGCTGCTGGGGGTGGCCGACGAACGGGAACTTGTACGACCGGTAGCTGTTGAAGCGCGGGGAGAGGAACTTGGCTTCCATCAGCGCGGTGCCGTCCGGGGCGTGCTCGCTGTGGTAGCCTTGCGCGCTCCAGCCCATGAAGACGTTGCCTCCTTCGAGCCGCTGGAGGTTGCCACGCATGCGACTCAGGCTCCCGTCCGGACGGGTGTAGCGGCTCCGCAGCGTCGCGGTCAATCGAACAGTGTCCAGCTCGACGATCATGCCGGAGGACACGTCCTCTTGGTTGGTGAAGTCGTCGGAGGCGTTGTTAAGGAACGACAAGACGGTGTGCGTCTCGTTGGCGGAGACGAATCGCGCGTTGTGTTGCTTGGAGAAGGTGAAATCCATGGCGAAGTTGGTGTATTTCCCGCCCAGGCGCCAGATGATGTGCCCGTCTTGCCCGGAGATCAGATAGATGGTGCTGGTGTAGCGAGCCGACAGGAGGTAGTCGCCGTACACGTTCTTGTCCGCCGCGTTCACATGGATGTAGTCCAGACCTCCTCCTCCTTCGGGCGGCGACCACGGCATCACATGGTCCGACTCGTGGAGGGGGATCTTGTCGCGAGAGTCCCAGTCGAAGAGCACCGCGCTGGTGGCTAGGTCGATCTCCACAAACCCTCCCGAAGCCACTCGGCTCGATTCCGCCGGCCGGCCCAACTCCGCCAGGGACTGGTCCTGAATCCGGATCGAGGCCGCCAACGCCGTCTTCCCGCCCGGAAGCACATTGAACTCGTGTAGATCCCACCGCTCTAGGTCATTCGTGATGGGGATGGTGTTCTCCACCAAGTATTTGTCGTTGAGTATGTAAGCGGCACCTTTGGCCAACGGCGTGCCGTCGTTAATGTAGTTGTTTTGGAGAATGAATGAAAGATGGGTGGCACCATCGGCGATGTGGCTCGTAGGCTTGAAGTCGAAGACATTGCGGTTGTTGTGGAGACAAGATCCGGTCCAGACCAGCTTGCCGTCCTGATCGTAGATGTGAGGTCCCACTTGACAGGGATTGAATTTGCTGTTATATGGATCGGCGTCCAGGTGACTGTACGGCGCGACGAACCAGTACCCGGGGCTTACGCGACTGCGATCGTGATAGGTTATGTTGTATTTGATTGCCTTAACATTTGGCATCTGCGAGCGAGACGGTCAATCTGGGGTCCGGGGGCATTGATAAGTTGAAAACGTACAGTGACAAACGAGAGGAGGTCATCATCGCGAGTGACGTCAAATGTGTCCGCAGCCTCCGCGGAAGGAAGCAAGGAAGGAAGCAGAAGCAGAAAAGAGGATAAAGAAAGTGAGCGCATTGTGTTCGCGACGAATGAGAAGTCTATATATAGCGAGGGTGAGGCTTAAAGAAAGATCGACAGTTGCATGATGGGGTCAGCAGTACATGGCTTGACGATGGCTACATGCAAAGCAAATTGCAAAGGCAAAGAGGGTATGAGGAAGACATGAAGCAAGGAGAGAAGCGAAGCTTTTAAAAACAAAAACGACGATCAGACAACAAAATCAGGAACAAGATAAAAGGGATAAAAATTGGGAATTGAGGCGTGGGCAGCCAAAGAGAAGAGGCAAAAGGGTCCCCACCACGTGGAACCACGGGTATCGCAGCGAGGGTTTATCGGCTTCTAGCCTTGGGGCGGCCCCACTGCCTCCCCATCAATTGGGAATCCTAAGCGACGGAGGCGTTCGTGTTCGTGACAAACAGGCAAAGCGGCCCGACACTAAGGGACCATCAGGGACCTCCAATTGGTGAGGGCGTAACCTGTCTTCGCAGCCGCGATACAACCCGTCAGGTATAAGAATAGTGTCAGTTGGAGGCTGAAGCGCTGCGCAGGAGTCATATGCTCCTTATACCCCGTCAGGTTACGAGGAGACCAATCCTGAAACGAGCTGTGAAAATTGACGTCTCTTTAGCATAGACATCTCTCCCAGTTGGTATCAGCCACCTGTTCTATCAAACTGGAACACGCAACATCACTTCCTGTATCTTTTGCAGACGATTCATCCATAATATGCTTCACTGTTTTGTCATCAGAGTCGTACTGTCTCTTGGTTCATTGCAGAAGCCAGACTTGCTATCTGAGACATGGATCTTGATTGATAAGGGCTCCGTTCCGAAGACTCAGTGCCTGGACTCTGCAGTGGCTCAGTAGGCTCAGTGGCGTATAACTAGCAACGCATCTCGGCTTCATGTCCTGAGAAGTAAGCCCAGAGCATTCGAGCCCCCACAAGGATACGTACGCCTTCTTTCTTGACCAGTGGAACTGGTCGCTAAAGATGACTTTGTTGATTCGGCGCCCCACAAATAAGCTTTGGGTAGCATGCAAGCGGCAGCTGTCAGTATAGCAGTTCAATCCTGGCAGCCAATGACCGTAGGATAATGCACGAGCATGTCTCACAAGCTCGATGAGTAAGAAGCATCATGACAGCAATTGATCGGGGGGGGTTGTGAGACTCAATCACGGTTGAGAAAAGATTCAGGATGAGCCGCATGATCTTGATGGGAAGCAACCGCTATTTGATGAATCATGGTACTCCTGCATTTATTATTTGCAGCAGGGCGGCTCCCAATAAAAGTTGTTTCCGCACAGGAGCTGCATTGGATACAGCACGAGATGAAATGAGATGCAGACCAGGAGAGCCACGGAAGAATGAAGGTCCGAGGACCGAGTATTTGCGATAGACACCTTGTATTTCAGGCTCACATCCCATCCCCAGCTGCAGTTACCGGGTTGGGCTCCTGCAACAGGCCATCATCAATGTTGATTACTTCAAGAGATTCAATCAGGGAGAGAGAAAGTGGAGCCAAGTCTCTGATACCGGCCATTACTCATGCAGACTCCGAGAGCTGTCACGGTAAATAGAGATCCGTGAATTTGAATGGATCGATTGCATCGCACGCATTGAAGACACCGGAGTACGCTGTAGACTATAGACGGTCAAACCGAGGTATTTGTCTTCTATCAGACTTTCGGATGCATCTAGCATCTGGTACCACACAAACTACTGCCACACTAGCGCAGGGGCACTGCGAGACGACTCCCAAGCTGGCTGCACGGTGACGCCGCAAGGCCGCCCGAGACTATTTACCACATTTGATGATCCATTCCCACCGGGGTTATAGCATGGAGAAAAGCAGTGCGTCAAGCATCGCCGCCGCCGATCCCGATCATGCAAGGGTCATCGGCATTGGCCGACCCGAGGATGTTGAGTGGCTGCTTTCTCCCTTCCCCACTTTGGATGATCGGCTTCTAGCAGCATGCCCGAAATACACTATCTGCTTAATGACATGTTGATCGTCGACAAAAGCGGGAAGGTCCACCGAGAGCAGTCAGGGTCTTGTCCGCATAAGTATGCGCAATGATCCACCTCACCCTGCCGCCGGCATCGGGCACGGCATCGGATTCAAAATGCCCCCTCTCGGAATTGTGGGATCAAACATCGATATATGACATCCCAAATGACTCCCCCTCGACCGAATCCTACAGAAGTCCAAGACAATCTCGCAAAAGGGCAGACAGAAACCATGGACCACGAGCCAACCCCCGAACCCAAGCACCGCATGGACGGCGGCCTGACCGCATGGCTCCAAGTGCTGGGCAGCTGGCTGATCTTCGCAAACACCTGGTCCGTCACCTCGTCTCCACATTGTTTCCGTGCCAAACTTACCAGCAAGTAATCTACCCAAAACCAGGGGTCTCACCAGTTCCTACGGCGTCTTCGAAACCCACTACACCACCGCTCTCCTGGCCGACTACACCCCGTCGGCGATCGCCTGGATCGGCTCGGTGCAACTCTTCCTCATGATGGCGATCGGGCTGCCCGTCGGCTCGATCATGGACCGGGGCCATCTGCGACTGCTGGTGGTCGCGGGCAGCGTCCTGCAGGTGGCGGGGATGCTGATGGTCTCGCTGTGCACCGCGTACTGGCAGGTGTTTCTGGCGCAGGGGATCTGCGTGGGGATCGGGAGCGGGCTGCTGGTCGTGCCCTCGGTGGCAGTGCTGCCGCTGTACTTCTCGGCGAAGCGCATGCTGGCGACGGGGTTTGCGGCGACGGGGAGTAGTTTAGGTACGTGTTAACGCTCACTCTCTGTGAAGTTCACCACCTGAGGCTGAGGCTGAGGCTGAGGCCGAGCCCCATGCAGCGGGAATCATCTACTCGATCATGCTCCGCCGACTGATCGTCCGCATCGGGTTTCCCTGGGCCGTGCGCGTGCTCGCCTTGGTCATGCTCGCCGGCTCCATCACCTGCGCCGCGGTGATGCGCCTCCGTCCCGGCCATGCCAAGCGCGCGCCCCTACAGTGGAGGAAATTCACCTCCGATTCGTGCCTTGTATCTTTCACCGCCGGTATTCCCCCAAGCCCCCTACAAATTTTGGATCACTCCGCTGGAGACTGTCCCCTTCACTCCATGATTCTAACCAAAGGCAACAGCATTCACAGCAATGATGGCCGCAGTCTATATCCCCTTCTTCTACGTGGAAGACTACGCCCTCGACCTCTCCATCGATCAAGACACATCCTTCTACCTGCTCAGCATCATGAACGCAACCAGCTTGATTGGCCGCATCGGCTCGAACTGGTTAGCTGATCGGTAAGTAGCCCGGTCCTTACCCTTCCTTAAACCCCCCCCCCTTACCCCAAACGTAACCCATCAACCCGAACTAACCCACCCAAAAAAGATGGGGCGGCCTCCCCCTCGCCCTGCCCGGCTGCCTAGCTACCGCCATCATCCTCTTCTTCTGGCGCTTCGCCACCACCCTGCCGGCGCTGGTGGTCATCGTCGCGATCTACGGCCTGGTGTCGGGGAGTATCGTGTCCTTACCGCCGGCGATCATCGCCAACCTGCCGGGGGAGGTGTCGGAGGTGGGCGCGCGGATCGGGGTGGCGTATACGGTTGCGGCGGTGGGGGCGTTGGTTGGGAATCCGATCGCGGGGGCGGCCAGACAATCCGGCACGGGGGTGCCGGTGCAAGTCGAGTATCAGGGGATGTGGGTGTTTGGGGCGGCGGGGATGGCGGTGGCAGCGGGACTGGTGGGGTGGACTTTGTGGTTGAGAGGGGTTCCGGGTAAATAGATTGGTCTTAGTCGGGGTTTGGGGGCTGGATATAGGTACAACAGTGTGTGGGATATATGATTTCATGGGATTGTGTTCTATTGCTGGATTGAGATAATTGGTGCGGGAGGGTAGGTATTCATTTGTCTGCTATCGAAAATGTCAATCTTGATAGAACCACTCGTTTGGAGCAGATTACAGTATGTTGTTGATCAAGCATGGTTGGGAATAGCCAGTGTTTGAGATCGATCTCAATGCAATGCCCTCGATCAACCCTCGGACCCATCCGACCACCGACCACCAAGCAGCGGAGCCAAGCAAATGCAATATCGGAAGCATCCGACAAGCCCCACATCCCCATACCATACTTAGGCACAACTTAGAACATTCTGTAACTAACTACTAGGTACAAAACCCATCCTTCCCCCGGATTCAATTAATCACACCCTAAGTTAACATCACAACCCAATCCCAACACCAATAATCAGAACCACAACCACAACCACAACCACAACCACAACCCACCAAATCTCAAAGTCTACATACAGTAGACACACCAGAAAAAATGCTAAAATCCACCCTCCGCCACCTCCCCAAACCCCCCCTCCCGAAACCCAACAAAAGACGACTTCTCACCACAACCCCCCCCCTCGCCACCCCCAAAACCAAAACGAACCCCCAACGCTCCCTCCCAGCATCCTACTACCGCGGCGGCACCAGCCGGGCCGTCTTCTTCAACGCGACCGACCTGCCCGCCGACGCCTCCACCCACCCCGCCATCTACCGCGCCGTGCTGGGCAGTCCCGACGCCGCGCACCGGCGCCAACTCGACGGGATGGGCGGGGGCATCAGCAGCCTCTCCAAGATCTGCATCATCCAAGGCGATTCAACCCACCCGGCCGCGGACGTGGATTACACGTTCGTGTCGGTCGGGGTGGTCGACGACAAGGTCGATCTGACGAGTAATTGCGGGAATATGAGTGCGGCGGTGGGGCCGTTCGCCGTGGATGCGGGGTTGGTGCGGGCGCCGCGGGTGAAGGGGGATCAGGCCACCGTTAAGATCCATAACACCAATACGGGGAAGATTATTCATTCCACGTTCCCGGTGGTGGAGAGTGCATCGGGGTCGGAAAACGGGGAAGGGCCGGAGTATGAGGCGGCGACGAGCGGGGACTTCGCCATCGATGGGGTGGCGGGCACGGCGGCGCGGGTGCAGCTCGATTTCGTGGATCCCGCCGGGTCGGTCACGGGCAAGTTGCTCCCGACGGGGAATGCGGTGGATGTGTTTGAGGTCAAGGGGGAGGTGGAGGCGACGTGTATCGATGTCGCCAATCCGTGTGTATTTGTCTCCGCGGCGAAGCTGGGGGTCCAGAGTAACCTGACGCCGGAGGAGTTGACGGCCGACGTGGGGTTGTTGGACAAGTTGGATCGCATCCGGAGGTTGGCCGGCGTGAAGATGGGCATCGCAGCGTCGCCCGAAAAGGTGCCCGGGAGCATTCCCAAGATCGCTCTGGTGGCGGCCCCCGGGGAGGATGCGCGCTCGGTCGCCAAGGGTCAGACGCCGCAGAAGGTCGATCTGGTGGCCAGGGCGCTCTCCGTAGGCCAGCCCCACAAGGCACTGCCCATCACGGTGGCCTTGGCCCTGGCAACCGCGGCGAGGGTGGAAGGGAGCACCGTATCGCAGGTTGTGAAACGGGGACAGACGGTCGATGCTGCCGGGATCACAATCGGACATGCCAGTGGAAACATGTTGGTGGGGGCTGAGTTCGCCGAGGATGGCAGTCTGCAATCTGGTCGCGTGTTTTCGACCGCGCGGAGGTTGTTTGAGGGAAGGGTGTTCTGGAAAGATGAGTAACAAGTATGCCGCAAATCTCATATTGTGTACATAGTATCAGTCGTGGAGAATCACAGAGGCGATTCTCAGAAGCAATCCTTCATCACGCTCGACAGCTCGCCCCCGTAGTCAACCATATATTGTCCACTCCTTCCCCATACGTCGGTCTCCTGATGCGGCGGCAGGGCTCCCATCCCCATGATCTGTGTTTCCAAACTCCCAACCGCCTCGAACCACTCCATCAACTCCCTCGTCATCTGCACCCCATCCACGGGCGTGAGACTGTGTATACTGCCCGTTGACTGCATCGAAGGCTCAACCGCGCCACTCGCTTGTTCTATCTCCTGCTCCTTTGCAGAGTTAAGCACATCCGCACCTTCAGGCCCAGCTTCCACTGCCTCCGGCTGCCGACGCATAACCTGCGGGCCCAACTTCCTCAAACTCCGAATCGATTTCCATAGTCGTAGTGAGATATAAGACTTCGTCGAGAAGCCTTTGATTAGTTCTAGCGCCAGATAGAAATCCTCACGACAGACGCTGCCGAACTGTGACGGGGCTTGCGCGACAGCCAGAAACAGCACCGCGACTGCCGAAACGAGAAACCAGTTAAAGGTCACCTGCTGAAGACGGTAGATGTCTGTCGTCTCGTTGAGTCGCGTGATGAACCGGATTGTCTCCCTGGCCAGGTCGACGACCATCTGCGACTCAGCCGGGTACCGCACGATATGCGCGGCAGAGTGAAGCACGGGCCGATGGATGAGCATGCGGAGCTGGTTGGAGCGAAGGTAAAGCAACGCACGCAGGCGATGCAGACTGCGCGGTGGTTTAGGCTCGGTCTTCGAGGCCGACAACGGCGGCTGCTCCAGACGCAGGATCTCCGGGATGTTCATTACCCACTGCTGGACCTGCCAGTCCAGATAATTCATCTCGTCCTTCTTGATCTCGTTCGTATTGTTGAAGGCCGAGATGAACTTCCACACCTTGGCCGCAATGCGACTGTACCGGATCATGACCCGGAGATAGGGAGTCTTCTCCTCCGGCTCCGGTAGCCAGGGATCGATGTCGCTATCCTCGAGAGAGAACGGCATGCCCGTCCCAAAGCTCCACCGGATGTCGAGAATATAAATCGACCAGAACAGCCGGAGAACACGATCCCGCCCCGCGGCGACAATGGCCGGCTGGCCAAGTGTTTCCCGTCGGTGCAGCCCCTTTTCCAGGCACATGCGCTCCACGATGCCAGCGATGCGCCAAGCCAGAATTTCCTCGTCGATCTGGAAATAGAAGATCGCCTAGAGCGCTTGTCAGCCATCCATACACCGCCCCCAAACTGAGAATTCACTCACAACCAGAGTCAACAAGATGATACTCTTAATCTCCGACGGTCCCCACACGCAATTATCAGCCACCTCGCGCACACTCTCAAACAGCCGCATCGCCAGCTCGCTGCTCCCCGCCGCCTCAGCCGTCAACGCACACGCAAAGACCAACCGCAGGATCTGGACGTCATCGGTGTGTGGTACCGCCCGAGACCCCTCGGGACGCGCCGCCACCGCCGCCGCCGCCGACGACGACCCATACACGACCTCGACCTGATCCAGCAAGTCCTGCAAATCCAAGACGGGATACATCATGCCCATCTCCTCCTCATACACGCGACATAGCCGCATCGCCTCCGCCTTGTCCAACGACCACAGCGGATCCCCCTCGGGCCGCGCCGCATCCAGCAACGTCGCCGGCCCAGGCGAATCCGGCGGCAGCGGCGAAGGCGGATGGTTAGCATCGGCATCGGCATCGGCATCCTCCGCCCCGTCCGTCTGCTCGACGATCCCCTGGCGGAGGAGATTCGACTTGGCCAAATGCAAGCTAAAGGCGGATGTCGTTGGGCCTTGGAACGCGGTCTCCCTGATCGTGGACCGGCGGCGACGGAATGGTCGCTGGCTGCCCGCCGCCGCGGCGTCCGACCGCGCCGCGATCGCGGTGGCAGTGACGCTGTGCTGCGTCAAGGTCGTGACAGCTGCGGAGAGGGTCTCGATTTGTTCCTGCATAGCAGACATCTGTTTACAGAGTTGCTCGAGGTAGACCCTGGGCATGTATTAGCATGAGTGGGACTTCCACCAACACGTGTAGGGCGTGTGGGTGTGGGTGTGTAGGCGCGAAAACGTACTGCTGATCCGACTCGCCATCGGTGTGACGAGGGGGCTTGTCGTAGATACAGTCGATGCGTTGGCGGCCGCATCGCTGACAAGGCGTCTCGCCATTGCATTTGATCTTACGGCGTTTGCATTCGTTGCTTGTTTGTATGTTAGTCTTGATCCTTGACCCGAGTGTACCTCAGGGAACGAAGGTAGGGGGGGAAGGAAGGGAAATGCACCTACCAAGCCTTGGCGATGTACTTTCGCCGTCGCTTGCGTGGGTTGGCCCCGTCAGAGTCATCCCGGTGTGCTGCTGGGGGCGAGAAGTCCCATGTTGTTAGAGAGGCAGTAGCGTCCATGATGGGGGTGTGGAAGTGACTGCGCGCGAGAAGGAAGTCGAGTGCGGAGAAGACGGAGGAGAGTAGACCGGACGGCACGGTAAACAGACGATGCTACTGTAGGTAGTGCTCCGACCGGGCGCAGCGCGGGGAAACTTGGAAGACAAACGCGGTGGCGGTCAGAAAGGACGGAAGACCCCGTGCGGGGGATTCCGCACCCGAGGCTACACTAGTAACGTAACCGTATCTCGGCCGAACTGGCGCCAGTGGTGCTTATCTCGACCACCTGCACCTCATGCACCGCACTCTAGTCTATGCATAATTCAATCATTAATTGATAAGTCGGAGATAACTATAATAATAATCTGTTGCGCTGCTTGGTGGATACCTACCCAATTGGCAACTTGGAAAGTATTCATGCACTCATCATCTACGTGTAAATTTTGAGGAATTGCTACCTGCAAACTAGGTACACATGCATATATTGATTTCCCATCTATACAACTCAGAATTCAAAAATACTTTACATTCACAAATGCTTCACAAATGCTTAGTGCGCTCACCACTCTCCCGGATCCACTGCTTCAACTTCTCCGGATTCCTCGGTCGGAATCCCACCTTGAACGGCTTGGGTTCCGTTGTCAACGCCGTGGGGATGGCATTGCAGTGAATGGCATCCATGATCGGGCGGTCGTCGGGGTTCTTGGCCGGGTGCATGGTGAAGGCGGTGATCAAGCGAATGTAGGCGGTGTACAGCTCGCGGTTGGCCAGATGCGAGCCGGCGCACATGCGCGAGCCAGCCCCGTAGCCGTAGTGGGGAGTGCCCGTGCCCTCGCCCACCTCCAAATACCGCTCCGGCAGGAATTGCTCGGGCTTGTCGAAGTGCTCTTCGTCGTAGTCTGCGGCGTATGCGTTCTGGAGATGGGTTTAGGTAAGAATTTTTTATCTCGAACCGGAAACAAGGTCGGATACCAACATACCATGAAGAAGGTGGTTCCAGCGGGGATGGTCGCGCCGTTGTAGACAATATCCTTGGTGCTTTCGCGCGGCAGACAGATGGGGATCACGGTCCAGAACCGGAGGGTCTCTTTCACCAGGGCGGTCACGTAGGGGACCTTCTCTTCCACAAGGCACTTCTCCCAGGCGTCACCGTCCGGGTACACCTTCATGATCTCCTCGTAGGCCTTCTGCTGAACGCGCTGGCCGTCTTCCGAGGCGAGATAGGCGATGCCCATGATGACGTTACCGGGAACCGTGTCCAATCCGGCGGAGACCATAGTGAGACAGATGGACTTGACCTCCGCTGGTGACAGTCAGTATTTTCGTTCGACATGATTTGTCTTTCGAAAGTCCATCGATCATGACTCACCCTCATTCAACTTCGCCTCGGGATCCTTGAGAATGTTCCCCGTGATGCACGGCTTATCCGTGCCCTTGGCAATCTGGTCCTTGAGAATATCCAACAGATATGTCAAATACTTATCGCGGCGCACGCGGAACGACTCGGCCTCGGTGTTCGCCTTGGGGAACAGACGCATGAGGGGGATGTAGTCCTGCCAATTGTTGCTGGTACTCCGAAAGTTGGAGACGCCGCGCTCGACGTCGCAGATCTCGTGCAGCAGCTCGTCGTCGACGTTGCCGCTGATACGGAAGCCGTAGTTCAGCGTCAGACTGGTGTTGAGCGCGAACCGCTGGAAATACGCGACCGGGTTGATGTCCTTGGTGCCGCTGTCGCTGTCCTGGAACAGCTCGCGGATGCTGGCGGTGGCCTCGAGGTCGATGATTGGCATGTACGACTGCACGGCTGGGCGGTTCAGCGCGGTGGCGGCCGCCTTGCGTCGGCGCTTGCAGGACTCGTCCCAGGGCGAGGTGCCGATCGTGAAGCCCTGGGAGCTGGACACGACGCTGTGGAAGGTGTGGAAGGTGGGACGCGAGATCAGGGCCGACTGGTCTTTGATCCACAGTTGGCGGACGGACTCGAAGCTGTTGGCAAAGACAATGCGCTGGAAGGAACAAGTATGCTCTGTCAGTTACCTAGTACATTTCGACTCTCTTGTCAGCCTTTTGTTCGCTGCGGGTCACATACCCGATTGCCCATCCGGACCTGGAAGACGGGGCCATATTTCTTCGCCCACTTCTTCGTCACAGTAGCATGCTGGTCGCCTAATTGCAACAGGTTCCCAAATATAGGCACCCCAGGGATTTCAGGTATCCCCTTGATCTTGGGAACGTCGGTGCGATTGAGATAGCGGATCAGAAAATATACCACCGCGACGGCGGCGAGTGCGAGGGTTTGGAAGGACATGATGTGAGCGATAAAATTGGGAGTGGACTGGACTTTTTTTCTTGACGGTGGTGTCTGAAAAAAATCTGGAGCTTTATACACCTCACATCCGCGGTTCTCCTCGGCTTATCATGGCTGGGTATGCAGCGGTCCTCCTGCAGCTAGACCTTGAAAATCGTAGTGGATTTGCGTCATGGGCCACCCGGCCAACAAAGAGGACTCGGGCCAACTGCATTCGTTAACTATCCATTGCTGCAGCAAATAGAAAGCCGGCTGGGGTAGTTAGTAAGGTGACTCCCCCGCACTTTCACCCTGGTTGAAATGAACAAATGCACGAGCGGGAATTGGCTGGGGCGGGAATTCGGAATGAAACACCGCGACCCCGCTCTCAACGGAAGCGGAACCGGGGCCGAGATCGACACCTGCCTCAGAAACCACCCAGAAACCAGCCAGAAACCAGAAACTGCCTATTGCCTACTGCAGTGGACGCTGACTCCTTCCGCCACTATCCGTCCTGCTGCTCCCGTCGGGCCGATACTGGCGCTCCCTTTAGGTCCGACATGGTAAGTTAGTAGAGATAGACATGGTATTAACTCCGCTGATAAGACTGAGGGCGCTCAAAGGCCTTATACGGAATCATGCCTAGGGTTGTATAGTACTCCAGAGTCTGCTAAACAGCATGAATTAAAATCATATTACCCTATTCGGCCGACCTCGATCATGGAATAATGACGTCCATCAATTCCTTGTGCAACATCAGACATACTCATCATGCAACAGCCCCATCATAGTTAAAGTATTTCAACTCCCATCCAGAACTCTCGCTTCACAGCCACCAGGACATTCTCTCGTGCTCAGCTCATCCTGAGACCCCAACACAGATATAGTATCCATACCACATATTAGTGCATCCCGTTCCCACGGCCGGATTCCAGGTCACAATGTTCTGCACAGTGATCCCCTCCTTTGTCGCAACAGTGGTGCACGTATCGCCCGACGCCACCAGGTAGAAGGTATTGCAGTTGGTCACCATGCCCGTCTGGATGGGGGTAGGAGTCGACACCGGAGCGGTCGTGGTGGTACTTGTGGTGGTGGTGGTGGTGATTGCCGTTGATCCCACTCCAACGCAGACATAGTACCCCAGCCACAGGGCGGTACACCCGCTGCCGACGCCGGAGTTCCACGAGTAAAAGTCGGTCAGGGAGATGCCGGCTGTCGTCGCGATACTGGCGCAGGTCTCACCACTCGCCACCAGATGGTACGCGTTGCAATTTGCGGCGATGCCTGGCTGAGTAGGGCTGGGGGCTGCGGCGGCGGCGGCGCTGTTGACTTTGGAGGCGGTGATGAGCGTGGTCGGTGCCGGAGATGCAGCAGGAGGAGCAATGGCTGCTACCAAGGGGGCAGCTAAGGTGAGAAAAGAAAGGTAGGAGAGATGCATGGCTGATGATTGAAAGGTTGTGGCTCAGATGCTTGATCTGTCGGGCTTGGTGCTTGTTCCTATCCACCTGTTGAAGGCAGAATACGCTTCCTTTTATATGCTGAAGCACTGATTCCTGGTGAACTCAACCGCAGGTCACAAGGTCCCTCTGGCATCAACAGAAGAAGGGATTCTTGCAGTTGGCGCAGAAACCTGGACCGTGGACGATGAGCGTCTCCCCACATACAACAGCCGCAATTGATGCAGGTCTCATATTCCGGGGCTCATCTGATGAACTGAAGGATGTGGTGTCCAATAGCTAAAGGATGCTCGAGGTAGCTTCTGTCTTCATTGGCTGCCTGACTGAACCCCTGCCGGTAGGTGTACCTTCTCGTTGACCAGGATAGATTTCCTATGGCACACTCGGAAGGCAGTCGGGCTGTTGCAGGACTGCGAATGGCGATGATGTCGGGTCTCGGCCACCGCTTCCCAAGCGAAGCTGACATCCTGCAAGACAGTACATGGATGCTTGCAGTTAGAGTGACACGCCTATACTTCCAGGCGTCCCGTTGGTCGGATTCCGCGGATCGCTCGTATTGTGTCTCACAAGGGTCTAATTGTGATTGAATAGATCCAATTTTCGTATGGGATTGTTCTTTTCTGGTTCCTGCATCAGGCGCCCGATTCACCCGTTACATAAGTATTGCGGCGGAAAGCTTTTCGAGATAGTCAGCATGAGTTTGCGAACCATGGGTTAGAACACTTCATTACTATCAACTGCTCGATAAGCTCTGGGATAATTCGAGACTCGGCAAGGTGCATGGACGTGACATCAAGGCAGAGGATCAAGAATAAGTCACACGTGCCGTTCGTCAGGATGACTGCCTAAGCCCAGAGCCTTGTGTGACTCTTGTTCCGCGGATGATCGGCATATGAGCTCATATTGTCTGACATGCAGGTCTTCCTCCCGGGGATGAGGTGAGACAGTCAAAGCAATCAGTCGTCGTCATAAGCACGCCCCAAGTATCTTTTCAAGCCCTTGTTATTTAGTTCACATGTCGCAATATGCGTTCAAACTTCGTTCTCTGTGAAAGGAAAAGCTTAGTCCACGGCAGGCCTATAGCGAGGGGAAGTCACGCCAAAGGAAGCGATGTACCTGACGAAGAGATCATTGCTCTCCGCTTGTCATGCCATCAGATACAAGGTCAGTGCGGGGGCGGGGGGCATGCATCTAAGCTACTGCATGTCTCTCAAGCAGATCACAAGTAGGTAGTATCGACCAAGTGCAGCGTGCAGCGTTGCATTCCGGTACATCATGCTATGGGATGTAATCAAAGACTCGCTCGCCTTTTCCATGAGTAATCGTCGCTGCGGCGCCCCACCACCTGCGGTGGAGGGCTTAGGAGGTGGTGGGGCGCCGCAGCGACGAGTATGTCCCAAATAGTTGTATGTTGCATGTAGAAAAAAAAACAGATGATGGACCATTGAGTTACAGCAAGAGAAGGCAGCGCTAAGAATGAGCTAAAATAGAAGACGAAAGTTGAGAAGTGAAGAAAGAGCGGGGAATGCACAAGTAAGACATTTGAACAGGGGTTTGGTGTTTAGTCTCAGTCAGGCTCTCCATGCCTCAGGCCACACCGCCCGCAGACCTATCAATTCTCCCAACCAACGAGTGAGCTAAAAAAAACAATCACACTGCAGCAGCTAGACAACCTCCAGCTAACGATGCTCAAGTGAGATTTCTATATTGTAGTACCTTGTGTGATTCCAAGTCGAGAACGAAGTTCTATAAATGGGATTGATTAAGATTTACGTCAAGATATTATAAACAAGTTGGAAAGAGTATATTCGAATCGAAGATTTCAACATGCTTCTACACCATAGAAGCTTTCCTCGACGCACTGAATTGGCTGCTCCGACGTCTAGTGGTGTTTCTTTGCCTGTCCGCGGCAAGGGTCTGTGCGAACTTGCTCCTCGCACGTATCTCAGAGCCTTTCCAGTAAAAGATGTAAATCGGAATGGTCACCAAGACAGCCAAGCAGCCAAGAATAGTGCTAGCCCATTGAAGATGAAAGCGTCCGCCAATGTTGGTATACATCGGGGTTGCGTACATCGCGGATAGCCCGGCGAGAAGATCTCGTGCGAACCCATTCCCGCCCGTAGCGGACGCGGAATACTCGCCATAAGCCGCCACCATGTAGTCTATCGTAGCCATGTAGATACCATAGTTTGCGATGGCAATCAGGAATACGAAGACCAGAGGCACCATCCAGTGGGTATACTCCGGGCCCATGGACGTCCAGGCAAAGCCAAAGAGTCCGATCGTCTCCAGGGGTGCGATGAAAAGCAAAAGTAAGAGCCGGCGCTCAGCCACCCGGGCCGCATCACCCTCTCGTCGTCGGATCAAGCGCTGGCGGTAGATATCGGGCAGGAAAATGGCATATGCAACCAGATAGCCAACAAAAATAGCGACAAAGCACAATCCAACATGCAGTGAATTAAAGCCCCATTGTTTGAAGACCAAGGAGAACGATTCAATGCAGGTAAAGATTAGCGCATCGGAGAAGCCAGAAAGAAGAGATAGAAAAAGCACAATAGGCTCGCGCAGGAACATCTCGAATGGGCGACGCCAAATGCGAAGGATTTCTTTCACATTAAACCGGGAAGGCTTGAGCTCACTCGGGCCATAGACATTTGGATCCTCACCAGATTTGCGCCGACGCTTCGCCTCTCGATCCAGCAAGATGGTAGATCTTGTTTCGGTGACGAAAAAGAAATGGAGTATTTGGGTGACTCCACCGAAAATAAGCTGGATCCAGAAATTCCATCGCCAGTTCAACCACTGCTCCATCATTCCTCCGAATATAGGCCCAATAGTCGTCCCACCGACAGAGCTCAAGACCACATATGCGACAGCAAAGCCCTGGTCATCTGGCTCCCACATGTCAGCGGTCATACCCAGGGTGACCGAGCCTCCTGCGGAGCTAATCCCACCAAGGCCGCGACCAACCACCATGGTTCCAAAGTTAGGTGCCAAGGCACAGGGGATTTGCCAGACATTCACGAGAAGAAGGCTCAGTTGCATAATAGGCCATCGACCGAATTCCTCGCTCCATGGCGCCCATAGCTCGCAGCCAAAGGCGTAGGTTACCAGGAAGATCATCTGACCGACTCGAGCCGCTTGCTGGCTGATATGGAAATGTTCCGACAACTGCACCACGGCATTGGAATATGTACTGCTGTTGAAGTTCATGGACATTTGAACAACGAAGATAATTGTCAAAATCCCCCATTTCTTGTACCATGGGAAGCAGAAGCCAAGTTTCTCGTATGCATCCTCTTCAGTCAATTCGCGCCTCCCATCGCCACGGAATTTGCCTCGCACTTCAGTATCGGTATCCGAAGATGCTGCATGCTCATCATGAATGTTAGTGGGCCTTCGGGCAGGGCTCAAGTCGCAGTCTCCAAGACCAGAATCCTTCTTTTCCGACTTCTCAGAGTCAAATTGGGGGGAGCGCGGCGACTGGTTCCTCGAGGTCATGGCAACGGTGCACAGTCAGTGTAGAATATTCTTCAGAGTCGACCAGGCTTCTTCGACTGAATTGTAAGGGTAGATGGTAGGCCTCAGTAGACTACGTGTAGTGTATAGATGACATTGGGTGCCCCATTTATCAGACTAAATGAAGACGAACGGTATCATGATGGAACGAAGTCGAGGTGTTGTATCACGAAGAGGAACCGATGTGGTCTTATAAGCAGTTTTTTTCATTCCACTCATGCTGATGACCTAAAGTGGAAGTAGATGTGAGATGGATTCGCCAGCGGAGGTGCGACGTCATAAAACCCGGGGGTCAAAAACGGACCCTGTACCAACAGCAGTGGAGAATGGATGCACGCCGCCCGCTTTCCGATCCATCGATCTCCCCGGTCCCGCATCTTGGATAGTCAATCAAGAACGGTTGAGCTGTCCCAGTTCTTGCCTCGAGCTTAGTAAGATCTCTGGCTGTTTCCCACGAGCTTACGGGCGGCGCCGACGAGATATGGCCTCTTTGTAGGACATAGCGCATGTGATTGATACAACTTGCTAACTCTGTCTGCATGTTGCGTTAAAAGGTGCACGAACCACATCAAGTCATGAAAAAATGAGTCTGTGAAGATTGACCCGGCTTCGGTTGCTGATAAGGCGCAAGAAGTTGTAGATCCAATCAGCGATCTCGGACTTGGAACCTTGAATTGAACTGGAACATTTGCCGGAATTCCTAATGCGGAAGCCCGGAGTGCGACCGTGGACCGTGGACCGTCCAGGTCATTGCAGCGCCTATTGTTTGGTCGGAATTTTTAACAATACTCTCGGCATGACGCAAAGTCAAGGGCCAGTTTCAAGATCATGAAAGTATCCGGAGTGCATATGAAAGGTCCTCATCCCCCAGATCGGCTGTTTTCTGGAAAATCGTAGATTCAGAGGCATGAATCGGCAGACCATTTCACCAAATCGGACAAGTTTCGTGGCTGTGAGCTGACGGGGTGACATCAAGTCAGTGAGTCCGCGCCCTGTTCTAGAAGGATTCTTCATCATGAGTGCATGAGGCCATCTGGAAATCAAATGTCATCGTTCCCTGGTCATGGGGTTTAGAGCCGGTCGCCATTCAGGGAGCCGGTATTCATGAATTCGCAGTTGCCGCTCTCGCAGGTGCCGGGGAATTCCTGGGGTTCTGAGTAAGATTTCTGAACGCTTCAAATTGTAGATCAAGAGGAGCTGTACTTATTCAGCAGCATTCTGTGTAGGCTTCTTTGGTCTTGTTGACGTGGCGCATATCACACAGACTTTGATGCGGTGACGAGGTCCGGTCGGGTTTGCTATGCTCTTGCCTCATCGGTCAGCATGTCAAGATGGAAGGTCACCTGACACTCCAATGAAGTAAACATGAAGCAAGCAATTCCCTCGGCTTAATTCTTCGATGAACCATTTTCGTCACGTCTTGATACATGAATCACTTCGCTAAGCAAGAATGTCTTTCTGCCCTCTACATGTTCTGGCATGGTGTAGTGTTTGTTTATATTTTCGACACCAGAATTTGATGTATAAATTCTACTAAACAACAAGTGCACTATTTCCTCCCCTCGCCACATGATGAGGATTAAAGCATTAACTTCTTGGCCTTCTGATTACGTGGAATCTCAATGCTCGCCTCCAACATGTTTCCCGATATCTGATGGATGCGCATATCCTGGATGGCCCATTCCATGAACGGCGGACGAGCGCGCCAAGACCCTAGTCCGATTTCGGGGGTAGCTTGCGAGACCCCCTACCAGTTTCGGTGGAGAAAGCCGATACCGGGTGGAGTAGCAGGCGTTTGCTGTGGACCCGAAACTGTCTGCCGACTGTGACCCCTCTTGGTAATGGCCGCCGTCGGGCCTGGCTCGCCCCCGAGTTTTCCATCTCAACCTCACCATCACCTGTTTCCTGACCGAATTGACAATTACTGCAATCGCAATCATTCTCACCTGTGAACCTCCGACCTTGTCGGATCTATTCACATTTGCCTAACGTCCTATACTTCCACGCACTGCCTGTCCTGGCACATGCGTCCATGGTGTTTCCTGGGAGACTGAGTACCGGCTGCTATGTATGCCGTAAGCGAAAGGTCAAGGTATGTTGGTCACTTTTAAAAGTTGGATGTCTGTGTGGTCTTAATAATTCTCTTCTGTAGTGCGATGGGGAGAGACCGGTTTGCCGTCGTTGCGTGACACATAACAGGCAATGCACAGGCTATCCCGATGCCTTCGCATTTCGAACCTATAAGCCCGGCTCAACACACAAGACCTCGACAGATGATGCGAAGGTTCCTGCTGATTCCGGGGACTTAGACCCTGAGGGTTCGGAGCTATCAGTATGCTCCACCAACCTAATCTCCGAAGGGTTGGGTCCTTTGGTACCCACCCTTGCTCCTTGCTGGGAGTCCCAGTCCCTCGGGTACTTCTATGATCAGTATGTCCTTCACGCCCAAAGGTCTCCTTGTGAGGGTCACCTTGCATTTCTTCCGGACTTATTCCGTGAGAAAGGTGATGACCCTTGCTTGAAGCATGCCGTGCTTAGCGTGTCCTATCTTTCCTTGCACAATGTCTCCAGACGTGGAGAGCTGCATGCCAATGCTCGACGGCACTATGGACTGGCTTTAAACTCACTGAGCACTGCACTCAGCATTGAAAGGGCTTATTTGAAGGATGAAGTATTCGCAGCGGCACTTTTCTTGAGTATGTTTCTTGTAAGTGAACCAGGTCAGTCCTCCCACGAGAAAGACTTCGCTAACCTAATACAGGACATAAGCGGTGATCACAGCGACGTCGCAAACCCTCACATCCCAGGAATCTACTCCCTCATGCAGCTGCGAGGGAGGCCACCTCGGAGTAGCAAATATGGCCGAGTCCTCTTTGGCTGGGCTTTCACTCAGACCGTAGGTCAACTCACCCAGCCCGACCAAAATCACAAGGTTAACAGGCCAGCAGCAAATCCAAGCCATAGCCAACAACCAATACCAGTATGCCTCTCTACCCTCGTCTATCAATATGATCTACGAGCCGGACTTCATTTACCGTTCGGGAATCATCACGGGAAAGATATCCGAGTTCTGTAACTCTGTCCAACGAACCCGAGAAACCTTGGGTCACAGCTCGAAACCCGCCAAATCACTCCGCTCAATTCTGTGGCGCGCCCGCTGCATCCTCGACGAGATCGACACCTGGAACGAACGGATTCCCGGCCATTGGAAACGCCAATACCTCGACACTACTCTCGAGAACAGTCCTCCCGAGAAGCCACAAACTCCTCGCGACCCCTGGACGACCTGCTTCCTCGCCGTCGTACAAGCCACCCAAATCGTCTTCTACCTCCAAGTAATAGCATGCTGCGACGCGCTCGACGATCTGGAAGACACAACAATGCCTGAAGCCTCACCACACCCTCCCCGACACGACCCGTACGGTAGCGACGACGACTCATCCGATGAAGGCCCACATAGTCCCACATCGCTCTACGAAATCGACTTCGAAGATCGAATTGAGGACCTGACGGATCTGATCTGTTTGACCGTAACTACAATCCTCGGCCAAATCAACGAAGCCACAGGCGCGTTCCAACTCCACCCGCATAGCAAACTGGGTAATAGCTCGACATTACTATGGCCAATGTGGCTGGTGGCCAACTCGCCCTTCTCCACAGCAGAGCAGGTCTCTCTGTGTCGAAAGGGACTGGAGTGCATCGGGTCGACCATGGGGTATCGCCTCGCGTCCGTGCTAAGTGGGAATGCATGCCCACTTTCGCCATTCGCGATGCCTCCACAGAGCGCGACCTCGCATTGTTTACCGAGCCAGTGAGCCAACCCGCTGGTTATCCGAGACTCTCGCCATTATGTATAGACACTAATTTATGACGCGCTACGAGCCATGAAACATGAACACTTTCTCTACTGCAATGAATAATCCGAGAGGTTTCAACACTTCGCCAACCATTCACAAAATTATCAGCAAATCAATACCCTCCCACCAATGCCCCAACAATAGCCCTAAGCAAATTACCAATGAAATCACGGCGTAGTATGTAAATACTTGTCTCCGGGGGCCAACTTCCCCTCGGTCGGGAAACCCCGAGCGGGTAAGTTGAACCCGGTAACTAAAAAAGACCAAACCCGCCGAAGGTTGAACCCATGCTCATAAACCCTCCGAGTCCGCCCCCGGACGTTTAGGGGTTCAACCGGTGTGAGCTAAAACCTCCGGGCGCCGAAATTCCCCAGAAAGGTTGAACCTTTGCGCCGATGCCCGCGCCGAACTTTTTGTAGTATTGTGGAAAAAACGATAGGTACAGTACATAATAGGCTGTATACTCCAGAGTTGACGCTCTGGTTGTTTATGTGGTAGTCGCTTTTGGGCGCGCTAACAATCCTCCGTAGAGGCTTTCATTTTGCCGGAGGTAACAGGATTTTGCGCATAATAAAGCTGGATGGCACAGGTAAATGCTGATTGCGTTCTTCCATTAGCTAATTAGGGATCCGCTGCTCGGCTCACAACACCAGAATATCTATCTAAATTGAAGTGGGTGCAAGGTGTACTGTGCAGTTAAAGCTAAGAATGTGGTGTTCTCGGAGTAGGCAATGAGCCTCAAGACGAAACGGATCTGAACATTGCATCATTGCTGGTCTTTCGAAACAGGCAAGCAAAAAGCAAAGAAAAGAAAATGAAAGAAGGAAAGAAGGAAATAACAAGTATTGCAGAGACAGCCGTCTAAATGCCGATTCTGGGAAACACGGTGTAGTTAACGACGACGGATCGGTAGTGCCGCTCTCAGATCCTGCGGTAGTCGTTCGTCTTGCTGTAGTACCCACTCTCCTTCCAACAGTTGATCCATCTCTCGCTCATATGCTCTCTGGTATAAAAGTCGACCGTTTCGGTGGGTCAGATCTTGATAGGAAAGTCCGTTACTACTCTCATGCTCCAAGATCATTTCGCCCCAGCCCTGGGGCTGAAGCGTGAGGTTGTCCCAAGTCGAGAGAACAGAACCGCCGACATGTCGTTGCCATTTATATTCCTGGTGGACGCCACCCGAGCCCAGATTTAAATACCTGGTAATAACGAAAGCATCACCGTCGTTGCCGCAAGAGACCAGGCGTATCTCGAACTTCATCTTACAGTGAGGACAGCGGTAAAACTCCGGATCAGGGTACTTGTCCGGAAGGCAACCAGCCTGACGATTGTCCTGCATACAGTACCTGATGTCATCGAAGTCAGGGACGAACAGATGGTCACAAAGTGGAAATGGAATCGTCCACATGTAAAACAGGTTATTGGGATTGGCCAAGAACCAGGTTTGTATGCGAAGGCACACGCGGTGCAGTTTTGGAAGTATTTGCACGTCAGCCGAAAACAATTTTGTTCCAGGCGTCGCCGGGTCCCGATTGACCTGGATGTAGGATAGCCATTTCGTAGACATCCCATGCGCAGGCCCGCAATGATACCTCTTCAGCGCCAAGTTAAGGTGAATGCCCCTGAAACGATATGCGGCAGAAAAGGCCACAGTGGTTCTTCTAAGGGCCCAGGAATGATCGTAATCAAGTATACCGTGCTTATTCCAAAGGATCGAAGGCTGGTTAAGAGGTCCCGGTGGACCCAGAGTGTTCTTTGAGTGTAGACAGTAGCAAGAAGTGCAGTAGACGTACTCGGGAAGGTCTCGAGCCATTCTCTGGAGAAATATGTTTCTTGAGGCAGTCTGTCGGCAAGGGAAAGGGAAACATCCGAAGATATTATATAGATGATGGCTGCATATCGAAAGGGATGCTTCATCTTGTGGTAGCAGGAAGTCGGCTATCATATATAATAGTTCTATATGAAGGCTGCTAAGGCGATCGCGGCTGTAGTAAGAGGGGTCTCCAGTCGAGATACGCACACGAGGTGAGAGGGCAGTCATCCGCTGTATCCAGGTCTTTGTAGAGCTTCTGGGGCTTTGTAAAGCTGGTTAGTCGAACTGAAGCTCCGTCGGTGGGAAACTTTGTGGGTGGTTTACTTACCGAAAAGCATGGTTTGAGGGACCAGACATCGCGCAGATCAAGAGGAAAGCTGAATTAGGTAATGATATCTTTGGTATAACAGCTAAAAATAAGAGGTATCTCGGGTATGAAAGTGATAGTGAAGAGCACCGACTTGTAGCGGACAAATTGCCAGGCACGTCTCTTAGGATCGCAACAATGATACTAGGTACTAGGTAGTCGTCGGTGACTGCCTCGAGCAGTAGCCCGGAAGCGCAGTCGAGGAAAGTGCGCTCGGTAGCGGTAGCGGATTGGGATCCATGGTAGTCGCCTGTGAGGTTCCAAGCATGAGTTCGATGTTCCGCCTCTATAGGGTGGAAGGAGCTGACTCGAAGGGCCTATGCTGGTAGATCATCCAAAGGTATGGGTTTGAGTACTCTCATTCCCCAACAATCAGTCTTTGTACGTGCAGATCTAAGTACCATGATATGAGTTTCAGACAAAGAGATCTTCGAGGACCAGAGCGACTCCTTTGTATAGAATGAAGTGTGTGCGAGACCGTATTAGAGACAAATGGTGAAATTTCTCGACACGTAGGGAAGAGCATATCCTCCAGCCGTGAATAATCATCAGGATCGGCCGAACACAGCTTGCTTGGGTCTGTTTAGGCTTTGTGACTTGGGAACTTTAGTCCAGGGTCTGAGGCATACAGTACACAGTGAGCGAGTAAAGAGCGTGGAGAGTTAACGACCAAGACGAAGTATAGCTGAGGCTAAACCGAGACGGTCAACGGCGGCAGAACGGAAGGTGGGCCTGGCGGATCACCATAGATTCCACCCGATCTACAAAGACAACAACAACTACCTTACTTACCTTCAACAACACTCCACCAACGAACAATCATGGCGACATCATTCGTGCCATCGATATTACGTCCTGACTATACGTGGCCTTGTCGGGCTCCGTTCACTGTCTCCCCAGCCACACCTCCAGTACCTCGTGTTTCCTGGAAACCCATCAGGCTAGCATGGGGTCTCGTGCACAGAGCGCTACGCTACTTCTCCCAGTGGTACTGCTCGTGGTTCGGAATCCGTTTCGACTACAATATCATCCCACTGCCATTCGGACTCGTGATTAAATGGACAGACCGCAGCAGCGTCGAGGAAGCGGTCGCTACACAGATGGCAAGAGCCGGTGGATTACCTGTGCCAAAAGTTCTGAATTATGGCGAACATCCTTTTCCAGATTGCTGCCGAAGAGTCTCGATCCTGATGACTCGGCTTCCAGGGATCACTCTTGGTGGTTATATCGATCCAGAATATAATCCGGAAACAGAAGAGCCCTGGCTGCAGGAGCTGAAGACGTGCGTGCATGCCATGCGCATGTGGACGCCTCCCGCCTCCCGCCAAAATTGGGTCTCGTCGCCGCTCGGAACTTGCCTACGAAGTTCACGTGTTCCCTGCCATATCATGGGACCATTTGGAAACCAAACCCAGCTCCACAATTTTCTTCTTTCTCCAGCCTCAAGCCATGCTTTCAAGTCTCAAGCTGAGTTCGAAAAGGCTATGGCAGTAGCAAGGAAGCTCGACCAACGCAGGTACAGGATGGTTTTCACCCAAGGAGACTTCATGGCCCACAATATTCTTGTGGGTGACGACGGTCATCTCTCCGGAATGCTAGACTGGGAGTCTGCCGGCTGGTATCCGGAGTACTGGGAGTACACTACGGCCATGCGATTTGGAAGGGATTCATGGTGGTTCAGAGCGGTTTCTTGAATTGGGGGATCCGAGCATCTGGAGGAACTGGACTATGATCGTGCCTTGAACAGTTTGACGGTGGACACCTATGCCTACTTCTGAGGCAGGTTGCGTTGGCATCTTACGAGCGGCCGTTCATGGTCTTACTTTTCATCACCTGATGCACATCTCAGAGAAACTCAATTCCAAGACCTGACTGTGCATAAAGAGACACCGACAATCATTGGGAGTCAGGAGATTGCCAAGCAAATCTGTCATTATTTCTAGTGCTACGTACTTGTCAAGTAACGAAAGATAGTTACATCAGGTAGCCACTTGGAGAGAAAATGAAACATAAAGATGAAGCAAAAAAAGAAAGATTATTTCCGAAAGCTATTTCATCATGGACCTGGTCTTGGACTGTGTGCTGCTGCCAAGGCAGAGTCTCACTAGCCGTATCTCAGTGACACACGCGCGACTTGATGATTGGGCGTGGCTGGATAGCTGCTGCAGCAGTCTTCAAGAAGTGATTGCCCAAGGCAAAGCACTCCGCCTCAAGCGCCTTCAGGTCGTTGCAGCGCACAAGGCCCTGCTCAACGGGCTTCTTCACAATAGTGAGAACCCAAACGCGGCAGGTGAGCCCAGGCATCGAATTCAAGTGTTCATCATGGAATCTCATGATCGGATCAACTTGAGCGACCTTGTCGCTAGGGATAGTAGCGATCAGATCCAGGGCACATAGAAGGTTCGATCTCATTACACCGGCAGTCCTGGCGTGGTCCGCGGGCCAGCCGCGGCCTTCGCTGCTGGGGTTGGTGACATGGTACTTGACTCCACCGGTGACTCTGTCATGGAAATACAAACCCCAATGAAAGTCGTTCTGGCCAGGAGGGTCATTACGGATGTGAAGAACAATGTAGAGGGTGTTGAGTGGCAGTCCAGCGAGAATATCGTCCTGGATCTTGCGGATGGCTGCAATTCTTTCGCGGGGATTCAAGCCAGTGAGATCGGCACTGTACTCCTCGGTCAGGTTCTCCATTGCGGGATTGCCTGACTAGAATGAGCGGAAGTGCGTGTTTTTGTGAAAAGTGTCACACGGTTTATCCGCTTGGCAAGTGAAATACGGGGTTTTGGAAAGCTTGACAGTGGCCCTTTTGCTTGTCTAGATACATGAGTGATCAGCGAATGCATCTCCAATCGCGCCCTGAAGGATACGTACTTTGATCTTCGTAACGTGTTTTTCCCACCCCTCGGTTAAAGCAACCTGCGAGGGTGTGCGTGAGATCTTCAACCGGGATGTCATGAGCAATCGTGTCAAAGTCCAGCTTCGTATGAGTGATACTAATCTTGAGAGACGTTGTAGAGTGTGGTTGTCAAGGAAGGAAGTATTGGAGGAGAGAGACAGGCAACTACTGAGTACGGAGGCAACGATATTGATTCAGTGACCGAGTTGCTGAAGTGACAGTGATTTATTCTGTGTTACTTCTACAGGGCCATCTGACATATTCACTTAAGACCATCTTTGACAAAGATGTCTCTGAGCTGGACTTCAACCTTACCTTCTGTCCTGATCAGATCTGTTCTCATCGTCCATGATAACACAAATTAGCTAGGCGACTGACATCTTGATCAGTGTTATGCAAGAGTGGAGACATTTTTTGTCACAATTATAGGTCCCCCCAACAGGTGATGCCTTGCAGTATGCTAAGTTGGCTGCTCTTCATAATGTTTGGACTGTTTGCACGAAGATCCCATGGCCTATTTTATACTAGTTGTTTGATAAACGCAGGGATCACTGGGTTCACCATCCTTCGAGACTACAATGCTTTTTCTTCAAAGCACTAGTCAATTTTATGAACAATACTCCCTACTGCTGGTAATGAATACATCCAGAGCTTCATGGGTGTTCTCGAGACATGAGTTTGTGAGTTGGGAGTATCGAGAAAAGGTTCTCTGGCCTGTATGTGATTGGAGGAAATAGGTTTGGTCGCCTATCTACCGCCTTGCCAGTCACAAATGCGACTCCTCAGAGAGGTAGCCATTCTCGAAATCTTAATAAAGATAGAAAGCTGATTTAAATGATTCAAGGCATAGCATACCACAGTTCTTTTGCGCACCAAAGATACGATCGAAAGTCCTTGCCATCAAGTCGGATTCCCTGGCGGCTAGCGTAGCTTTGCTGGGCAAACTTGACCTGAAAAGGCCTGGGTTGGGCAAAGGAACCTGAATCATGCTGCGCGATCAGCATCTAGTGGACGGTGTCCATCACGAATGTGCATTACCTAACAAGAGCCTTGTATGTTGAAGGGCTATCTCTTGTTCCAGCTGCTTAGGCTACCGTTGCCGATGTTGTTGAGATGACTGTTTGAGAGACATGAAGCCTTTACGACACTAGAAGTGCGCATCATCCCTAGCAGAACGGTCACCGTATTAGAGAAGTGTACCAGCTTTTGCAAGGGAGCCTTTTTCCAATCAGCCCATTTAGGCTTCTTGAACCGACCTCGGCGGCCCGTATGTCAATCATGCCCAAGAAAAGCTTGGGCTGTTCAATGATCCGGATATTATCTTTTCCCCCCATCATGCGATGATCCGAGCAGGGGACCATGCTTTTATGACACCGCGGGGTAATCCGGCCTTCAAGCAACCATTCGTCGTGAAGTTTACTGTTTCAAGTCTCTTCGTCCGGGTCTACAGCGGAAACCGGCCTTGATTGCCGTTCATGGACAAGGTGGATGGTCTCCGCAAGATTTCCCCGCCCTTTGCAACTCCACATTGCAGGCAAAAAGTGGTGCCATCCCGCAAGATCCCTTGTATACTGCGTTCAAAACAAGGATTCGTCTACAATGGAGTTGAGCTTAGGGCCGCTATGTCATGGTGTAGGCCTATAAAATGGGCCCTACTTCCGTGTTTTTTTTTTCTGTCGTTGTATGCTACGGAGTCTCATTTGCATAAATCATCCTGCCATAGGTCTTTTCTCAGCGTCATGAGGTATTCTAGTCTTGGTCTTCTGAGCTTGGCCACTCTGGTATCAGCCAGTGCAGAAGACCCTTACTATGCGAATTTGACATGGGAAGCCCCACGCACCTTGTCGAACTGGTCGAACTTGACTGTCGAGACGCACACTGGAACTTTCATTGGCATGCTCAATGATACCTACCCCAATGTTCGACAATTCCTTCGAGTTCCATATGCGCAGGTACATTCAAGCTTTTCTCGGACGATTCTCATACCGCATATTGATCTTGTCTTCTTCAGCCTCCCGTTGGGGATCTACGTTGGATGCCTCCGCAAAAGCCGCAAAGGTCCAAGAAGCGGATCGATTCTACCTTTTATGGCCCAGGTAACTCCCTACGGTACCCATAAAATTTGTTCCTCGGCGTCCACTCACATCCTTGACAGCTTGTCCTCAGTACGTGACTGCGCCAGCCAGTTTCTGGAATACCTACGAGCCCCCCAATGTGCTGCTCAACATCGGCGAGAAATTGGATCAAGGCTCCACTGCCTGGTCGTCGGCCGAAGATTGTTTATCAATGGCTATCTGGACGCCTGCTTCAGCTAATCGCACCTCTAAACTCCCGGTGGCGTTATTCGTAACAGGTGGCGGCGGTATCACGGGTGGAATTGATATTCCCTCTCAGCTGCCGGCACATTGGGTCTCGCGATCTCAGGAGCACATTGTGATTACCATTAATTATCGATCAAATATCTTCGGGAGTGGGTTGACTTTACTACCAGGCGAGACATTGACTGACCTTGTTTGCAGATCCCAAATCCCGGGCATTGAATGAGACCTCTTTGACCCTGCTAGATGTCAGAGCTGCAGTCGAATGGGCCTACGAGAATATCGAATCTTTTGGAGGAGATGCTGAAAACATAATGGTACGATTTTCAGAATTACCTTCTACTATATCTAATCTCTGATTGGGCAACTAGCTGTGGGGTCAATCGCAAGGAGGTATCTTGACGCATCTGTATACTCTTGCGTTCCCCGACGACCCTCTCGCTGCCAAGTTTGGAGTGATCTCACAAGGTGCATCGGCCACCCTGGACCTGGCAACGGCCGGTGATGTTTATCAAGATTTTGACATTGTTGCCAAGGGGCTTGGATGTAATTATGGAGACGACTACGAAGCCGAGCTTGAGTGTATGCGACAGATTTCCTGGGTGCAGATTGAGGAATACATTAACCGCTACAACGCTACGCCTTCGATTGCTTTTACTAACTATATCCGTGAGTTTAGCTCCCTCAGCCTTCGACTGTCGGGCTAATCCTGCAATCTAGCCGATGAAAGATACATCTTTTCGAATGAGACCGAGCGATATTCTCAGGGGAAGGTTGCTCCGGGACCGTCGATTCGATCTGACGCCGCCAGGGAGTTTCCGGATCAGAACAGTACATACGTTGCCGAAGAAGAAGGATTGTCCGACTGTCTTGCACGTTCTGACTCGGAGCTTCGCGCGTCCATCGGCCTTGACACCTACCGATATTATTGGGCCGGCAAGTAGACGTTCGTCACCCTAGGTAAATGGTCTAGGGCTAACAATTGTCTTCTCGCAGGAAACTTCAGTAACATCAGCCCCGTCCCCTGGCTCGGCGCCTTTCACTGGACTGATCTCCTCATGATATTCGGCACTTATATGCTGGATGTCGGCAACATCACCGAGCTCGAGGTCAAAACTTCGGAGACGATGCAGGATTTCTTCCTAGCATACCTCAAAGATGCCTCGACAATCAACACCACTGTAGGATGGACTGCGTTCAATGGCAGTGCGCCTGGAGGGGGCGTTATCCTTGAGTTTGGCAAGGATGTTCCTGTTCGGAATGTCACTGGGGATTGGCTAGATGGTGGCTGTTGGAATTCTTCGATTCCCTTCCGGATCGATGGGTAGAGCAGCGATATTGCGAGATGCCATCTGCGAAGCATCTTCCTGATGTAGTAGTTCTGCGACCCAGCGTCTGAGTGAGAAGCAATTGTTGAAAACCGATTGATGCCCTATGTCTTCATGTTTATAACTTCTTTGCAAGGGTGGCTCAATGATACATGTTGTCATAACTCTTGGCTCTTATCTTGCTGACAGATCTGCCACGTCAGGCTTCTGGTTTGGCCTTTGTGTAAATTGCAGAAGTCACTAGGCAGAGGAAATGTGAGCGAAGCTTTGGGAGTGTTAGACGGGAGAAGGCGCTTGCCCCTTTTCGGCAATGAAGGACTCCTGTTATGATCCATATCGCACAGAAAGAGTTGTCTTCTTTGACTTCTTTCTCTTACACTGTTACCACACTTCTTACAACCTTGCACTCTTTTCTGTCTACATATCAAGCATTACATTCTGATCGTGCATGCCCAGCTACCACCACAGCAGTTTGACCACTACTGCATCTCCTATCACTTGTTAACGCTGTTCTTCACGAGACAGACGACCCGTGCTGCAGGGTGTTGACATCAACAGTCCCGCAGATGGTTGCCTGGGACAGTACGTTTCCGTGAGAATTTGTGCTCGCACTATGGGCTTCTGAGAACGCAAAAACAACAAGATCTGATCGATCGTTCGATTGTTCATGCAGGGAAAATATCTATTTTCATCAATAAGAACATACACACGCTTAGGCTGATCACGCTGCCAAAGATGGGTCAACTCACCCATCTCCCGACCGAGATCATACTCCACATTATCTCTTTTCTACAGTCCTACGACGACATTGCGGCGTTGGCTGCACAGTCTTCCCATCTCTACCAGGCGTGTGATATGAGGGCCCGTGAGAGGTTCCGCCAGATCCGCATTACAAACAATGCCAAGCATCTTGAGAGCGCCTTCGCGGCCCTGATGGACATCCTGAAACAGCCATATCTAGGCCGCTATGTGCGTCATATTGAGTACTGGGAGCCTGTGACGATGACCTACCGGCACCCACCCTCCTGTGAGTTCGATGCGTCAGCACCAGCTGAGGAAGACATGGAAATGATCCGAGCAGCAATCTACAGAGCAGGATTTCCTGACCGTGGGATTGAACCCCTGATTACGATAGTTAAGCAGATATCCGGTGTCACCCATCGCAGGGAAAAAGAGGAGTTTCATTCAGTCAGTTATCCAGCCAATCATCCAGCCAGGTCAGCCAGCCCCCTCCCTTGAGCTGCAATTATTTCAGTGCTTACCCTCAAACCCAATCTAGGCTTTTTCGTTGCCACGAGCCCCTTCTCGCGCAGGTTCTGACAGCACTTCTTATCTCCGTGGCACCGGAAGTAGAATCCATGGCCCTCTCCCAGCCCTTTCCCAGCCAGATTGTCGTGCCCTGGCAAACAGACCCCATCAACCACAAGCGTATAAGGCTCCCTTTGCATTGGCTTCTGCACCAAATCAACAACAGGGACACGTTCCCGGGTGCCCGAGGGCCGAAGCTCCTGAGAAAGCTTCGCGACGTATACTTGATCGACGAGACGTGCGACACATCCTGGATAGAAGATGAAGCCATTCTTATGACGGACGTCTTTGACTTCCTAAATCTCTTTCGCCGTCTTCCATCGATTGAGTCGATTGGCATGGATGGGCTGAGAACAAATGTCGTCGGTAAGCACGGGGTCCCCTTTGCCTCGTCCAATATTACCCGTATCCGGATCGAGCACTCGACGGTCGACAGCATGGACTTGGCAAGAATTATCTGTCTTTGCAAGCAGCTCCGAGAGTTTGGATGCTCCATCGGGGCCGAGTTAGTCGGTCGCGACCTTAGAGGTACATGGACCGCATTTCGAATCGTCTTCCAAGCGCTTTTGGTCCACCGTACAACCTTGGAGCTTCTACATATAGATGCCGCATACATAGATCTTAATACAGATACGGTAGAACGGGTTCTTCTTGGCCTAAGTGAGGATTTCGAAAAACGCGGACAAATGGGAGCAATCCGAATTGCGCATGAGATGGCTTTGATCGATAGGCAAGTGAAGCTGCCGGTCTGGATTTGGGACCAAGCCGGTTCTTTGGCCGACTTCTCCGCCTTGAAGCACTTGGATCTGGAGATTCAGTACCTGTTGTACATGGCGAGGGGGGTGAGGACCGCGAGAGACGATGAATACCAGCTCGCTGATCGGTTGCCGCCCAAGTTGGAGCATCTCCTGATCAACGCATATGAGAAAAACCAGAACGAGAATTTCGACAAGCAGGTGGACTCCTTGAGATCATTGGAGAGAGAGCAGCATCTCAGCAGCCTGAAGACTATTCTGGGAATCGATCCCACAATCCCGGTGGTCCCGCCATGGGAAGAAGGGCCTGGGTTAAGTGCACATGTGCGTCGGTTGATCGAGGACGTTTCGGATCGGAAGAAGAGCAAGTGAAGCAATTTATCCTTGATCTGAGTATCAGTGATGAATCCCCAGAATTTCTCAGGCATCTGAACACAATCATTGCACTCCTGCGCGAAGAACGCTTCAGGTGGTGAGAGTGATTTAGCGATTGTCTAGGTCTGGGAAGTATTCTGACTTGGGCGATGCCCGTGTACATGTACTGAGTCACACAAGCCGCACCAGAATGTTGTTAATTTCTGCCATAGTACCAAGAATGAATGTGTCTTCCATTTCTTTGAACCATAATGCACTGTTCTACTGTAATTTGTTACTTGTGATGCTTTGCAAATGTCCGGTCCAGCCCTTAAGCTTTGCAGCCCCGACCCACCGGTACCGTACCCGTACCCGTACCTGAAACAGTGGACCCTGGCCCGTGCGCGCGCAACCCGACAGATTCTTTTCTTACCGCCATAAGTTACAGCCACCGTAGGGGATCATCAACACACCACAAAAGAACAAGCGCACCGGAAGGTCGAAAACAAGATGAACCCGCTTCGCTACCTCGCCCCTCCGACGCCCTACAAGGAGCTCTCCACGACCAACAAGAAGGGCTTAAAGGAGCGCCTCAGCTACGCCGAGGCCCTAGAGCACCACCCGGGCCTGCAGCTGTCCGCCGAGCAAGCCGAGCTGCTGCACACCTACCAGCAAGCATGCGAGACGCTCCTCGAGGAACCGGGCAACGTCAACGCCGCGATGCGCATGATGCAGTACGAGCAGTCGCTCGAGCCCACCGGCGGCAGTCTCAGCAGCCCCGCTGCCCCCGTCAACCTCTCCTTCGACCTCGCCACCAAGGTCAAGCTCGGCGAGGAGCTCGACAACCTCTACAGCGTCTGGGCCGTCACGCGGTACCGGAAGTACCTGCCCACGGGGATCCAGGAGGAAGCCGCCAAGCACCCGTCCTCGACCGCCGCGGACCCGTGGCACACGGCCTTCTGGACGCCCTTCCACGGCCGGTTGGAGGCCGAGGCCGCCGCATTCAACGGTGTTCTGGCCGGCGAGACCCGGCACAATGAGTGCCCGACCTCGATCCTGTTGATGCTGCTCTGCGACCGCCACACGGTTGACTGGGACGAGACGCGCGCGCTGATCCGCTACGCGGCTGAGGGCGCCGAGGGAGCGATCCAGGGTCTCCCCGAGAGCGACTTCGGGGAGTTGCTGCGCACGAAGGACGTGGCCGGGTTGGCGACGCGGTTGGCCCGCGACGAGTCCGGTTGGAGCTGCTCGACGGAGTATGTGTTGGGCGTCAGCACGCTGCTCATGGGCTTCTTTGCCAATACCCTGGCCGATACGCTGTTCGAGACCGAGGAGGAGCTCATGGATCCCACTAAGTGGGAGCCCAAGAAGGTGCTGCGCGAGCGGCTGGCGTTGGCCGAGGGCCATGAGCAGGCGTTCCGCGAGTTGCTGCAGGAGATGTATGTGCAGATGTTGGTCGGGTCGGATGATGAGGATGAGGCCGGTTTTCCCGGGTATGACGATTTCGATGATCTGGATGATGATGAGTGGGAGGAATTTGAGGGGGATGTGGAGGAGGGAGACGAGGAGGATGATGGCGAGGAATCGGATGAGTATTAGTGCCTGCCGGCTTGATGCCTGAGGATGTTAATTTTACAGCAATGACCATTACATTCCGCCCTCTTCATCTTTTCAAATCGGATTAAGTAGCAATTGGAGTCATCTGTCCCATCGCCATAAAGTCATCGATCACAAAGACACAGACCTGCCTCACCCACATTAGCTCTCCAATAAACCCCAGCTCACCCACAGCCACCCCATCCATGCCCAATTCATTCATCGAAATCAAAATCATGAATCTGCCTCCAATCCAACACCATGCCCCTCGACGACGGCCACGCCTCCACAAACCCCTCCGCATAATAGATCTCGTGCTCCTCCGGCCACGCATGCACCGGCATCGTGACCTCCGTGCTCCGAAGGGCAGCCTCCTTCTCCTCCCCTTCTTTATCTGTTTCGCCAATCCCCAAGCCGACCACATACTCGCGGACTTTCTCCCGGAGATGCGCCACGACCACGTTTCCCAGCTTCTTGTACTTGTGGTCCGCGGCGATGAGCAGGTCCGTCAGGTGAAAGGTGCAGATTCCGTCGCTGATGAGGCGGGCCATGGCGACCACTTCGCCGGTTTTTTGCGTTTCTGGGTTGGTGGTGGTAATTTTTTCGGAGGTGGAAGGTGAAGCTGGTGCCGTGTAGGTGATGTAGCAGCCGTACCAGCTTCCCCGGAGGGCGGATTCGGCTTGTTGGGCGGTTGGTGATTTCGGGTGTTTCTTGGTGTGGCGGAGGTGGAGGTAGGATTCGACGGCGGGGTAGCCCTGGTGGAGGGTGTAGTTCGGTGGGAGGACGGCGGGCATGGTTTGAGGGTGCGTAAGTGGTAATATGGTTTGATTTGGGTGTGGAGAGTCTGAGATGCGATTGTGGTTGTGGTCGTTGTACTTTAGTAGTGGTATGTATTATGGAGAGAGTGGGCTGGGATGGGAGAGGGGAAGTATTTTATGAAAGGGTTCGAGGCTGTGTTGTTCTATGTTACGGGGCTTCATTTAGACGTTGCTTCATCCCTCGTTTGACATTATACTTAATTTGAGTTCTGAAATCAATCATAAATGGATCAAAACCACAGTAAAATGCGTCAAATGTCCAACATAAATTGCAGCTTGGAGGTACGTTCAGCCAACTGCACCTATACTCAGTTTTCAAATGCACGCAAGTCCTCTCATCTCCACACGAGTCCCCAGAAATCATCAGGACCCTGGTACGCTGATTCAAATTTCTGACAACGCGGGTGCTCAAAGTCGTCCCACGACCCCTGAGGCCAGATCGGGATTTGACAAAACTCATCGTCATGACAGCCGTGGCACTCCTTCCACACTGTCCAACTTAAATAGTCCATCAGTGATCGCAAGACATCAACCGCGACATCATATTCTTTCGTCTCCAGGACTTCGACAAACGAAGCGCAGATCCGACTGCTAACAGCATAAACTGCGCGGTGGGCAAGCGAGTCATCGGCAGCATTGGCGGGGATGAACTGAGTTGCGCATCTCTCCATTTCTTCGTCAACATCTCTGTTGTCCTGATCGACGAATGTATTCCAAATGCGTGCAACCTCTGCGACCAGAGAGAACAAGCCGTGATGGTGGTGGTGTCTTGAAGCCAGTTCACGCAGCGGGTGGCTGTACTTCTGGACAATCATATCAGTGATCGCTTGCCAGTTCACCTGTCTGTGTCCGACATCATGCGCCATTACGAGGGATGTGAGGCTCTTGCGGATGGGTTTCAACTCTGCAAATGGAAGGTGGTTAAGACGTGGGGCGGTGCTGTCGTCCGGAAAAAGATTCAGGGAATGGTTGTAAGCCGTGACGAAATGATCGTAGTTCAAGACCACCCAATCACCGCCGATGCCATTGTACCTGGCCCTCATCACTTGGAGGACCTCGGTCGGTTTCCCTCCCTTCTTCTCATTGTCCCCTTTCCTCGGACTAGAAGACCTCACTCTTGCCACATGAACAGGCTCCAGGTTCTGTTCTGAATTGCAGAGAATCACCTCGAACCCCGAAGCCAGCCGAATAACCCCATCCACCCGATCATTCCACTCTTCCCTTGCAATGCGACACACGGCCTCTGCACGCACATTCTCCTGCAAAACGCCACCGTTAAACTCATCTTCAAATAGCACCCGGTCCTGCAGGTCGAGAGTCCCAATCTTGGATTTGCCAGCTGACATCCCATCGATAAGAATGAGGCGAAGATTCTTGGCCGTAGTGTAGGTGTGGAGCCATCCGCCATTGTCTTCCCCGGCTGGTCCATCTTGGTCCCCGCCCATCACTTGTTGAGAGCCAGATGAAGGTTTCGGAGGTGTCTCGGGTCTCTTCGGTCCTGATCGCGCGAAAGCAAATGCATGCTCGGGGTCGAAGGCCAGCCATCGGACTCCGGTAATGTGCTCTGGATGGCCGTCACCGTGGTAGAGTTTGATTCCCTGTGGCATTTCTGCCAGGAAGAATGACATGCCGTTGTGGTTGAGTGCTGAGCCCCATTGTCTCATGGACGAGTGGATGGCGTTGAAGATGTGGTTCGCATTCTGGACAGGTTCAGGGGGAACGCTGTCAGCGGCAAGAGGAGAGGTGGCAGCTCCTATGGCGGAGATCAAGGCGAGAATGCATGACCGATGCATTTTTTAATCTGTGAGAAGAGTGGACTGTATCGATCAATGCAACACATCTGGCTGGAAAGATGTGGCTTTATCTGAGATAAGGGAGTCGATGGCAGACACGCAACGCATGCATGGACATTACCTGATCAGGAAATCAAGGCCGACGGCCTGGAGAGTTGATCAGGCGCCCAGGCACCCAGGCACGCCACTCCTGCTCATCATCTTTGTTGACGCGTCATCCGGTCTGTCACCACCTGCTCGCAAAAGCAAGATTGCGATACCATGATCTTCCGTCTTGCATCCGCCGTTATTCCATTCACATTTTATGGTTCTTCATGGCCTTTCTCTGCGAGTACTAACATTCCAGATTATACGCAAGTTCGCTCACATCCCACGTAATAGCCTGCGAAGGGATTACCATCCACCACCTCTTTTCTAGCCACTTCGACAGCTTCATTTAAGTCACCCACGACACAGCTAGCCGGCTCTATCAATCACTGTCACAATGGCTACCTTCTCTGTGACATGCGAAAAGAAAACCGCCAATGATGACAATCCATAAGAGTTGTAGGACAGCCCTGCTGTATGTGCCAAGCTTATATCGACCACGAGAATGTCATTCATAGGGCAGACCATTTCTTTTGTTCCTAAGAACCTCCTTCTTACATTTGTCTGCCCCAGTGGAGTTTTATGAGAAGGCTCCGTTCTTCGCTCTCATTCAGTGGCACATTTACCTCCTCCGCAAACGTGGAATGAATTCTCTCGGTACCGGACTTGCCACGGCAACAAATAGTGTGTAAGCTCCAGGTCTGATTGATAAAAATTCGGGGAGAGAAGTTCTTCAAAAATGCTTGGCTCCGGGTCATGAGAGCTCGTCTGCGCGGAAATGCTATGCTGTGAAGTGTGGGACATCTCACAAATTACAATGAATTGAGCATCGGAATCAAGGGTCTGGCTTCCGAGGTCGAAACCCATCATTTTACGGAAACTCCACTCGTGAATTGGTACCGGTGAAGCATCAACTGTGCTTTGTTGAAAGCGACCCACGGAAAAGACTCTTACTGTGAAATAGTGAGTTTCGTCTTTCCTTACTTCGCTTCAGCGCTCGGAGTAGCATGGTGAAGATGTATCTTAGTCTCGCATTCACTACTGTCTGCAGGAATCTATTTCTCCGCCGTGCATTTCTTGATGCTCACTTAACTGACCTTCCTAGTAGGGGACATGTGCCGAAAACCGGCATCCAAAGAAAGCCTCCGTGCAAACCATGACTCACGATACAAGCGATGCCAAGAACACCCGAGCCACTTCATCAGTTGTCTGATGGATACATGAGGTCGTTGCCTGGAAATGCGTGCACATCTCCCGAAAGGGACGTAGCTTGCGAGGATGGGGCCCGAAAAAGAATCAAGCAACCGACGGAAGTGGGCCGCCAAGAAACTCGGGGTTAGATTGGGTCACCACTGCCAAGACCTTGTATACGTCGGCCCAAGGGTCTTTCTAGCCAGTTATACCGTGCTTGATCGCATGCTAAGTGGATCTTATCAGATTGATCAATTGTTCCACGCTCCGAATTATCAATCAAACCTTGCTTCCACAGTGTGGCACTTGTGGGTCTTCGGGGTTTTTCGTCTTGGACAAGACAGAACTTTCTATGCTTTTCGCCCCGTCAGGGAGATGTTGTCAGAAAATGAAATCTCTGCATGCAACAACCGGGCTAAATACGAAGTTGGCGGGGAAGAGGCCGCCACTATTGACTTTTGACTTGTGGTTCTCTTTCGTCGGCTATATGTCCCAAAAAATGCCTTCACGGCGCTACACATATCGCACTGGAGTCCACAAGTCCGATGACTGCGAATCTACATGCTGAACTAAATGCATCAGTCTAGATACTCCGAGTCAAGGAGGCATCGTGCAATGATCAAGTGGAGATTGATAACTGGTTCGCTGGAGATTAGCTCGATTCTCTCCGGTGGGTTCCGCCACGCCTGTGTAATGAGCGTGCTCGAATAGGACCCTCATTGCGAGGAAGTGGGTAGGTCCAATACGAGGATTCTGTGCGATATAAAGATTGACTTGACACCCGGACTACGCTGATCTCGGGAGTGTCTTGTCCATCAGCCGGCAAAATGAGAGTGACGAGTACACTTCTCCTGATCTTAGCCTGGACGGGTGTCCCCGTCCTGGCAGGAGGGTTTTCTATGTCTGCCCCTGAGCTTGCAGACTACTGCTTCTATGCCATATACGAGTCTCTTGGCTCGTACACGTATGCAGGTGCTACTACAACCAGCTCAAGCTCAACCGATACGTCGACTTCTGAGAGCTCTTCTAGTTCCAACAGTTCAGCAAGCGGTTCAACCTCGCATGGCTCCTCCTCCTCCTCCTCCTCAGGTGCCGTCGTCACAACACCACATGGCTCCTCCTCAAAAAGGGCATTCGCAAAGAGGATGGCTCGACGTGGTCATCACGGTAGTTCTTCTACTGGAGGCTGCACGAGCACAGTGGGTGCCATGTCCTTGTATGCCAGTGCGAAGGCGTGGTGTAACAAGAAGCAACTGGAAGCCACCATTCCTTACTGGCAAAGCCTCTGTGAGCAGAATAGTGCTACTCTGATTGATCTGACTGATATCGTTGCCAATGCCACCGATTCTTACATCGCATCTTTGCCAACCATTGACCCTGAAACCAATAGTACGACGACAACCGGCACTATTGAGAGTCCAGTCCTGCTTAGCCACTCGTACTACAAGCGAGCTTATAAATCTTATGTATGTATTTCTTGAAGAATCCAGGATTATTCATTGACTGGAAAATGATAGGTCACCCACGATTACGCACTGAGCAAAGACAAACGTTATGGCTGGGGTCTTATGGGCTATTGGGGTGGAATACTGGCTTTTGGCATGATCGTCAAGGCCTGTAAATCCTTCCGAGCCCACCTCAATGGCCCCGGACGCGGCGATTCTGAGAAGAGTGGCTTCTATGCGGCTGGCCGTAACTCTTGCGCACCAATGGCTGCTGTTACTCACTTCGTCCGGACTCACTTTGTCATTCCTGCCAGCTTTGCCCCGAGCCTGTCCAATCACCAGCAGCTCTTCTGGTTTCACACCATCCCGAAACGGCTAGATCTTCTGATCGTCTTTGGCTGGTGGGCCGTGTGTATCATTCTGTCGTGTGTTGACTACCAGAGTTTCCGCGGGAATATCCAGTACGTTACCATCACAGATTAGCAGAATTGGGTCTGACGAGCAAATAGGACGCCGAGTCTCTACCAACAGAACTGGCAATACTCTTCTGATCGTACGGGAATTCTGTCTTATGCCTGTCTTCCATTTCTTTGGCTTTTCGGTGGACGAAACAACATCTTCCTTTGGGCAACAGACTTCAATGTCCAGTCTTTCAACATCTTCCACCGTCATGTGGCTTGGGCTTGCACTCTTCTGGCTATTGTTCATTCAATCAACTACACTGTGGTTTTTCAGGTCTACGGTTGGTACTCCTCAATGCAGTCATTAATATCATGCTAACAGGCTGGCGTATCAGACGGCAGATATCACAGTGCACTAAAGCAGAATTACTTCTACATGGGTATCGTGGTATGTAATCATTGTAAGCAAAATTCTTCTAGAACGCAGCTAACATATCCCAGGCTACAGTGGTGATGTCTGTTATGCTCTTCCAATCCGGCACATGGCTTCGTCAGAAGTTTTACGAGACCTTCTTGATCATCCACGTAGTCCTAGCAATCCTAACCATATACACTCTATTCCGGTAAGTCTTCCCGGATAACAGCATTACCTCGTGACTAAGAGCGACCAGCCACACCAGCTTTGACGGCACCGTATACAACGGCTACCTTTGGCCGATGGTCGCCATCTGGGGCTTTGACCGCACTGTGCGCTACCTCCGTGTGATCTACTGCAACTGGAACGTCCGCTTCGGCAAAGGCTTCATCAACACCACCTCCTCCAATGTGTCCTACAGCCCGGCCAGCGATCTGATCCGCATCGAAATGACCCCCGCCGCCCACAGCCTCACTCCTGCCCCTGGTCAGCACTACTATCTCTACCAGCCCTTGACACTACGCGGCTGGGAGAACCACCCCTTCACTCTGGGCTGCTACAACACATCTGGTACTGAGGCGAAACTCATCTTCTACATCCGTCCTTACGACGGCTGGACCCGGCGTCTCCGCGACGAGTGCCAGAAATCCGGGGGTAAGGACTTGACCATCGCGCCTCGGTTGCTCTTAGAAGGCCCCTACGGCCACCAAGTCCCGCTGCACACGTTCGATACCCTTCTTTTGATTGTCGGAGGCACCGGTATCGCCGCGGCAGTCCCCTACATTCTCGACTACGTTTCTCGTCTCGCAGCCGGAGGCAAGACCCGCACCACAAGGATCCACCTCGTCTGGTCCGGCCGTCAGAGACAGATGTTCGATGAAGTCTGCTGCGCGGATCTAATCACTGCGCTGGAGTGCGCGGATATCCACGCTACGCTGTATTGTACGGACAAGAGCAGCATGGGTACGACGACGACTATTGTCGCCGGCGAGAAGTCCAGCGCTGAAGTCCCCCAGATCGGTGCGGTGGGTGCAGAGGCCAAGGAGGCCGGCCAGTTCGTGCAGGATTCCTCCAGTCAGGAGTCCCGACCCATGAAGGTGGAGGATCTCGGTCTGGAGGTGCGCTACGGGCGCCCGGACATTACGGCTACGGTCCAGTCGGTCGCGGAGGAGGCCCGAGCCAGTGTATCCCGGTTGGCGGTGTTGACGTGTGGTCCGGCAGTGATGGCGGATGAGTGCCGGATGGCGGTTTATGGGGTGATGAAGGGAGGATTCCGCCAGGTGGAGTACTTCGAGGAGGCTTTCGGATGGTAGACTGGGTTGATTTTCTGCTCTCGTCGTTTGTATGGGGATGACTTATGATGTGCTGGGTATCCTTTAATGCAGGTAGTTATGTTTATAGTTCTAATAAAAAGTTCATGATGTTACTCAATCAAAATTAAGAGCTTCTCTCGTCGACAGAAGCACTAGGGATGGATCCTCAGCTTGCCAAATCTACACTCAACGCGCTGTAATTGAAGTCGAATGTGTAGCGCGAGAAATATTGATTCCAGGCTTCCTAAAGCCTCTGCCATATGAGTAGACGTACGAGTTCACCGAGTCAACCCCACGCACCAATTCCAAATCGGTGATAAAAGTTTCCATTCCTGTCTATCTGGTCAGTGCCCAACTCCTGACTTAGCGAGGGACTCAAAGGAAACCAGAGCCGAGATATCGGAAGCGCACACTGCTGGCCGGCACTCGCAAACTGCATCCCGAAACGGCTGGGTGGGGCCCCCGTGTAGGGCTGCCAAGAGATCCGAGCTACTCGTCAGACCGCGTATTGAATTCGCAAGGTGGTACCCAGATCAGTCTTATGCGGGTTTCATTTTTGCTTTAGCATGTTCTGTCCGTTTGGTTTATGTCAGCCACCGTAGGAGATAATGAGCCGGTGGGGAGGGAGCTATGGGCTACCTGACTATATGGTCATAGCGTTGCAATCCGCAACAATCACCGTTCATCGAACACGCGCATTCCGGAAGGAACGGGAGCAGCCGGGCTTAGGGTTATGAGATAGCCTCTGCGTCATGCCTCGGTTTTAGTTGAGATGGCGTTACAATTAACCGTCCTGCAACAGATTCCGATATGGTGTAGTGGCTAACATCGCCGTCTCTCACACGGCAGCCGGGGGTTCGATTCCCCCTATCGGAGCTCATTTTCTTTTGCGGTAGACTGATGTTTTGCCTTTTCTGTCTGGGGGGTTTGACCTGGCTCATATCGGCGTTTTGAACAGGCTCTTTCCATGCAACGTCCGATATGGTGTAGTGGCTAACATCGCCGTCTCTCAATTTCCTTGGTGCACGGCAGCCGGGGGTTCGATTCCCCCTATCGGAGTGAGAATAGAAGCCTTCGGGCTTGACTTTTTGGGGATTTTTCTTATTGCTCTTTTGTTGCGCGTGGGGGTTGAATATTTGCCACGGTCTACGGGCTGGGTGCTGGGCGCTATGCTGGCACGGTTGTCTTGCCAAGTTGCAATTGCCTTTCTGGGGTTGAGATATATGCTCGGCTCTAGCATCCATGTCGGAGGTACAAGAGTACCGGGTGATTGACAGCCTACGGTGGGGATAATGAAGGAAGAGGGAGCAGGGAAAGATATTATTGTAGTGCGGTGATGATACTGACTGTGTCTAGTGTCTTAAAATGTCAAGAGGTAAGTGACAATTTGACTAAGGCGGTTCGGGACAGGCGGCTAGCAGCAGGATGATGGTGAAGAGTATATTGTGCTATGATGGCTGGCAAACACGTTAATCTGGATTCAATTTGTGTAATTAGTACTTTCCAAGCGTGGCATATACAAATATGACATGCACTTCTTCACAGTTTATTTGTAGGTTGGTTGCAACTAAGCGTGCTTAGTATCAATTGTTCGAGTCTCATTGTTTCTACACGGAGGGATCAAGCGGCAGTAGCCGTGTATATATCTAACCCGGACCGGCTTCATGATATCCGACGTCTTCCTTTTTATTCCTCTCTCAGCCTCCGCGCATGAGATAAAAGGCAAAGTTGACTCCGGAGACAAGGAAAAGGGAAGCTGCAATGCTTGCAGATATCGGCTAAAAGTAGGTGAATATAATATACCTGTTATCTAGTCTTCTGCCCGCCGCACGTTGCACCCTAGCTCGGTTGGCTCCCGAGCGAAAATACAGACAAAAATATAAAAAGAGAATAAGCTCCGATAGGGGGAATCGAACCCCCGGCTGCCGTGTGAGAGACGGCGATGTTAGCCACTACACCATATCGGATGTTGTATACAGTGTGGTTCAAATTCTGCTAACACGTTCCTAGATACAAGCTCAAGTCATATCATCAGCAGAGTAGACGACCAGATTGCTCAGCTTGCGAAAGTCATTTGCTCTCCGCAGCTGCCACGACATCAAAGAGCGAAAGTCGAAACAACGTTCAAAGGAAAAGGAAAATAAAACAAAGAGCAACGGACAGAACAAAATAGGTTATGAAGCAAACAGAATCCGATTGCTTCCTCCGGCTGAGGTGGTGCAGATGGTCTGCCGTGCTCGACACCGACCACCGTTGAAGTGTGGAAATTCGACATTTCCAAGGCACATATTTTCCGGCACAAGAATCGTCACTCTGCTTCTCTGCACGCGCCGTATTCGGCTTCACGCGTGGGTATAGTGACGCTATGTCGTATAAAAGACGACCACGAGACTGGCGGATTCCCCCAACTGAGAACCAAAGACGTCCCATTCCGAAACATGCGGTTTCCCCCTCGATGCCAGGGCAAGCTCTCCAGCACGACACTGGCTGGTGTCGGTTTGACGAACGATGTGTAGCAGACATCCTGCAAGCTCCGACTCAACAATCGACATCCGCCACGCCGAGCTCGCATCTTGTGGTTCGCCTCGCGAGGCCGAAACAGGAGGCCATTAACATCTGGCCTACATCGCGGGTACCTATACGCCGTCTGGAGACCGCTTCTCTGCCTATCTTTAGGGTTGGATGAGTAATGAGCATCCATCGACGCACTGCTTGTAATTTGACGATGGGCGCTTTTCATCACCTGATTTCATTCTGCTGTCCTCCCCTCGAGCCCTTGGTAAGCCACATGCATTATATTGTGGGGAAGGCGCACGTATTCTGCCCCCAGCATTGAGGCCTTGATGCGACAATCTGAGAAGTAGCGTTGAATACCATGTTTAAAGGTGCTCTGGAGGTCTTTCACTGATGCTTTGCCGAGTGTGTACGGCAACAGCGTATATCCGGCGGCTAATAATTTCTCCTCCGACATCGTCGGTCTCAATGATGCTGGAACCTCACCGATGGCTATCTTCATATAGGCATTAAGTGATGTTCCCTCAGCGGACTAACTGGTAACGGCTTCCCACACAAGAATTGCGAATTCGGACCCTGTGAAGAATATGCGCGCTCGGAGAATCCGAAACACGAAAAATTGGAAATGCGGAAAACAGCCAAGGTCGGCAATACAGAAGGAGAACAAGGCGTCAGAGAAATAGTAATACCAATCCCACTTTTTTTTTTGTTTAGCCGTGAGCGGCACTTCAGACGATTTGGAGGGCTTTGTTGGTTTAGTTGCTGCAGACGATTTTGCTGGTGTGGCTGGCTTAGCTTTCTTGGGTGTAGTAGTCTTTGCTGACTTCTTGAACCATTTATGCACTTCCCTGGCAGTTGGGACGGGGTACGGTTCATCATCGTTTGTCAGATCTGCGAGGGTGATGTTGCAGTTCAGATTCAGATTTTGATCTGGTTGGAGGGATTTGAAGCTTGTAAGCTGATATCCGTCTTTGTCATATACCAATACTGTAACTATCGTCTTCTTTGGTGTACCAATGGGGACTCATGATCTGAGATTTTCATTCGTCTTCTGTGTCTAATAACTTGGGCTTCAAGCCGAGACAGTCGAGGAAAACGTCTCCCTTTTCAGACTTGTCGTAATGAATGACAGGACCGATTTGAATATCGGCCGGAAGTCTTGTTTCGTGGTCTGAGAGTTCGTTGTAGTATGCCGGGCGGCTTCGTTGAAGCGCTTCTTCCGAAATGTCTTTCTCTTGGCGCGATGCTTTGTCCCAGGTTCCTTTTTCTTCTGCATATCGAGTTGCCATTTTTGGAAGAATCGACAATTCCTTCTTTCTCCGCCTGGATGTATATCTGATCAACCAGTCGAGCGTTTCGTCCAAATGCCTATTGGCGGCGCCGTTGCCGGACAAGCTGGCAGACTCATCATCCTTGGGGGGGGGTCGGGCTTGGTGCCAGTCTTGGAGACATCAGTGGTATTCTGGGAGGGCTCTAGGGTAGCCTTGAACGTGCTAGGGGTACTGCCCGGGATGCTCATGCTAGGTGGGCTTTTGTCCGTGCTCTCGGTTTATCTCTCTGAGCGAAGTGGCCCGAATCAGGGCGCAAGCGGTAAGGGGCTAACACGGGTAGCGAAGTCCTGGATTCTCGCTGCCATAGGGTTGAGTTTGTGTCACACCAAGTGTTCGAGGATGGTACCTCAATTGTGCCTCCGAATCCTTCGAGGTCGTCTGCCTTTGCTTTCTCGTGTATGGCCTGATCTCTCCACGTAAGTCGGCGTCGATAATCCGTTGACAACAACAGCGTTGGGCCCCGCAGGGCGCGCCCGAAGCGCATTTCCAACTAAATACAAAAAAAAAGGCAAATAAAATTGATAAAGGAGACGTAGTTAACGACGCCAGTACAACGCCAGTACGACGACAGAACCCAACCTCACGAAAAAAGCGAAGCCGCAGACGCCTCGAGGCGTGCGAGGCGTGCGAGGCGTCCGCGGTCAGTACTTGACGTACTCAGCGCGGTAGATGTAGATGTGAGATAGACGCTCCGCTTCGTCTACCTCGCCCGCGGCTACGGTCTGCCCTAACGCGACGATCACGATCACGTCCTCGAGCGACTCGTCTACCAGTGACTGCGGTAAACGGCCAAGCCATCCCTGTCAAAGACAATGGGGATGCGGAAAGCTTACGGGCGCGCACCCACGGGCTCCGCGCTTGTGCATGCGGCAGCGCGAACAGTAGGTCTCCCCCACCGCCGAAGCGACGAGGCGGGCTCTGAAATCGCTATACACATGCGAGCAGGTATGAATGGTGAGACCACTTCCTGGAGTCGCACAAGACGCGCGAGCACGCCCCTCTGGTTGCGCGAAGTGTGCAGCCGAGTTGCGGTTGCATGGGACACCCAGAACAATAACCTCAGAGTTGTCAAATTGTTCTTGGACCGCACTGCCTGTGATACGCGATCCGCTTGAAGTGGTTGATCTCCACTGCTCGATGTTGAGAAAACTCAGAGTTACCTGGTCGATTATCGATGCTTGCGCTTTTTCCTTGCTGCGACGGCTTATCGTCGAGAGACTTGCCATTCTTGACTTCGAAATATCCACAACAAAGCTGCAAAGAAGCAAAACATCAAGGTCTTATAGCAGCACAGTCTAGCCTTCTTTGCCTCGTGTGTCTTCACTGCAAGATGGGTAAGGCATAGTGAAGCCAGTGGACAAGGCAAGGAATGTCCCGCAAAGCACAGCCCAGATCATTCCACCAACGTAGATCGTAGGCCTCGGAAGGGTCATGCAGACCTGACTCCAATCCAAGCCCCAGACCAACACCCAAGGAAGAAAAATATCAACCCACTGCATGGAACGGTGGTGCATATAGAAACAAAGTGCTTTATCTTTCCGTTCGAGTGCTCGTTGAGGATATCTGTCACGAAAAATTCTGCGCTCTTTCGTCTGTGACTGGGGCGCTTTGGCCATCCATCAAGACCACTATGCACATCGGACAAGACAGCTGTGAATAAGTGGCTGGCTATCCATGTTGGAACAAAGGAACCCGAGTTAGAAGAAATTAAGGCCGACCGAGCATTGAGAACCAATGAACACAAGGTTCTTCTTTTTCTGTCATTTGATCCGCTGGTCTCCGAGGTTCTGCACAGACACGCTCATTCTCGTATATTCGCTTGCGAGGTCCACAGCCTGCAAGGACTAGCCATGGCGCCCCGTTAATTCACAAAGAACGGCCGCGCACTAGACCACGCGACTGTAGTGGCTATGCCATGTAATCGCCAACTTCTTGACGACCAATTCTGTTGCCGCCAGTTCGGCTAGTTGTATGCCGTGGCATTCCGGTCCACGGTACTGCATGGGCAGATTAAAAGCTGCCATTACCATGATTAGACTGTTATCTGTCGATAGATAACGGTCCATTTGACAGACCGCACTTTCCATTCCGTCCTGCTAAGAACTTCATCTGGGAGGAGGGGAGTTTGTCAGTGAAGCGTCGATGGGGAGTGATAGCGTGGCTCCATGATGAGCGACAGCAGTGAGCTAAGGGATATGATCTTATTCTGCACATACTTCTAGAATCAGGGAAAGGACTTGCAAAGGCCTAGCTCCAACCTTTCCAGGGGCAAAGCAGGACAAAGAGCCGAAAGACAAACGAAAAGGCTCAGCAGAACGGGCTTCGCTGGATCCGTCTTCGTCGGACCTGGTTCGCAGCAACACGGGTACTGTATTGACTACCAACATCACCAACTTCAGTTGTTCATATAAGAGGCTGATTGTTCCTGCCAACCAATTCGATAGTAGTCGACCTTATTGATATATGCTGAGTCATAGGTGTTCAGAAACGGCATAACCGAGAATTCCATTCAAGTTCGAGTGGTCTGATTTTGCGCCGCTTGGCCCAATAATCGGATCTCAGGAGAGTTGGATCTGCTATTCTTGCCCGAGGATATGGCTTCATTGGTGTACACTGAATCGCCATTGCTTCCAACTTCGAATGGTCTTGCGGCGAGGTTCGGACGGTGGTGGCATACTGCGGGATTGCTTGACCCGGCTGGCTCATCGGTCCCGAGAAACTTGCCCTAATTCGTATGTCCGCCAGATGAGCGCCCCTCTACTATTTTTTAGCTGACTCCATACTTGATCTTGAGCTGTATGCTTCATGCCCGGGAGTTAGGCCAGGCTTTACGCTTGCAAGTTGAAAGTCTTGGCTCTGGCGTCTCATTAGCACCCTCATCGACCTTACTGGGGACTTCGTGCAAACCTTCATCACCTTCATCACGAGTCCTATCGCCTTCCTCAGTAACCCGCTTACAGCGATTTTGCTTTTTTTGAGGCGTGTTTCAGAGTTGGAATTGAGAGATCTATTTCGTTTCGCCGTTGGTGTTTGCCTGCTCTTCTCCGATACCCTCTCATGAATGTCCTTTTTGCTGATCTGAGTCATTTAGTTGACGCTGGCATGAGTCTCCTCATCATCACATGTCATTAGTATTGCCAAGATTGCAACAGCGCGTTTGCCCAGTCTCGTTCCAATATTCGGGCTCGGGCTCTGGCGAGCGGAAATGGACCACGTGGTGCGGTACAAGCAATTAGAAAGAAGACCCTGTCAGCTAGTAACGAAGCCGTTCTCCAGTCGTATCGGTAGAGATTCATTGCTGATTCTGCTCTCTCCGCCTTTGCGTGGGCAAGTTGTTAGGCCCAGCTTCTGGAGCTCGTCTGTATCTCTCGGCTGAAATCTCTCGATGTAGTCTTTCTCCATCTCAATCCCCCTCTGCCCCCTCTCTGGGGCAAGGGACAATGACAACGCCCCTACCTCAGGATGTTGCTGTAGCCTAATCGATGGCTTCTGGATGGCTTCAGTCTCTCTCGCGCGCCTGTATTCGAGTATTGTTCCATAGGTATTGTACGCGTTTTCGCTTTTGGCGTTTCCTTCCCACAAGGTTTGCTTCAAGATTGCGAATATGCCGCTTCTAACATTCACCGCATCGAAGTCCGCCAGGAAACGGAGCTAGGTGATGTCGCATCTTTCCAATTCCAGTCTGTCATTGATAGTAGGACGAGTTCATGCATCGCGCAGCAATAACCGAGGATATTGGAGGTCTAGCTTTCCGTTCGAGAATTCGACCCGGCCACCCCTGATACATGAGTTGGCACAAAGCCACACATAGCTTAAGTCGTGGCTTGAGACAGTCGTGTCGATGTCAATCTCCTTGTTCCGTTCTTCCTTGTCCTCACAGACCTTCCTGATCTTCTTCCGATTTTGCTCGATTCGTTGACACCGGGGATGAATGAGCACCCGTTCTCCCTTTTTCTCTTTTCAATCGTTTCTATCGAGCTGTACGCATCCTTGTAGCGTGGACTCAAGGCATTCCAAGATGGCGAAGGTTCTTGATTCCACGACATATTATGGCCAGGGCCCATTGCCTCCCTGAGTCTCTGCGCAGCACTCTCCCCGCTCCCATAAATAATCTCCTTTCCCCGCAGGGATTTCGCCTCCTGGTAGTACCAGTGCCATGTAATTGCAGAACCACAACCTATGGTCTCCCCGCTTGTTGTTGCAGGGTGTGGGACATTTATCTTGCCGCAAGAACTGACTCTGAGCTCCCTGGGCCAGTCTTTGTGTGCGATAGCCATAGCCAGCGCGTCGAAAGGTGTAGCCATGCCGAGTAAGGGTCTGAGCACTGCAAGGAGATTAGCGACTCCTACTTTCTTGGCATGTGGATCGAAGAATATTCAATCCGGACCCCTGCCAGCAAATGTCAAGATCCGTGTGTAGTCGGAGATAAATGGTAGACACATCATATCCCAAGACGTTGAGTGCAGCATGTGCAGGCACCCGATTGGCTTCCGACCCATTACAACAATCGCTAAGTCCGCGTAGAGACACAAGGACATATTGGCATGCCCTTGCGAGCCGCGCCGTGGACGACATCTTCTTTGGTAGTGACACTGTCTGCAACGCTCTCCGTGTTATAGGATAGTGGAGCTTCTTGTGTCTGCGCCGCAGTGTTTGATCATCTGCGTTCAGACCCTGCTTGAGTTCAACTTTCGGCTAGACGTGACGGTGTCTTCGTTTGGTGAAATACTCTCCACTGGATGTATTTGGCGGCGGCTGCCGGCCAGCTCGAGTCACGAGGATGCCCTCGCGGAGTTGGGCCCGGACAGCCAGCTGCCTGGGGTCCGACCACCCAATGTACGGCACAGATCGCACAATGGGCTCGCGGATCCAGGCCCGCTCGCGACCCGACAGGGGCTGCGAACCTGTCCAGGGTGGGAGGACGAGCACCACGGCGGGTGTCGCCTCCGAATGACCTGAAAACCAGGCCGCGGGAGGCAACTCGACAAAGAGGGAGGCACCCCACTCCTCATCGTTGGCCCGCTTGCGGGAAGCCGGCTAGTCTCAAATTGCCCTGGGTGTTCCCGTGGGAGGCGGGGGAGGTCCAGGGAGCATGGGGGCGGCCACCGCGGGGGCCGCGACGATATTTGTCATCGTCAGTTGCAAAACCAGATTGCCCCGCACGTACGTAGCGGCGCGGGGGGAGTGGAGGGATGGCGCTGTGGCGGCGACGACGACGACGGTGGGGGTGAGATTCATGATCAAGAGCTGGGAATGAGAAATCGCCGCCTCTCGGCTTGTCTCGCGGCTCAATAATAAGAGAGAATTATTGTGCTAGGGGTTGGGCTGGTGGGCTTCGCCACATCATACATGTCGAGTGGAGGATTGATTTGGAGTTCAGGAGGGTCGGTTCAGGAGGGTCGTTTCAGGAGGGTCGTTTCAAGAGTGTCGGTTTAGGGGTGTCAATGACACCGGATTAAAACTTCCATTTCAACGCCGGGCATGTCTGGGAAGAACAGGACCACTGAAAAGTGCACCCATGCAGTAGTAGCCGTGTCAAATCGCTGCATGTCAGAGAAAAACTGGTAAGAGGTCGAGGAATATCAGACCCGAAGTTCTTTCTTTTCGGGATGGCCAGACTTGATAGCACAACTCCTTGGTACTTCAGGCCCATGGACAGTAGCAGGCCCGTGTTGCCCTGGGATATTCTGGGCCGCTGTGAAAGGCTATGGGAGAGTTCTCAAACTAGAATCGGCGTTGAATTGCTGTCTTTGCCACCGATAAGCAGATTCTTCGAATTGCTGCTCCGTCTCTTCCAGACATTTTATGGTAGGGGCAGATGAAGCTCTGAACAAGGATAACAAGGATTTGTGTATCCTCACCATCGCCGTGGTAGCAGGTGGGGAGCTTCCGTTAGAACACTCAGGCCCATCAGTGGAAAGATATTGCATATACTTCAGAATCTTTCGACGGGTTTTTTTTTGGGATCAAAAGTAGCGCCGTATTGACTAAACTGACTCGACCAGCGACCTCATCACCTTGGCTGAAAGGTAGGGAGAACCTTTCCAATTATTGCCGTGCTAGAACCGGCCGAATCAATTCCGAGCAAGGCGAAATGAGAGAAGATGACGCTGAACTGTTCTAACAGAATGTAGGCATTAGGATCTTGGGTAAACACACGTACGGGGACGACAACTTACTGCACACAAGGCGATGTTCGAGACATCCCTACTGCTCCTTGGTTCGGTTCCAGCTTCGAGCCACTGTCCGTCATTTCAAGTAATAGAGCATTGCAATCATTGTTCCACCCCTGACATGTTCTTTGAGATTTTCCTTTGCGTACGGTTCCCTGTCGACCGTGCGTTCGGGAAAAAAACCGCTGATCTCCCTAGAGCGAGATCTGGTGCGATTGTGCCAATCGTCAGCCCAGTAGCACTAGTAGGCCTTGTGGGCACTATTGACCTTCTGACATAATTGCTTTCGGCTGTGGTAGCATGCATGGTCGAAGCTGGGATTGAAGGCGGACCGCCATGATCACGCTGTGCTGAATGGTGACAGAACTCGACTGTCGCAAGCAGTCGTCGATTTTGCGTTGCTCTGCCTGCAAATTACCGGAAGGACCTATCATTCGGGGGATATCTGGATAAGAAGACCCAAATGGCCACGAGATCGTGCTTGTCAGGTAATGAGAAGATATTGAAAAAAACATGTACTTCGGTGTTGATGCTTGCGTGCGGGAGTAACCCGAATAGTGTACTTTTGCAGAACAAATGCTGTCTCATGGACACCCGCACCGGGTTCCCTCGTCGGAAATAGTGACGTGAACCCTGAGATTATTCTTGCCTGTAATCGATAAGCTGGAAGGCGCGTGACCTCTGCTGAAGAAGAAGGTCCAAGAGCAGATGGCATGACTTCACTCCAACGCTAACCAGTCTCACTCTGCAAGTAGGCGGTTCATAAGCTCATCGGTAGCTGATTGAATCGGATGCTGGGCATCGACATCTGGAAGTACACGACGCATAAGGCTCCGATAGGTTAAGTCTTTCGCTCGGCCTTGTTAACATGGACAATGAGCGAGCACCAGTACATGGCGCAATGTCTGTGCTCGTTATTCAGGACATAATCGTCAAGCGCGCGTAATCGCTCAGTGTCGGGCCATTAAGTTGAAAATAGGGCCGTAAATATGATACTCTCGGAGGATGTTCCGGAGACTCGAGTTATCGCCATTTGTCGATGTGATTTACAACTCCAATCTGTAAGTTTTCATCCCAGCAGGTTATGCATTCTGTAGCGCTTCGAAGGCCAGATCTTCAGTCCTAGTAGCCGAGAACGACAGAGCAAAGGAAAACACGGGCTCCATTCTGGAGAATCCTCTTCCTCTTCCTTTCTTGGTTACGGTGTCGCCGCTCAATGTATTATGCGACCTTTGCCGCTAGAAGATTCAAGGATGGCAAAGCCCAAGGTCGCACACATGGCTTATCAGGTGAGTGAATTATCTGTAGGCAACGAATACAACTCCTGGTCAGCGATACATATGCCCGTCTTCCTCAGTGAGGAACGGTTCCACGTCTTCTGCTGTGCGTACGCGCATTTGTCTTTTCAAAGCTTTCAGCAACGACTTTGAAAGATTGGTGGCCAGGCTAATTGTGGAAGGCGGCACGCATAGAGTCATCAAATGTGATGAGACTCCGGATTCGGGTGTGGTACTACCACATTGAGGTAAATTGTCATGCCCAGGCAGCAGGCTTTCACCGGTGCAAATTCTCTTGGAGTACCTAGTCATCGCCTTCTCGAACCCGGACCCGCGACTATGATGTGGATTCGCAATGCGACGAGTGGGTCCGAGAGGTTGGTAGTTAAATGCTGTGCATAAGCAAAAAGCGGCAAAATGGAAGAGTACTCTGGGCCACTGCGACAACCAGGAGTGAGGAATCGCAGTGTCTGGTAGTGTGATCAAACGCACCACCCCGGTGAGGCGACGAGGTCTTTTATGTAGTGTGTAGTGCACCTAGCGCTGAAAGATGCGCGCGAAGACAACGCGGATAGTTTCGGGAAGCCTTCAAATCGCTGGGCCCTCTGAAGCGGTGATAATGACAAACCCAATGGATGAAGGGCTGATGTTCCCTCTCGACTAAGCGAAAGTCTGTCATCCAGGAAGATCTTCGGAAACTGAAAGTGGTGACCCGAGGTGGTTTGCGGTCAACGAAGAATGTAGTAGACGGCCGTTTCGTCTGTGTCGCCCTTTCCAGCTAGATGCGTCCAGTGGGTTGAGTATGTCACACATCGTGGGCTGGTAGTAGGATTCTATAGCCCTGAGTATTTGTCAAAGCACCTCAAGCTGGCGTGGGCTTCTATCTAGCCTCAATCAATGATGACATGACCGGTTCGAGATGACGAGCTGTTCCCTCAACGTGTGTCCGTCGAGCTGGGGCTCGGCCCACCATCGCATGAGTGGGGTGTTCATTAGTGCCTGTGCCATCCCAGTCCTTAAAGATCATGTTTTTGGCCCTTCCTTTGGTTAAGATGCCGCAAGTCTTGCTCCCACTGAGATCTTTTCGGATCAGCAATCCTCGGCAGCACAGTCCTTTGGGTGTTCTTGTAAATCCCTAAGAGATCCTAGGTTCGCGCGGGCCGCTTTCCCCGCCTGAACCACAAGTATCTGTCCTCCAAGGCCTTGATGTTGTCTATCTCATGGTTGTGGCCCGTGAGGTGAGAGACTTTTGGACTGCAATTGAGCATGGTTGTCCGTTCCGGTGCGGAGGCCGAGCTGCGAGGCGAATATCTTGAGGTGTGGATAACATAGGGTGGATCGGCGCTCGGTAATCTGTTCAATGGAAGAAAGGTCAATTCGTCCCTTGTTCACTCTGCTAGTCGTTATTCTCGAGGAAGGAGAAACCAGATGGTTTCCAAATACATCAACTCGTCGTTGGAAGATGAACCTTCATTAACAGCCGGGTTGCAACGACGTTCAAGCAAGTGGGCTACAGACGACAGCCCCAAAGATGCCCCTGAAGAAGAGACTGTGCACAGGCTTCGCCAAACCAGCCAGGGAGGCGGATACACGTGCGAAAGGCACGGCGACGAGTAACGGTGGAGGATGTTATGCGGTGAGGACCTGATGCGACTGTGACGAAATCACGAGAGGTCACATAGAGGGCCATTGCAAGGGCATCGGGGTCAGCATTGAACTAGCTTAGAGATTAGTTCAAACAAATCTGCAAATGGGAGGATACTAACAATAGGGAAATGGTGCCAAAGAGGCGACATGTCAAGTTCGTGAATAACTAAGTCATACTAGTTGCCATTCTCATCGTAGAGGTTTAGGAGATTGCCGAAATTGTTGTTAACCCTCTCGGTCAGCCGGACTGTGTGCCAGATAGTTTCGGTGCTGGAATCAATGCAGCGGCGAGCGGAGGAGAGCATTGCTAAAAGCAGGACAAAAGGAGGAAATGTATGCTTGGCCGCGGCCATTGGACTGAACAGCATATACTGCCAGAATGGATCCTTAATGTCATATGTGGTGCTCTCTCGCTTGAGGATCATTCTTTTTCGCTCACTGATGAGTTCATCCATCCAAGGCTGGCTCTCGTCCCCAGACAAGTCCTTGTCAAGCTGAGCTAACTCTTGTTCATTTGGAGATTCATCAAATTCTGTCTCATTTTCACCAGTATTTTGAGCTTGAGCCTGAGCAGCACAACTTTCTTTGCTTTCTGTGAGGCCACTTCTCTTTTAAGAACAGTGAACAGTTGGTCTTTTCGGATGTCAAATCCACTGTCTTAATCGACCATAAGGTCGAACGATTAGAGTCTCACATTGGCTGAGCGGAACAGCCACGCGAGATCCGCTCCACAAGATACAGTGTCGCGGGTTTTCTGGCCGGCTTTCCACGTCTAATGGTTTAAATCTCCGGCCCGGAGACAAAAGCATGCGCGCAAAGTAGTGCTTCCACATATGCTTTGATCAAAGTCCCCACCAGAACCACTTATCAGGAGGTAGGGCGAGATGTGCCCTCTCTGTGGTGATTAGACTCATGCCCTTCAAGTCTGATCCGAGCTCGATCGGAACCTGCTACCTTTGTGCATAGAATCCCTCCTGCGAAGCAGTATTTGAACTATCGCACAGTTTGAGGTACCTGTCGGAACTTGAGCTCTTTGCTTCCCATTGACAATGATCCACTCTCTTTCTGGGAGTATCGTAGCATAGTACATGGAACCAAACATGTGGTTGGATCGCCGGTGATCAACCAAAAGGCTATTTTCTGAGAACGAGAACGGACTGTTGCTTCTCACACAGCTTGCCCCTATAGCTGGGGATCATCTCAGGCGAGGATCATAGTTGGACAAATAGGTACCATACTTGTGCTCATTCCCGGAGATAAGGATCCAGGGATGAGTCACTTCGCGAAATGTTTTATGCTGAACTAGCATGTTGCTATTCGATCTGGGTTCTCAGTGTCTGTCTCTAAGACATCCAATCTAATGATCGGCGTTCGATATTTGCGATTCTCCGGATTTGCTTAGAAAGGAGCAGAGGAAGATAGCGCTATGGCCAGGATGCGTGCCACTTGCATCGGTCTCAATTTGCTCGTGCGGTCTTATTCCTCGCCCTGGCCCGGACGCTCGCTAGCCTGTCTGTAGCTATCGGGGGCTATGGCGAAGACCTCATATGGTTTAAATTGATGTTTTCTTGACAAGCAGGAGGCCCTAGCCATCAATGGATCTGGATCAGCTTCCAGTAGTCGTTCTCGGATCTTCCTTCAAGCGCTGACGTCTCAGGATGTTGAACTCCAGCTCGTGAAGTCTTCAACACGCAAGCCAAGATGAAGGGCAGGAGATTTGAAAATTGCCTGTCTGTGCCAACGCAACTATGCTATGAGGTGCGTAGCTTTTCTTCCTCCGTTACGAAGAAGCTCACCTATGCCTTAAATTTTGAGCTTGCCAAGCATGAGCACATCCTCTTCGACGACTTCAGCTGCGGTTAACCTCCAGACGCGCACGCTCTGCTAACCGAGGGCTCTGACATTTTACATCTGCACCGTGGTTATCATATAGTTGTTGAGCTCGCTGTCAGCATAAGGGCAGCTCTGTTTGTCACCTCATCACTCGGTATTTGAGGGCACAAAATGGAGACTGAATTGACTTCGCACATTCGACTTGTCGGCGATCGCGATCCTTGCATCTGGTGACCTTGATATCTGATAAAACTGTCACACGGGGCTCATCACTACAAGCGCGAGATCGCAACCCAGGCCAATTCACTGAAAGCTTGCATGTAATACCTTCTGTGCTGAGATTGCTTGTGTGCCGATCCTTGGCGGCCTTGGCCGGATTCAGAGCTCTTGAGACCATAGGTCATGTAGAATTCTCTTTATGCAACTATTAATGTACGCCGAGTGGAGTTGCCGCTGTCTCAGTTCTGTCATCGGCCATATACAGGCCGGGGTAAGTTAAGCAAACGCACCAGACTGTTTGAGATTGGAGAGGATTGACTCCGTCGAGGGGATAAGTTGTTAACATATGTAAAGATTGAACATGCCAGTGCTCGAGGCATTCTCGCTCTTTCATCCCGTTCCAACGTGTGGCAGTAGGTGTAGTTGCAGTCTAGACGACTTGTCTCGGTCGATGGAAATTCGTCCAGACAGAAGTATGCATCACATGCAGCAACCTACTGATCGCCTACCATGTCACCGATAGCGGACACAATGGTCATGCTATACGGCTGGATTGAATCCAGGAAGTCAAGTCGTAACAGCCACAAAGGCGCTCCACCACATTTTCATGAGTTTCTGGTCCAAGGCTGACACCTCAACTCCCCAACAATAATTCAACGGTTCAGACTTAGCGCTTCTGTGCCATAGTGATGGACGCGATGCGGTACCATCTCTCGGGTATATCTGGTGTGCTTGGCGATGCGCGCGGCTCTGTATTTAGCTTCGTCCCCTGCTCGGCAAGGAGAAGAGCCTGTCGGCGTAAAAGCTCCTCGTTGTCGGCTTCACGTTAATCCTGGGTCCGTGTTGAGGGGAGCGGCGTTCCGCCAATAGGCATGCGATGACATTGGCTGATTGATAGATGATTCTGCTGGCTGACTGTGGCAGATCCTCGTCATTGATAACGACGCACTGTTGCCACTTCTCCAGCTTCTCTGACATTGTAGGCATGATTGAGCACGTAGCAGGATGGCGCCGCGCGTCTGGGGGAGTTTTGCTTCGCGGAAGTATGAGTTGCTCTTGTATTTGCTCGTATTCGTCCTAGAAAAGTTGATTGGATGGTCCGGGTCTCTGGTTGGAGGTTGTCCCCGGACTTCCAGCAAACTGGTAAAGTGGCGCTCGAGCGCGGACGTCTTTTTTCGAGCACTCGGTTTCGGATATAAGGGACTTGTCATCCAGGTACTCGGGTACCTAAGCCATGGCGACGGATTTTGGGGTTGGACGGCCGCGGCAGTACCCGGGAGACGAATCGACTGTTGGGGCTGGATAGAATCGAAGAGGACTTCCGATGACTGCCGCGTACTGTGGAGTGCTGGAGAAGCGACCGACAGCCGTAGGGAGTGGTGGCATTCCTTTGTCGGTAAATAGCTAGGATTGACGGACCCCTACTCGATATAATATAAACGGTAGGCGCAGATGCGCCCGATGGGCCGTCAGTGACAACAAATGCGATGCGAGTTTTGATACCTTCGTTACAGCTCAATGACCGGCTCACCTGCTGGCAGAATAGGTAGCTGGGGGCTCCAACTGACAGATTAAGACTGCAGATAATCCCTGTCACTTCACTGCAATGCTCCTATTTACAGGTGCCAAGTCATTCGATCAATATAGTCATCAAGGCCGCCCCTGTTCGGGGTCATCTTCTGGCTAATTGGAGTTGATCAATTGGAACTCGATGCCAGTATTCACATTGAGTGCTGCAATGCGTATTCAGGTGATTGAGCGGGTACATAGACAGGAGCATAGGTGACTTTGGTAAATCCGATTTGCGCCAGTTTAGGTGACGACTTCGAATTAGGGCTTAGTGTTAGATCCACCGCCGCGGAGTTCATCGAGCCTGCCTATTCAAGATCCTTGTAGCTCACGGCGCAGGCTCAACTTATCCAAGTCCTCCTGTACTGGGCCACGGGGTTCACTCTGGAAGTGAGGCAAAGAATCGAGCTCTTCTTCCACAAAAAGTCGTTATCCCTAATGATAATGAGAGCCCCGACTCAGCCACTACTGTTGGCATCATTAGAATGGACCAGAATCGTTAGCCCAACTGATGGACAGAAAGGACCCTGTAAATTCAGGCAACTTACATCGTATATGACCAGACTGCCAGCGACTGTGAAGGTCCGCGGGGAGGAGGTTAAGGGCAGCATATAAGAAGTCAAAACTTCTCTCGATAAGCTGGTGTAGTTTCAAGATCTGCGACCCAATGAATTCTCAGAGAACAGAAATGAGCGCCATTGTGTATAGACCCTTTCCTGGATAAGGGCGGCGGCATCCGAGTCATTCAGTATGCAACCTTGAGAGTCTCTCTTTGAGATTTTGGGTAGCATACTCTGCCCAAGCCAGCGGCTATTCTCTTTGACTTCTCTAGTCGATAAGCAAGAAATTTGCTGCTATCGTTCAGCAAGATGGTTCGAATTAGTGAAATAGGCCAGCAATCTACGCGCTAGCCGTCAAGCTTTCGGCGAGATGCATCAAGCTGTCACTTTAGTTGACGAGATTGTCCATGCGAGTCAGTCAGCACCGCGACTCGATCGAGTGGCATTAGTGCCATAGTTTCCTATGAAGGCTCGGACTGTTAGACAATGAAGCTCTGAATAATCAGAGAAAATAAAAGGGAAGACTTACAAGTTCTCTGGCTGAACAACTCAACTTCGTAGTTTTGAACGTGAGCGTAAGGCTTCCCCTCGCAATGCTTTGGGTTCTGCACAAGCCCCCTTATCAATCTCTTCGGCCCCATGTGAAAATGAAGATGAAGAATAAGAACAGGCGATGATCGCTTTGCCTGACACTGTGTTCAGTGAGATCGATGATTTCGATAGGTTTTCCCCTAAAAGAAAGTGGGTAAGAGCTTTGCAGCAGGAGTACGCTAAGATAGGGTGCAAAGTTTGAGGGCCCAAACGTGATTCGCAGGTGAGAGGCTTTATGTGGAAGTGGTGTAGTGATTCGCTTGCGGGGGGCGTTTGTTCGTCGCAGGTGGTTGCGCCGATGAACAATCCCCAAGCCCGCAATGCAAGAGCAGCCCTATACCTGCTATTTCCAGCCCGTGTGGACTTGGGTTGGCTTTGCCCGTGGATTGTGGGCTCGCATACGCTGCTTTCATCTCTGCAGACGGCCGCCACGGCCACCCTCCCACAGCCCTGCTTGAGCGTGGTTGTATAGACCTCTATCTGCTCTCAATCATGGCATAATCGCAAGCGTATAGTCGCAATGTTGGCAGGTTGATAAGAAGCCACAGGTACTGTGACACGCGTAGAATGAGTGTCATCTCGTCAGTCCAGTGTATATCGACTGATATCGGATTGCAAGCAGACTATGGCTCCGAAATACCCCTCTCGGGTGTTCCGGACTGTGGTATGAGAGACGCATATTGACTCGCTGAAGATATGGCGCCGCGGAATACATCAGAAACCAGGACAGTCGCAGGGCGGGCGCTATGAGGCAGAGACTAGTCAACGCTGCACAGCGACGCTCCAAGGGAAGTCATTCAGTGGAAGAGGGGATCACATACCGGCGGATGCACGAGCTTGTTGTAAGAGATCAAGACCGCATAATTAATCAGAGAAAGGCGAGCTTGAAGCGAGTCCCCGCGCTACAGAACAGCGGATGCCAGCCCGCGGATGCAGTTCTCACCCAGAGAGCACAGCTCCGACACAGACAATCAATTGAGACTGCACAAGGACAGAAATTTATGCAAACCGTGCTAATATGGGAATAAAAGAATGTATGCAATGGCGCCTACCATCCTTGAAGAGCACAATCCACATTGCACTGTACGGTAGCTTGAGTAGCACGCGGTCTCACTGGAGTAGGCAATCGGATCTTGCAATTGTACCAGAAATATAGTGAACTTGACACCCTCGAGACCTTTGTTGATAATGAGGTTAAAAGTCCGGAGAGCTAGAATCCTTGCAGGAGTCAATCTTCTTGTTGGCATTTGCGAAGGTGTTGTCTCGGCTCACAGAGGCCTAGACAGGTACGGCTTTTGAACCTATACATCGAGCCTCCACGCGGGAAGACTTCAGCAAGTCACCAGGGAGAGGGTTTCGACTTCTGGAACGACGAGCTCGGAAATTTCAGATTCCGAGTCGGAAAGAAGATTCACTTCATTCAAGTCATCGGCGAGAGAAGGACCAGAGAGATCGGTAGGGTCAAAACGGAGTTCAAGGGTGTTGGCGACCGAACAACCGCCCCAGCGATTCCGCAAAGCAGACACTCCGCACACGCTCCTCCAAACCACCCGATAAGACGTATGCACTCTCGAAATGCTCTCTGACGAGTAATAGTAGAGTGGGTAACACAGTGGAGGCAGGAAGCTCGTGTCACAAAACCCACAATCGGCGCGGAACAGCCGACCCTGGCAACGCCGCGGAGGTGGAGGGCGACGGGCCAGCCTCGACAGAAAGAGGAGTCTGTTGAACAGGATCGAATGTCCGTGATGTACGAAGAAACAGCGTGACCAATTCCTCCTTTGTCATATCCTCAATCCTCTTCCGAGAAGCAACATACTGCCATAGCAATAGCGTTGAGATCGGCATTAAAGTTAGTCAAATGTTAGTCATGGGAGATAAGGAGGTAAGAGGAAACTAACGACGGGAAGATGGAACCACAAAGGCGCGACGTTGGCAAAAGGGACCGATCTTAGTCCGAGCCTTGGTGGTATCAACATAAAACATGTCAGGGCCCGCAGCCTGACCTGTGGTGATGAAAGCTTCACAATTGATTCGACCCAGTAGGATGGTTGTATCAAGATCACCGTGGGGACCAGATTATATCAACCTCTTGCCTTGACGTTGCCCATGTCTCGACCTGTGCTCCAATATAGCCAAGCACCAGGCTTTGCGGGGTCTGCATCGATAGCGTATTGATTGGAGGTAGCCTCGGAAGTAGACTTTGCGAATAGGCGCTCCATCACGCCCAGATTTCAAAAATCCTGCCAACACGCAAGTATTCAGAAGGAGGACACGCAGTGCGTTCTTGCGGCTCCTGTAAAAACCCTTAAAGAACCTTCAGCTGATGGGAAGAAATGCTTCGACGCTGGCGCTGCTGGCGCTTTGCATCGGCTCCCATTGCTTCAACATGATCTCGGTGTTCCTCATCATGCCCTCGGTTGAGACTCGCCAACAAACGACGACCTCCGCCTTTTCCACCCTCTCTCTGAACTGTACTACGCCACTGTACAGGAGATACCGCCCATCATAATCAAGGTACAGGCTCGTGGAGTCTTTGACTGAGTCTTTGAAGGAGCAAACGTGTTCGTTGGACACCTTGTGCAGGTCTTCGAGGATTTTCATAACTGGTTCCCTAATGCGAATCGACCGATGGCGATTGGCAGAAATGCCAGTTATGTTAGGATTTGAACCACCTAAGTGCCTGGTTGCCTTACCCTTGCATCTGGTTCTCTTGTGTTTCGGGGGTCTTGGGTAAGGAGACAAGGGCAGACAGCAGACTGCATACCGAAGCAAAACCTACCCACCCGTGAGAAGATGGGATATCGCAGGAAGAGAGGTGCGGAAGTGTACGGCATCCATCATGTTGCTCGGTCTGGTTGAGTACGTTTCGTATTTTCTACTTCGGAACTCTGTGTCTTCTTCAAAGACGGCGATAAGTGAGCCATCTCTGGAGAACCTTGGCATCGCATGTATAAAAACTGATGCGGCTGCTGATCTGTTGTCGCATCAGTGTGTTGGATGCGACGTATCGAAGTCAAGGATGCCGGGCGAAACGACCATCATGGTATCGCACTAAATGCTTGGAACAATACCAGGGATGCCTAAGACATAAGTGTCAGAGATCAGTCAAACTCAGACGCGTTGCAGTGGTCATACGGCCACTCATGGGGCGGCCTGGTCGTGTGACTCTCTGACTGACTTTCTCCGATTGAGGAGCCTCAATCCTTAGTGCCCGAACCCGAGGGTAAACGAATGAGCAATCTCAGTTTCGCTTTTTGGGAGAGAGTACATCTCTCCCTACCTCGATCGTGAACGGATGGTTGTTCTTTCACCTTTGCCATGCCTTTGCGCTTCAGGCAACAGGTAGAACATAGCACTGAAACGACATAGAAAAACCTAGACTGCAGGAAGCAAATTGAGGGACGCGATGAGATCGCACAGGTTCAAGAAAGGTCATGAGCAGGTGAGAAGAGATTAGACATTGCCATGGCCCAATGTGAAACAAGAGACAAGAGTTGACCGTCACGTCAAAAAGATCGACACCACATCTTTAGAGACTCAAACGCCAAGCAAGCCCCACAGACAATGTCTTGTGCCCGGAGAATCTAACACTGACTTGAGGAAAAGCATGGTGCACTTGCTAATACAGCGAAAGGGATCAAGATGATTGAGACAAGAAAGTCAGATCAAGAATGAGCAGGAGATGTAAGCAAGCCAGACGCTGGCGTGGCAAGATCCGCCTGGGCTTGCACATGCAAGTGTCAACTGGCGTTCAACTGGCGTTCTGTTGGGTCCTGTGAAGGATATAAGACGGAGGGAGAAGATGATCTCAGCTACCAGACGGTCGCAATCAGGTTTCAGCTTTTTGCTTACTGGTGTTTGATATTCAAATCTGCGCTGCCGTGATCTTCTTGAGTTTGTCACGGCCACGCTGAAGCTGACGGCGCCTCTCAGTAGCTCAGCATATTGACTCGCTGGAGCATCCACTCTGGCTGCCGTGCCACTCAGCCAGTGGCTCTTTCCGCGCCGATGGCGTTGCTTAGATGGGGTAACAGCATGCCAGTAGGCACATGAGCATGCCAAACCCTGTCGACTGACCGAAAGGCTTTACATTCGACGTCCAACTTTGGTGGAGCTCGGTCGCCCGTGACTGCAGAGTCTTTGTGCAGGTTCATAATCAGGCGATCTCGAAACTGGAAGCCATGACTGTCAGTCTCGCTCTTTTCGTGGAAGGGAAGTTCTGAGTATCATATACCTCACTTTGCCTCATCAAGTTCCTAGGCAGTCAAGTCCCGGTTCGCTGACAGTCTTGAGCTGTGTCATGAGCTGAAACGCGCAGACAAGGCTCGTTGCATCACGGAACGGGAGCTATCTTGTCCGGAAAGATCTGACTGTTCACGCCGCTGACTTCACAGCTTCCTTAGAAGCAATCCATTTCGGCCGTAGCCATAGACCCAGCCTCTAGGCTCTGTGGATGGGTGGCAGCCTTGATCTGGAGATGGATACATTTGACTCAGCTCAGACCGGGTCAGGAGGAGAGAGATATCCGGACTTACCAGAAGGCTTCTTCGTAGAGCGAGCATCGCTCATCACTTTCAACTCTTCTGGGGATGAGGATCATGAGGTGTAGATTTGACACAGGGGAAGAGTGAGAATAAGAGACTGTGGGAGTGGGAAGTTGAAGCAACTTGATGGACTTGATAGAGACAAGTGGGCTGAATAGAGGTAGATGTGATAAAGGTAGAACAGGTTGAGGTGGGCTTGATGACAGAAAGTGAGCTCGATAGAAGAAAGAGAGCTTGATAGAAGTAAAGCAGAATCACAGAAGCAAGTGAGTGTTGGTGCTGACGATGATGATGATGATGATGAACAAGTAAAGAAACAAGTCAAGCCATGAGATAGACCTCAACCTTGACCAGAGATGGGAGGGTGATCATGGAGTTGGAAAGATGGAAGATGGTGGTTGGTGGGAGGAAAGAAGAAGGAAGGAAGAGAAACTGCGAAGAGAAGGAGAAGGAGGAGATATTTATGCCCGGGGGCGAGGGAGGGCGCAGGAGCGGATTCACCCGTCGTTGCGCAATTCACACGCATCAATGCGCTGATGCTTAACTCGTTCGGCAGTATTCCCATTGTCGGGCTCCAGGCGTTATTCACCGCCTTTTTCAGACATTAACCCGACACAGAGACCATACAATTCTTTGCGCGGCCATTGGCGATTGAATGCGCAGCCATGCGGCTCGACACGCTGGCCCGGTGTGGCTCGGGCGCGGCTGGTGAGTGAAGATGTGGGAGGGTGCACAGTCGGTCATCTATGGGGGGAAGAAGCGGGAGGGGGCGGGAGGAGTCCTATTTAGCAAATATTTATGAAAGATTGTGGCAGCCGCAGTGGGCAGTTGCATGCCTTGAAAGAATTGGATCCTTCATCAGTTATTTGAGGTTTTTTTCTCATACAACGAAGTCTGCAGATGCATACTTGGGACCTTCTGGTCTATACTATGAGTGTCTCTCTTGATTATTTATCTAACATAAAAATGAGTCCACAGAGGCTAAAGTACTGGAACGACTGAGTGGAGAAAGAGCATATGCTATAAGCTTCCCCCCGGGGTTAGCCTTCCGGGGGTGGGTCCCCAGGGTCCTGCCTACGCCACGCTTTGCTTCCACAACGACAGACTTTGCCTACTTGAAATGGAAGAAGACAAAGGTAAACTTGAAGACGACTCCAATGACTCTCGTTTCCACGAAATCCAGAATACTCAAAGCACTAACTGGAAAACCAGCCTCAATCCCGAACTCTATCTCAGAACAGAACCATCTCAACCCACCCATCCTCCCAAATTTCCCACCCCTCCATCACGCCACAATAGTATAATTACTCGCCGTCGACCCAACAACAGTCAAATAACCGGCCTAGACACCCAGAACACATCATCAGCATGCATGCTTCTTCCAGCCACATCCCGACCAAAAGAGAAGAAAACCACCTACCCCAACAAGATAAGCCCTCGTCACCCCAATCTGCGCCGGTCCCGTCACGTCGGGCACCGTGATCGTGAAGTTCTGATACTGATCGTAGAATCCCGTCTCATACTGAGGGTCATACGGGCCGGTGTAGAGCACGTATTGCAGGTATTCGTCCGGGGAAGGGCAGGGGCGAGTGTCGGGGCAGGATTGGATGCCGATCGCGATGCCGATTTCCGTCATGGCTTGGATGTAGTCCTGTCATCGTTTGATTGTCAATCAGGGGCCTTCTGTCCGCTTGGGTAAGGTGAGGGCCATGTGGGAAGAAGGCAGGTAGAAAGAAAGGGTAAGGGCAGATCGTACGCCGCGAGCGACCTGGACGGTGATGGTTTCTCCAACTTGGAGTTCGGTGCCTGCTGCAGGGGAGTTTATGAAGATGCCTTGGCTCAGGGCCGTGGTGGCGAAGGTTGCGAGGGCGAGGATGCTCTTCATGGTTGCTGATCTAGGTTATCAGGTTGTCTTGAATGGTGATGTTGATGAATTATCAGGCCTCTTCTGGGGAATCGATGGCCCTTATGTAGTTATTTCTAGTCCCTTAATTCGGACACATCCAGGCATGACATCGAAGCTGCATCAGCTTGCTCAATTCAACTAAATCGCTCATTTCCATCTCAGATTTGTAATTCGACGTCAAGCACAAACAATGTCTCTGCTATATTTATCGAATTCGAGGTTGCACAATCCCGTTGGTAGAGGTTGTGAGACATCAGGCGTACCTCTCGTATTTCGGCCAATTCGGGATGACCTCGTCGATAATTGCTTTTCCAGGTGTACATCAGGCGTGTATTACAGCTTTGCTGGCCTAAAAATGCCCTTAGAATCAGACTTGTTCTCTTCTCCAGAATGCCTCACGAACCCATACAGCGTAAGACCTACGCTTAGAAATAGTAGATGCTGCGTAGAAAATACATGACGATCTCACCTGACACGCTGAAATGAACCTCGAAAAAGCTCAGCCTCACGACCCCAGAAATTGTTCAGCGCAGCGGTAATACGAGCCTCTTGGCCAATGCTTGTCTTCGTCAAGTCAGATCAGCCCCAAGGCTTGGTTGCGGATTGGATGTGGGCGCGGTCATCATGTACAGTAACTGTACAGTACATTTCGGCTACCGCGTGCTCGGCAAAATTTAGACTTCGACCATAGTGACTGTGACCAGACAACAATAAACTGGGGCAGGATCACCCCTCCAACTCCTGCAACTGCGCCAATTCCCAGTACTTGCCCCGCCTCTCCATGAGTTTCCGATGCGTCCCCCTTTCGATAATTCGCCCATTTTGGAAGACCAAAATCTCATCTGCGTGCATGATCGTCTTCAAGCGATGAGCCACAGCGATGGTTGTCCGACCGGCCATTGCCTCGCGTAGGGCCTGTTGTACTTGATACTCTGAGGACGCATCTAATGCTGAAGTTGCTTCGTCTAGGAGTCTGTTTGCCTGTCAGTCCGCTCGTCTAGAATCATGCGGGAGAGCCAGAATCACGTACAGTATTTTCGGCTTCCATAGCAGGGCTTTTGCAATGGCCATCCGTTGACGTTGACCACCTGAGAGGTTGGATCCGTTTGCTATGATGGGTGTTCCGAGTCCTTGAGGAAGGGACAACTAGTATGAATGGATTAGGCGGGGGATCCAGTGACCTGGTGGTAACAGGTACTCACAACGAACTCTTCCAGCCCCACCTTGGCTAGAACAGCAAGAAGCTGCTCATCAGGGATGACTCTGTTATCACTATGAAGAGCCTCCCGGATATCTTCGCCCACAAGGCACGGGTTCTGGTCGACGAGGGCGAAGTAATGATAGTATGACTCAAGATCGTACTCGTCGATCGACGCCCCATTAAGCGTAATACTACCAGAGCCAATAGAATAAAAGCGCTCAAGGAGGTTGATCACAGAGCTTTTCCCGCTTCCAGTTGCTCCAACCAGACCGATGAAGTGTCCAGCGCGCGCATTCAGACTAATACTATTCAGAGTCCAGGACGCAGAAGGGCGGGTGGGATACCTGAAGTGGACTTTCCGCAGTGCGACATCCTTGACAGTGCTTGGGGTCGGCACAGCACCTTCTGATTGAACAAAGCTTGACCCATGCATAAGACTTTGCATCCGAGAAGCAGCCATCTGCGCGCCTGCGATGTCCGGCGCATGCGCAAAGAGAGTCGACGCCGCCTGGGATCCCCACACAATAGCCGCGAAGCAGACATAGAACTGCTGAAGAGAGTACTCTCCTGTGGCAATGAGATGGACTCCTCCATACCAGAAGACAAAAGCAATGCCCAACACACGAAAGAACGTCCCGCATGCATAGGCTACGCCGGTCAAGATCCAGTATCTCTCTCGAACGTCCTGCTGGATCTGGGCGGCAAATGCCGCGCTGATGGTGCTCTGCAGCCCGAGGACGGTCACGGTTCGGACTGCGGTAAACGCCTCATGTGCGACTGCAACTGCATCGGAGTTCCGTCTGATGTATCTTTGCACATGCATCACAATGAAATACTGCAGAAATCCCGACGCGGCGATGAACGGGATTATCGCTGTCGAGGCCAATCCCAGCTTCCAGCCAAAGGCACACCCGACAGTGACCCCAGTGACGAGCATGAACACGCTCTCAGCAGTCAAACCAAGGGATGTCCCTGAGATGCCGATGATCTTCTGAGCGTCGGAAGAAAGAACACTGAGAAGGGATCCGGTTGAATGAGCCTCGTCATCGAAGAACGGGAACCCCTTTGAGAGGAGGGATTCGAATAGGGAAGCGCGGGCTCGCATGTGAAGCATGGATGCAGAAGCTGCGAAACAGTATCCCCGGCCACAGTATATCGCAAAGACAACAGCACCATGGATAAGGTACATCAGAGCCCAGAACCGGGCGGGGTGATCACCCGTACTTAGCTCAGGGTCAATGATAGAAACAATTCCATTCCCGAAGAAGATCGCGTGAAGGGGATAGCTCATGCCTGCAAGGATACTAAGAAAACCGCCAGCTACAAGATAAAGCAGTTCTGGCTCATTGAGCTTCCAAACAAATCCAAAGCTACCCCGAGGGACCTGGGTAGATGCAGAGCCATTGTTTGGCTTATGGATGATTGTACCCAATTTTGTAATGTCCCTCCCGTCTTCAGTCGACACATCCGCTGAAAACGAGTTTCTCTCATATTGCAATGCTTCCTGAGCTGGAGGTTCCGTCTTCGTCCTCTGTTGCCTGACTAAAGCTTGGTAAATGTCGCATGTGCGCATCAGTTCTGCGTGTGAGCCTTGAGCCCTGATCTGTCCATTGTGCATGACGATAATCTTGTCGGCATGCTGGATTGTGGACAGTCGATGTGCAATCACAATTGTCGTTCTCCCCGTCATCGCTGCATCTAGTGCCTTCTGGACCTCCATTTCACTCTTGCTGTCTAGGGCGGCGGTGGCTTCATCGAGAAGCAGAATCGGGGGCTGGGACACGATCGCCCGAGCGATAGCGATTCGCTGCCTTTGGCCTCCGGACAGACCGGACCCGCCGAAGCCTAGTGCTGTATCGTAGCTATCAGGCAGGTCGGAAATGAAGGAGTGTATCTGAGCAATCTTGGCTGCTTCAACAACCCGCTGCCTGATATCTGCTGCTGTTAGGCTCTTACCAAATCAATCAGTACACGATCTCCCTTGAATAAGGTAATCTGACAGACCTGTTTCAAAGAAACATGGAGACCGTAGGCTATGTTGTCGTGAATTGACGCTCGAAAGAGACCCACATCCTGATCGACGTATCCTATCTGGGACCTCAACCACGAGATGCTGAGCTCTTCGATGGGTTCATGATCTACCGTTATGCGCCCGTTGGATGGTAGATACAATCGCTCCAGAAGACAGAGCACCGTTGACTTCCCAGATCCTGAAGCACCAACGAATGCCACTGTCTGACCTGGCAAAACGTTGAAAGTAAGGCAGTCTAATATCGTTCGATTCGGTTGGGACGGATATGCGAAGTTCACATTCTGAAATTCAATCCATCCGCGGAAGGACTTGATGGTGCGACCTGCAGAACATGCAGAGTTTGAGGGTGATGTACGATCAATGACCGAAAGAACTCGACTGACTGCGCCATGAGCTTGAATGATAGCGGGTAGAAAAGGGAGAGCCTGGCTAAGCATTCCTCCGGCAACCGTCATTGCATACAAGATAGTCAAGGCTTCGGCGATGGTACATGCCGATTCATGAACCCGGCGATTTGCTTGCCAAATCTACACATTGGCAATCGCTAAGAGTCAGTCAATTTAAGTTGATAGGGAAGTAGGACCTACATACACCTAATCCATTTGCCCAATGAAGGACGGTGAAAGATCCGGCAACAATGGTACCGAAAATAAAACGCTCGCGACGCTCGAGCAGAATAGGACCTCGAATGATTTCCTGGTATTTGTTCGTGTATCTCTTCTGACTTCGGTACGCAAGAACAGCTCTCATGGCACCAAGCACTTCTTGCGCGAGGCTGTCTGCCTTTACCCAGTTCACCTGCCCTTCCTGTTGAGTCCTGCTCATCCAGGATCCAAACCCACCTACTACAAGCATTAGAGCTAGAGGCTGGGATAGCATGATTCCCGCAAACTGAGGGTTCTGTGAGAAGGCGATAATGATGGCCACGATGAAGCCGGCGAAACCGGAGATAAGCATGCCCATTTTCTGCGAAATTCCTTCCTGGATCGCTCTTATGTCGGTGTCAATGCCAGCCGTCAGCTGGCCGGACCCGACAGCATCGAGGTACTCCAGATTCTGATGTAGAGCAGCGTCGAGGTACTCTAATTGTAGTCTCGCAGTGATCTTTTCGCCGAGGCGATTGAACCCCCAGGTGCTACACAGAGTCGATAGAAGGGATCCGATAGCTTCCTAGATCTATCAGCCGACGTTCAGCCCTCGTCCGGATGGGCACTCACGGACCGATGTAAACCAGCCATAGTGACAGCTGCGTGGCCGATTGTGCAATCGTGTCACTTCTCTCGGCTTCATCTGAATTGACGCTCATAAAGTGATCGATGAATGATCCGAAAATGAGCTACACGAGTCAGCTTTAGTGTGACGCTGTGCCGATTGGGAGAATATTTACCGTCACCAAAGGAAGCGCTGCACCGGCAACCAGCGCACAAAAGACGCATATAACCAAGCCCCATCTCTCATAGCGAGTGGCATAGGTGTAGGCTGTGAATAATCCAGCTCTTCGTGATACAGAGTCAATTTGCTCCTCGGTCGCTGTGCCTTGGGTCTTCCCATCCTGGAAAGAACACCGGGCAATCGGCTGGATGTCATCAAGCAAAATAGCATCAGACATTTGATTCCACCGGGCTCCAACCAATGATCGGACCTCACTGATGTTGAACCCTCAAAGTCGGCCACCTATTGCTATTCCACACAATTCGACACCACAACCATTGCTGTTTCAGTCACGTGAGATGGAATAATTCATCCAGAAACTCGAATGCAAGAACTGTGTTGCTTGGAGAAAACAAGCTGATACGTCACAAAATGAGGACCGTCTCTGTGTACAGCCGGTTTGGCGCGTGTGAGTTCTGCAATGCACATTCCTCAGCAAACGCGCCCCAAGATTCGCGAAAGACACAGGATAGCTCAGACTTCCTGAACATGAATTGCGAGTAGTCTCCCTCCGCATGACCCACCATTGAGCAATTGCTGCTTCCTTTGTTACAGCATGATTAATAGTGCACTGTAATAATAATCAGTGCAGTAACGTAGGTGGCTCCAGGTTGATCAAGCCAAATCGGGACGCGAGAGTTGCTTTAACTTAGTACTGGCTAGTGAATGCAAGATCATGGATAACATCGACCACTGCAGCTGAAGACCCGGCTGAGACCCACAGTGGTATGAAACCATCTAATTTGTCCGCCCAAAATATAATCTGGCTCTGGCACATCAAATTGTCTGCATACTCAGGTTTCCAAGGTCTTGTCGATTTCCATCAAAGCAGAATTCAACAGTCCGACAATTTTCTCCCAGGCCCCCTCTCGTAGAGTGCATGAAAGCCACCAGTTGCCCACGGCGTCTTTCCCTATCACCCGCAGCAGATTCCTCGTTGAGTAGTACCCATCAGTGTGTTCCGCATAACCTATATACGAGGGTCGCCCCAACTGGTTGGCTCGTTTTGACAAGGGAACCCCTGGTCGGACCACGGCTGCGGAAAAATCCAGCTCGAAGAACCGGGCCTTGTGATGGTTAGTGCAGGCCATAAACACCAGATTTGACTCGCCGACGAGCGGGATTGTCTTCAACAGCGAGCGACTTTGGAGGGCCGCCAAGGCATGCACCTGCTCCTTGGTCCGGTGGCGACTCAGCGCGCGACGATTCGCCTGCGCCAATGTCCCTAGACTGCCCCCCATGATCTCCGGCACAGAACACAGGGTGTAGCAAGGGAAAATGGCGTTGCCGATGTAAGCGCTCCCGGTCGGGAACCAGTCGCGGAACAAATCCCGAATCTCGAACATGTTCATCGACATGATAATTTGATCCGGTGACAGGTCCAATGCCCGAGTCACACTCTTCAGCCACCAAGAAAGCAACACATCACTCTCGCTGAGATAGGAAAATGCCGTGCCATCGGAGGAGGGGGTTTCCTGCAGCACCTCCTGTCGCATGCGGTCCACCAAGCGGCCAGGGATGAGGAAAAGGTGATCTTGTTGACGGTGGAACCACATGTCGAACAAATGGCGGATTCCAAATCCGACGATCCCAAGTCCCTGAAGGACCCGGTCGGCATGGATGTAGCTTGGTCCTGGAACTTCCACACCGAGCGAGGCCAGCGGGTCCTCGGACAGGTCTCGAAAGGGTGGAACTTCCCCATGTTGGCCGCGCAGGACGGCTGTCCAGGCTCGCAGGAATGTTGAGCGCCCGACCGCGTCCATCAGCGTATGCGGGTGTGTGATTGTCAACAGGGTCGAATCATCAAACAGGACCACATGAATTCTGAGCTGCGGTAGATCGGACGAAATCCAATCCCTCAGAACTTGGGGAGAGCCATGGCCACACACTAAGGGAATGAATTCGGCCGCGCATGGGGCCAAGAAGGGTGCCTTGGATGATGATGTTCGTGGGAGACGAGACCCCAGTGGGTGATCATTGATACTCGAGGTATGCTTTGTTGTCGTGAAGATGAATGCTGATCGGGTATCGTCGTACTGGGCTGGGATATGGTATTCAAGTTTTCCTTCTGACTGAAGACCAATCAGTGTTTGGCTTAGAGGCCTTTCAGTGTCAGTCAGTAGGAAGGAAAACCTACATTCAACCTCAACCGCGCCCCCAGCTGTCTCCAGTTACCTATATGAAGCAGAGTATGTAGTGCTTCACGTAGCTTCGTGATATCGAGCACATCGTCGAAGCCAAAGGTACAGTCATGAACCAATGAGCGCAAGTGTGGAATGTCATCCCAGACGCGTAGAGGGATGATTCGATCGGTCGGAAAAGTTGGGACTTGACGATGCCCAAAAAGTATTGATAGTAGACCCATCGTCAAACAAGGTGTGACGTATTTGTGAAGGATGAGATTGGCAGTATGTCTTGGTTGGACCTTGTTGAAATTATAATCGAGGAGTGGATGGTTGTGGAGGCGATGACAAGAGCAGGTACCTGGGAAGAGAATCCGCTTTAAGGTAGGCACTGACCGCGACGGGCAAAAGGTGCAGACAGGACTTGCCCTACTCGGTAGGCTGCAGCTACTTAGTAACTAGTACCTTAGCTATGAGTGGGACTATTCGCAAGTTCTTCTATTTCACAAACTTTGGCTATACCTCGTTTCGCGAGTATCGGAAACCCATTTGAATGGCCGTCCTGAGAAGCAGATACGACATTAACCTTCCAGAACCAGGTAAACCAGGCCACTATCTAGCATTTGGCATAGATGGGCCTTCAGCTCAACCCAACCAACACACCATTATCATTCTCCAGCGTCATCGATAGCCTCTCAACCCACGGTCCTGGATTGTAGTTTGTTACATGTGAAAAGGTCTGCAGTAGACGAACAACCATGTAAGAGATGAAAATCATAGCATAACGTTCTAGTCAAGGATTATCGTCAGCGCTGACCTTCGCTGGGGTATAGGCAGGTACTCACTTCCAGGGCAAAGTCGGGGACCCTTGTTGAAAGGTATAAACCCGGCGACATCGGCGCTCAATGTTTCCCATCGCTCGGGTCGAAATTCCTCGGGATCCAAGCCAAAGCTGGCCTCCAGTCGGTGGCTAGACCAGGAAGAAAATACAAGAATGTCGTCCTTGCGAATCAGAACCGGTTTGCTGCCATCAAGACCGCCACCGGATGGCAGAACAGTGTGTTTGTTTGCCGTTCGCGCATTCAAGGGAGCCACTGGGAAGAATCGCATACCTGTGGCGAGCCATCATAAGCAACAGAGTCAAAAAAGGTCGAAGGAGCCCATACTCTCATGGATAACATGTGTGAGGTAGGCGATCTTCATGAGCTGGTCGTAGGTAGGAGGGTTGGAACCTATCTCCTCCATTATAGTTTGTCGTAATTTTGAGACCACTCGTTCATGCCGTGACAAAAGGAAGAAGATGCCCGACAATGTAGTAGCAATGCTATCGTTAGCTAGCAAAATACTGAGAGCCTGGTTTGCCAATTGGGCGGCATCTGCTCCTTTATCTCTCAGGCCCATCATGAGATAGTATCCCTCTGCGCTATCCTGGGACTGTCCCTTCGCCACTTCCCGCTCTGCATAATCAATGATAAAGCGACGCGCCCGCGCACAGGACTGTTGGAACTCTAGTTTCGTCGAAAGATGACGCAGTGGGCCACGAAAGCCGTCACGAACGATAGTCTCCTTGATGATATGTAAGTCTTGCGCAAAGCGCTTCTTTGCCGGCGAGGGACAAGGATGCAAGGTATCGATCGAGTCCCCAAAAGCAAATCTGCTCTGGATATCAATTGCAAGACTGATGAAACACTCCTGGATATCAAACTTCTGGCCATCGGGCGGTACACACTGAAGGAAAGTCTGGAACTGCTGCTCAAACATCGCAAGGTCACAGATTCTGCGGTTGTTGGACATCTGGATGCGCAGCTGGTCGCGGATTGCTCGCCAGTCGGGGCCATCAACCGTGAAGATTCCATGAGGTGTAATGGGATCGAACAGATGGCCCCGCAGTTTGGAACTGTCATAATCCGCGAAGTTCGTTGAGAGAATGTGCTTGATGTTAGTCGGATCGCATGTGAAGTGAATCCGGTAACCCAGAATCTGAGACATGTAAGTGTTCCCATATATCTTGAACAGCCTATCCGTATACTCGAGTGCAGTTTTACTTCGGAAATGATGAGCGAATTCGAGCAATTTTGTTACACCCAGCAAGTCCCACCGAGGGGCTTTCTCCTTGACCACATTCCCGCAACCGTATTGTTGCTCGAGCGCGTATATTTTGTGTGCTTGTCGCAGTGTTAACAGCCAAATGAGTGTGGCAAAAGCCATGACACCCAGTCGGAAAAGTTCTGGCGGCATTCCAATGGTTATAGTTGCCTGACTCATAATCCTTGGACTCAATGCTAGCTAGGCAATTCAACCGGCTGTTATCTGAGAATGGTTCCGCCGTCTGCGAGGCGTGTAGGAGCGCTCGTAAGAGGCCAGCACTGAGACCTGCAAGTAAAAGTCCTTATCGTGTCTGCACTCCGCGAGAGCGATGTAGCTACACACCAGAAATTGCAGCTATCTTGGGGTCCATGTCAATTTGGGAAAACGTAGCACGTGAGATGTTCAACATTAACATAAGCCCACTAGCCTCAGCTGCAACAAGAATCACAGAAGCAAAGAGACCAAGGACAGTACCTGTAGTGCTGTAGATTTACTCAACGCATCTTTATGCAGGTTAGAGGTCAGATGCGATGCGTCTTCTCCGACCCATCACACCACTGCCCGCCAATCCCACGCTAGCTATGCACAGAAGTAGCGCTAGGAGATCGGCCATTTTTGCAACACCATTTCACACTAACCATTCCTCTGAAGATTATTGTTCGTGGCATCAAAGTCCGTCCAATTCGTTGAGGGCTCATATCTGTTGCAGATCGCTGAGTAGCATGTGCTTATTTGTTCTTCCAGAGTCAGGCTTTTATTGACTTCGAGTTGGTCAACCAAGTGCTCATGTACATATTCGAAGAAGATACCTTGCAAGGAGAACATTGAAGCGTCTTTGCACTTTCGGTCTTTGATTGTGTGCCGATTACACTCTCCAAGAAAAAAAAAAGCGATCGTGATCGACAAAGAACACACAGACATATACGATGTCCAAGACCGGGGAACTTGCTTCGCTCGTCAAGGACACACTCGATAAAGCGACCGAGTTTTCTCGCCAAACGGGGCATCCAGACGGTCACTGGTGCGGTGAGCTCAAATCCAACGCAACCATCACCTCCGAATATGTCTTTCTCCGATACGCTTTAGGCCTGGATCTGACGGTCGATGGACCTGCATACACCCGCTGGCTTCTGTCCGAGCAAAATCCGGATGGCTCGTGGGGTCTAGCTCCAGAGATTCCCGGCGATGTCTCGACCACAACAGAGGCATACCTAGCCTTGAAGATATTAGGAGAAGATGTTAACTCTGCGCCCATGCAACGAGCGAGGACGTTTGTGCTTCAGGCCGGGGGAGTGGCTGCTGTCCGGGTGTTCACACGCATTTTCTTGGCCACCTTTGGGTTGTTTCCGTGGACCGCAGTACCGCAAATCCCGGTAGAGCTCATCCTCCTGCCCTCTTCGTTGCCCATCAATATCTTCAGATTGGCATCCTGGGCACGAGGGACGATCGCCCCATTGTTGCTTATTTGCCATCACCAGCCGGTGTATCCGTTGCCAAACGGGCAGTCGGCGAACAATGACTACCTCGACGAACTATGGAAGGACAGCACAAATAAAAACGTGCCCTATGGCAAGTCAATTTGGACCTTGGCGGCGGATTTCGACATGGCCGGTCTAGCATTCACAGTTGTCGATAAATTCTTGTATCAGCTCGGGGGGTTGCGATCGGTGCCATTCATGCGCACTTATGCGCGCCGCAAATGTGTTGAATGGATCCTCGACCGCCAAGAAGCCTCCGGCGATTGGGGTGGAATTTTTCCCCCGATGCACGGGAGTATGTATGCTTTGCTGCTCGAAGGATACCGCTTGGATGACGAACCGGTGCGCCTCGGTTTCGAAGCTCTGGAACGTTTCACCTGGCAGGATGAGCTGGGCAAAAGGATCCAGGCCTGCGTGTCTCCAGTCTGGGACACAGCGCTTATGACCGTCGGGTTATGCGACGCCATGTCCACAGACAAGGGACATCTCGACCGAGCGGTCAATTGGATTCGACGCCGTCAAATCTTTGATCTGCATGGAGACTGGCGCGTCTACCGTCCCAACCTCGCGCCCGGGGGCTTTAGTTTTGAGTACGACAACACGTGGTACCCCGATGTAGACGACACTGCAGCCATCATTCTCGCACAAATCAAGCAGGACCCGACGTCGGTATCCTCTTTCTCCGTGGTGCAAGCCACCAATTGGATATTGGGGATGCAGAACCCTGATGGAGGATGGGCTGCCTTTGATGTTGGGAACGACAAGCTTTTCCTCAATAAGATCCCTTTCAGTGATATGGACAGCCTGTGCGACACCTCCTGCGCCGACATCACGGGTCGCATCCTTGAAGCATTTGGGTTGTTGATGCGAACTCCCGATAAGAGCAACACAGTCGTGCACCTCTACCCTCAGCTTCGTCTGGCTTGCCAGCGTGCGATCGGCTACCTCGCCTCCACCCAAGAGTCTAATGGAAGCTGGTTTGGTCGATGGGGGTGCAATTATATTTACGGCACTTCCCACGCGCTGTGTGGTCTGGCCTACTTTATCGACGAGGACGAACGCGTTCAGGGGATGGTAGATCTTTCGAAAGAGTGGTTAAAATCTAATCAAAATGTTGATGGTGGATGGGGCGAATCGTTACTCACGTATAAAGACCCAAGTATGACGATCAAGGGCCACAAGTCCACTGCTGCGCAAACTGCGTGGGCGCTGATGGCGCTGCTGGCATATTTGCCACACACAGATGAGATAATTGCGCGAGGCGTCAGGCACCTCGTCGGGTCTGTGGAAATTGTGTGTCGGGAGACGGGAGAAAGGACGGAGAAAATCTCCACGGGAACAGGGACGGATAAAATGCACGCTGGAACGTGGACGGATAAACTGTACACAGGAACCGGATTTCCGAAACATTTCTATCTGGGATATGTGTATTACGCCCACTACTTTCCCATGATGGCGCTGGGAAGATATATGCAGAAAGCGTCGGCCCAAGGATGACGGCTCGCGCGGTGGACTGGTTCGTATTAGGCATTAGGAGTTAGTATAACGTGAACATAGTGGACCAGTCCAGTTCTTTGGGCGAGACTGTAGCTGACCTGAGTCCGAAACATGAAGGAGACTTGAGAAGAGGATATCAAGGACAATCATCCTAATTCCCTAGCCCGACCGCCAGCCTTGCTTGGCAAAATGCACTGGAAGTCGAAGGGCATGAGGCGAGTGCGTAGCTCGAACTCGCGCATAAATGCTCTCATGAAGCCATTGTTGCAACATTGGGCTGCACAGGGTAAGCCAAACTTGTTTCCGAACTCTTTATCAGCATAATGTTCCGAGTCACGTCCCCAGAGCATCATCGGTTTTTGTGGCCAGGCCGCGTGGCGGTTCTACATATTCAATGAGCGACTTGAGCCTCTCTTCGGCACATATTGTTCTATCTCAATTCAAATGATCAGTGACGTGTATTGTCATCGATAGAAGTACTTGGTTCTGCGTCTTATGGGATGTAGAATGAATTACATACGAACCATCGAGGATAAAAGAGAGACTGTATGTCGCACTCTAATCAACACCCCCCAGTAGCGCTCGACCCAACACAAACCTCCCCGGTACAATTGAACCCCACCGTCCCCTCCACATTCCCACACAGATACTCATCCGCCTTGGTCGAGCTCCCCGTGACCCGCAGACTCACATCCTTGACCGTGATATTCTCGCACGGGGCCACCGCACTACACTGGAGACTGATAACATCTGTCGAAGGCAGCGTGCCCGACACATCACTGAAATACAGATCGCGGACCTGGAACTTGGAGTTTGTGCAGTTTCCCGAAGCGCCCGAGAAGGTGGTGCATTGCGATACGGTGAACGGGGTGCCCTTGAGGTTGTTGAGCGACAGACTCGTCGCCGTGACGTCGGAGATATCTAGCGAGGGTTAGCATTCAACTCACAAAGACCGGAGAGTAAAGAGACATACACCCCAGACCGCCACCCCCGCCGTTCGGCGGGTATCCGACCTGATCCCCAGTCCAGGTCTTGACGTACACGGCATGCGTGGTCTTCTGGTAGGTGCAATTGGAGACGCGAACGTTCTCCACCGTTTCGAATTCGTTGAGGTATTGCCCGATGCTGCCGATTGAGATGCCCAGGCCGGTGGAGAAGGTTGAGTCGGCGATGGTGATGTCGGTGGAGTTGCCCTTCAGACTGATGCTGTCGTCGCCGTTGACGACCTGCCAGTTGGTGAAGGTGATCCCGCTGCTGCGGATGGTGTTGGCCCCGTCGGTGTTCCCTGTTACCATCAGTTGAGGAGGACTTGATCTCGGTAGAAGGTTGAGCATACTGGAGGAACCGCCGTTATTGTTGAGGTTGTTGACGTAAATCGAATCGAAGAGCAGGTTCTCGGAGTAGATGATGGACATTGTCCTATCCCCGTCAGCCTTGGGCATTGATCTGCAAAGTTTCCTGCTGACAGACATACCACATCTGACTCTGGACAAACCTCAACCCCTTGAACGTGGAGTCTTGTGCCGTGACGGTCAACTGATGCGGTCGGCGGGGGTAGTTCGACACGCCGGAGGTATAGCTATACCACACCGGTCCACTGCCATTGAACGTCCCGTAGCCGTGGCCGTCAAAGACAATATCCTTACCACCTAGGATCCAAGCAGTGGACTGATTCTGGTAGCCGACGTCTAGGGAATTGGCGAGCCAGTAGCTGATATTTGTGCTCCACTGTGAGGGTAATTTAGTGATGCCCGTGGATAGGGTGCGAAATGCCCTACCAGAAGAGTTCCTTGGAGGTCAATCTCGACGTCATCCAGCCAGGTCGTGTTCATCACCGAGTTGATGTGGTAGGTGGTATTGCTGAAGCTCACACGCCCGCCGTTGCCGCAGGTTGTCAGAGCATCGAGGATGGCCGGCACATCATCGACAGCGGTCGAGTTTCCAGCCGGGACAACACAAGTTGCCCGCGCGCGCCCGCTCTTGGTAGTATCTGACAGACCAAATGCGGGTGCTATCAAAGAGGCAATGCCAGCAATGAAGATCAGAGCACTGGACAACATCCTGAGTTTCATACAATGGAGTTTGATTCTGTTTGCCGAATGCATGAGTTCAAGGGGCAGGAAATCAGGCTGCTTTATAGGTAGTGAACAAATCATTATATTTTTGTACCTATACAATAGGTCCTTAGTCTGCGTTGAACATCGTCATGCTGACCCCTCAGACTCCGGGGTAATTCAACCCGACCCTGCCAAAACTCGGTTCCGTGATAGGTGCAATTTCCGATCCAGTTTCTCCACGATCTGCAGCGCCAATGAGGGCTGAGAGAAGCATTCCCCAGCTTTTCTCGGTACATTCAGGGCGGCTAATGCTGCATCCCCGGCGGAATTTAAGGTAATTCGTGGGGTTGATGGGGTCGTGCCTGAGCCCCGCATAAGCGACTGCGAGACATGGACGGGGTGCAGCTCTTGGCATGCTGGGCATGGGCTGACGATATGACGTGAAATGGATCCCTACTTCGTTTCTTGATGACTTGTGCATTTCGGTTTACCCGATCCACTCGACGCGCTTTTAATACTGTCGCCGCCTCAATAGACCATCTGTCAAAAGCCGGGCGAATATCGGTCCACAACGGCGAAGGGATCACTGCGATTCTTTCTTCCTACTTGACGACGAGGACATTCTCAATGTATGTACTAAAGCAGAGAGGCGGAGTGGGTCGCCAGAATCCTTGACAGCGACTCCGCAACTTTGCTTGACACCTTCTCCACTGGAGCTCTTCGGCAGATAAAGCGAAAGGATCTAAGCGTTTCATGTTTCCAGCAAAATATACTCTGTAGTTCATACAACACTCATAGCAAGATAGTTCAAAGTTCGAGTAGCTCTACTCAACGTGACGATTTCACCATTTCAGTGTCACCTCTCCACTCTTGCGAAGACAGTCATTAGAGAATGCCCGCAGACTTTGTCTAAATTCGATTCTGCAAAGTGGGCCACAAAGATATTCCGTGCTGTAAAGTGGATCAAAAATGGCGCCTCCTTCTCAGAAAGCTAAGTCCTAGCATGGAAGAGGGATACCCAACACTATCTCCAAATTCGCCTAAGCACACATCAATTCATTTCGAAATCTCGAAATTCCAGCTATTCTGGACACCAATCGATTCCACATCAAAATCCATTCTATCTGCAATGGCATCAATCCGTGACTCACCACGAATCATAACTGCACGATGAGCGGTGAAGCAAGATACCAAGCCCCCACTATCTCGACAGGGTCTGCAACTCAAATTCCATCTACAAATCATACGATATCTCCCACCCCATCCGCACCACGGACCGCGGAGAAAGCGAAGCGTCTGGGAAAAGCGGATCTCATCCGAGTCCCAACCCTACGAACAGCCAACCACGCCGTCGGAAATTATCACCCTGCGGGACCAAAGAACCCGGTATCGGCTCCGAAACATTATCTGATCGGCAACCGCCGTCCATCTAGCTCTGATTAGGGCTGGCCGCGACAGCGCCGGCGCCAGGCCCCGCCTGAAGATAAAGGCCCCCCCAAAAATTCTTAAGGATGCTTGCTCGCACATAGACGTTGGACACGAGGGCTACATGTTCGTCCGACACGTACACAAAACATGTCACTCGATCCATCAACAACAGCGGGGGCAGATGGCCCGGCCAGCCAAGCTCCAGCCGTCGTCTCCAGCGTCAAAGAAGGCGAAGCGGTGATCGCAGACCGTGAACTGGAAAGCGGCCCACACAAGCCGTACCGGCCCACCCGATGGCAGAGCAACCTGACCATCATCAGCTGCGTACGTCCACTGCTGTCTACTCGATGCAATGCAATAGCATTCTAATCCGTGTGTGATAGTACATCGCCAACTTCAGCGACGGGTTCCAGAACCAACTGGCCAACCCCACCAATGTCATCTTCACCCACCTGCTGGGGAAATCCGGGTACCCGGCCGAGATGAAGACGCGGATCAGCAACTCGCTGATCATCGGGGCCATTCTGGGGGTGCTGGCGCTGGGGTACGTCTCCGACATGATCTCCCGCCGGGCGGGGCTGCTCTTCACCTCGGGGCTGGTGACCGTCAGCACCCTGATGGCCGCCGTGGCGCTGGATGTGCACCCTTCCCCGAACATGCTGTGGTACTTTGTCATTGTGCGGGGGATCTGTGGATTTGGCGTTGGGGGCGAATACCCTCCCAGCGCTGCTGCCGGCCTTGAGGAATCCGACGACGTGAGTTCTCTCTCTGCAACAACAACAACAACAGCAGCTGTTTAGCTTATGTATTGGAACTAACCGTACCCCCAGTTCAACCGCCGCTACCGCGGCCCGGTCTTCGTCTCCTTCACGACCCTAATGGCGACGCTGGCCGCCCCAATCCTGATGATCATCTACCTGATCACGCTGAAAGCGAGCGACAACAACCTGCCCGTGACCTTCCACGCGCTCTACGCGATCGCGACGATCATCCCGGCGACGATCATGGTGCTGCGCTTCTTCATGACGGACTCGACGCTGTACCACCACAGCAACTTCAAGCGGCAGCGCCGCAAGCCGCTGCGGTTCTACTGGCTGCTGGCGCGGCGGTACTGGCGGCGGCTGGCGCTGACCTCGCTGGCGTTCTTTCTGTACGACTTCATCAACTTCCCCAACAGCATCATGTCGAGCAGCATCATCGCCTCGATGGTGACGGACGGCGACCTGCAGACCACCGCCGTGTGGCAGGTCATCCTGGCGGTGCTGCCGGTGCCCGGCGTGCTGGTGGGCGCGTACCTGACCAACGCGATCGGGCGCCGCTGGACGGGCATCGCCGGGTTCGCCGGGTATGTGGTGCTGGGGTTCATTATCGGGGGCTGCTATACGCTGTTGTCGCGGCATATCGCCGCGTTTGTCGTGCTGTACGGCCTGCTGCAGGCCTTCGGCCACATGGGCCCCGGCGCGACGATCGGGCTGATCAGTAGCGAGTCGTTCCCCACCGCCATGCGCGGCATGGGATACAGTATCGCGACGGCGTTCGGGCGCACCGGCGCCGCGGTCGGCACGGAGTGTTTCACTCCGCTGCAGACGGCGGCGGGCGATAGTGCTACGTTCTATCTGCTGGCGGGTGTGGCGGTGCTGGGGATGGTTGTGTATTGGTTCCTGCCGGAGAGTGGGGAGTTGGATCTCGAGACCGAGGATCGCGAGTTGGAGAGGTACATGGGGATGCATGGCTTTATGATGGAGAAGAGTCAGTAGGGGGTTCGGGGGAGGGTGCTCGTTGAATATAAGCTAGAGCTAGATTACGATCAGTCATGTTATGATGATTATGAGAGATGTTACAGCAGGAAAGATGGAGTTGATGTTGATACACATGTACTGTACAGTCGTTGTAGCATATACTACAATACAACAACTCAATTCAATTCAAGCACAACAAACACATTTATTCGGACATTACATCCATCCCAAGCAAAAGCACACTTCAAAGGTATCTCAGCACACATCTCACCCCCATCAATTAATCGTATATCGCATCACCTAAGCCTCTCCTAATCCATTAGCACAGTCCCCAAATCACCCCAGCAAGGATCACCAAGCCAGACTTACCACTCATGAAGTACTTTCAACTAACCCCAAGCAACTCACCACCTCCCCCTGCGCCCACCAAACCCACCCCCACCGCCACGACGGCCACCACGACCACCACCGAACCCCCCCGGTCCGCCGCCACCACCACCCCACCCGCCAGGACCCCCAGGACCCCCGAACCCACCACCACCATAGTGATGATGATGACGACCACCGCCGAACCCACCGCCGCCGCCCATCGGCATCCCACCGCCTCCGAATCCTCCAACCGGTCGAACCGGAGGCCCGCCCATCCCGCCGCTCATCATTCCACCGCCCCGACGGCGGCGGTTGCCCATGAGAGACATGCAGGTTCCCATGTTTGTTCTCTGGTAGAAGGAGGTATATATCGCGATCGTTCTAGCTTCTAATAGCAGAATTGGAGGAGGAGGAGGAGGAGGAGGAGGAGGTAAAGCTTCGTGAATCGTCTAGTATCAAGCGACCAAAGAGGAGGCAAAGAATCTCGTAATTCCTTGCAGAATGTGCAGAGTCTATCGGCGGTGATGTGCGAAGTATAATCTCAGTGCAGCTCGCAGAAAAAGAATCTCGTAAACAACAGATCCCGAAAAGAGGTATATGTAGTGAATTCCTTGTTCCCAAGAGAACAAAAACCTTCAAGGTTAAATACCTCATCCCCCGCGGGCGAAAAAGAGTATTACGCGCGGCCTGGTTCCTGGGCGTGCGAAGTCGTTGCGTCATCGGCGCGGCGCAGTCCCCAGGCGATACTCGGGGTGGGTGTTGAGTGGGTGGGTGGGTGACATCAGCGGGACACCACAGTCGCCCTGTAGGGCTGGCTGGGCTGGCGCGGGCTTTAATCCGGTTAACCTTATCTTTCTCTGCCCCCGTGGGTCTTTTCATCCACAGACTTGACACAAAGGGATGGGGGAGTTCAAGGTGGAAGTATGGTATGACGACAACCGGAGTAGGTTTCATTTGACCGATCATTATTCTTCCGGTAGGGTAAGGTGCAATACGATACTAATAAATGTACTTGAACTCCAACTCCGCATCCCCGGATTGCACCCGCCGCTGGTCCTCCATCTTCCCCTCCAAGATCTCCGCCTTGACCCGGTTCTCCTGGCGCAGATACAGCGCATGCGCCGTCACCACCCCTTGCGCGACAATTAACGCACCCATCGAGAACGAGTTGCCCAGCACGTACGGCGACGACCGGTACACCTGGCCCGCCACGATGCCCGCGCAGTTGCCGACCGTCTGCTGGAGGCCGACGGCCAGGGCGCGCCGGTACTGCGGGGCGAAGTTCACGTTCAGCCACGCCACGTTCAGCCCGACCCCCGTGTACACCGCCACGCCGCAGAGGTAGGTGGCGAAGTATTTGACCGGGTCGGAGGGAACGGCCAACAACAGGATGTAGCCCACGATGCCGAAAATGTTGGTTCCGACAATGAACTGTTGACGGAATCTGGTCAGCTTTATATCAAAGAATTCTTAATGCAGGGGAGATGCATACGACAGCAAATTTCGAGTACCGATCCGCAAAAAACGCGACCGTGACAGATACTGCGGCGGCCCAGATGTACACCGGGACGGTGAGCACGTTGCTCATCAACGAGTTGTAGCCCAGACTTCCGAGGATGGTCGGTAAGAACGTGCTGAACCCGTAGAGCAGGATGTCCTGGCAGAATTGCGTGATGGCGCTAAAGATCAGTTTGGGGTCCCGCAGGGCCAGTCGCATCTCCTCCCAGCTGAAGTGGTCGCTTCCCATGTATTTCTGGCGCTGAGCGTTGCGGACACGCATCATGTACCGCTCTTCTTCAGTGAGGAAGTAGGCGGTTGTCGGGTCGTTGGGGAGGCCAAACCAGATGAGCAGCGCACAGATGATGCTGAAAAGGCCCTCGATAATGTAGACCCATCTATTTTTTTGGTTGTCAGTTGCCTTACACTAGGGCCAAGAAGACAGCGTATCAGGGGGGGTGGGAATACCTCCAACCAGCTTTCCCTGCAACACCGTCCATGTGCAGTAATGCGTAGGCTAGTAAGCCTCCTACTGCACCAGAGATGGCAGCGCAGCTCATCAGGTACGAGACTCGCTTAGCTTGCTCCTCGCGCCGGTAGACCATGGTCAGGTATAGGTTCAGACAAGGGAAAAGACCCGCTTCGCAGGCTCCGAGGATAAGACGGGTGGCGTAGAGAGAGGCGACATTGTGAATAAAGCCAGTGAAGACGGTGGTGATGGACCAGACGATGCACAAGCCCGTGAGGATGTTGCGGGGGGTCAGCTTCTTCATCGCGACCGCCCATGGCGACTCAAGCAGGACGTAAGTGGCGTAGAAGATCGAGACAGCGATAGAGAACTCGTTGATCGAGGCCCCAATGTCCTCGGGCATTCCGGCTACTTTGACATTTCCTGAGGGCCTTTAGCAAGATGAAGACACTCGTCTGGGACCGCACACACCAATGTTGCTCCGGTCGAGGAAACAGGACAAATAGGTCAACATGATGATAGGCACGAAAGCAAGGTCCAGCTTCAGGAGAAGCTTCTTCTCCTTGACTGGATCCAGCACCACATCGTCGATATCGCCCACATCGGTCTCCTCGGTGGTGTTCTGCGGGGGTGGTTTCTGGACCGTCTGTTTACGGTCCAGAGGGATATCATCCGCACGTTCGAAGGACATTAGTGTCACAAATGGATAGAGATTGATGGCCCTAGACAGCTGTCATTCCGACCTGGAACACTCAAGGGGGTGCCAGGGGCGACATTAAGAACCGTGGAAACATCAAGGTTCTGGTACTTGTCAGAGTGACATAGATCCCCGGCGATAAGGAAGGGGAAAGAGGGGAGTCTCCAAACCGGCTATCTCCAACCCGGTACGCCAATCACCGGCAATTGACAAAAGCATTCACCAGGGTTACAGCTGCATCGGCCCGATAGTCTGATAAGCGGTGGAGATAGCGAGGATGTCATTGGTGCAGTGCCTCGAGACGATGGGGTTGTGATGCGGGGATCGACTGATGCTTATCATCGCCATCCCGCATATCGGAGCCCACATGCCGATACCACTGATATGGGGTATTCACTTTCGAGCAGGACTATCAATTGATTGCATAACATTATATGAACAGCAGAACCTTACCTTACACAGACAAGACAGCTAAATTGACACTCCCAAGCTTCTACTCACAAACGAAAGCACAATGACAAAAGACACCCTCTCCAACCCACCCGGGCCACAACCCAGCGCCACCACCAAACCCTCAAAAACAACCACCACCAACACCACCACCACTCTCCCAAGCCACCAAACCCGCCTCGCCAGCCGCGCCAACCAAATAACCAACACCTCCGGCCTGGCCCCAGGCCACCTGCAAGCCAACCTCCTAATCCTCCCCGCCCGCTACAGCCAAGACTTCCACCAACTCTGCCTCCGCAACCCGGTCGCCTGCCCCCTCCTCGGCATTTCCCACCAACCAGGCAACCCCCACCACATCCAGCCCGAAGGCTGCATCACCGTGACCGGCCCAGAGGACTTCGACATCCGCACCGACTGCCCCCTCTACCGCATCTACAAGCACGGCAAACCCATCGCCACGCACCAGAAGACCCTTCTCCCCTTCTGGGCGGACCCATCCCCTCAGCCCGCACAGCATGAAGCATACGTATCCTTCCTGATCGGCTGCTCCTACTCCTTCGAATCCGCCCTCACCGCCGCCGCCCTGCCCCCGCGCCACCAGACCACCCAAACCCTCGTCCCCATGTACCGCACCACCATCCCGCTCCTCCCCGCGGGCATTTTTACGGGTGGACGCACCGTCGTCTCCATGCGTCCGTACCCGGCCCACGAAGTGGAGCGGGTCCGCGCCCTGACGCGGCCGTTCCTGGCCACCCACGGCGAGCCGGTCGATTGGGGGTGGGAGGCGCTCTCCCGGTTGGGGATTGGGGATCTGCAGGCGCCCGACTTTGGGGAGCCGGTGCCCCTGGAAGAGGGGGAGGTGCCGGTTTTCTGGGTGCGTATTTCCTTTTCTTCCTTGATTGCCTTGTTGATTTTACGTTATTTCCCCCGGGGAAGTGCGGGCGGGGGATGTGGGGCCTTACGAGGGGGTGTGGGGAAGTTTGGTTGGGGTTGTGGGCTGGGTTTCATTGCTAATCTGTCATGTCATGTGAGTACTGTAGGCTTGCGGGGTTACGCCGCAGTTGGCGGTGGAGGCTGCCGGGGAGAAAATCGAGGGGTTGGTGTTTGCGCATGAGCCGGGCCATATGTTGGTGACGGATTGGAGGGAGGAGGATTTGGCGAGGTTGGGGCGGGGGTTGGGGGTTTGAACAGGTATAAGTCGAGGTGGGTTGGGAGGATAATGCTAACTACTAGGAGGTCAGGCTGCTGCTTATGACAGAGGAGGGAAGATTCGTTCAATGACATGACTCAACCTCTATGACACAGTTCTCAGTTCATCAATATACTAGCAACATCACTGCCGTCGTCAACCACCTTTTGGTTCACACCCATCACTTCCTCATCATTACACATCGCAGCCACGGCCGTTATACAGGCATGTTATATACTTCATTCCTCAATCCACACCCCGTCCACCAACAATCTCACTTCTCCCTCTCCTCTCCCGTAGTTCCCAGCTCCTCCTCGATCTCCAAACTGAACCTCGCAAACTGGCTCCGAGCCCGGATCCGCTCCCCATAGCACATGAACAACACGGGCACGGCACAGAATCCCGTCGCCAGGGCCGCCAGCACCGAGACCGCGACATTGGCCCCCATTCCATCGAACATTTGCCGGGTGAACAGCGGGAACGCCCCGGAGGCCATCGCCCTCAGGAACTGGACGGCTGCCGTTCCGCTCGCCGCGTAACTCAGGTAACTGTCGGACAGGTACCCGTACAGAACGGTGTCGAATTCGTTGAGCGCAAACCCCATCATGACCAAGGCGATGGTCGGGACAATCCAGGGGAGATCGCTGATCCGCGGCGGGATCGTCCAGGCAAACCACCAGAGCGCCAGGGCGAAGACGGGCGCGCCAATCACCAGTCCGTACAGTTTGTCTTCGGGCTTCACAGGCTGCTTCGCGGCCTTGCGGGCATCGAAGATGCGATGATCCAGAAACCGCGTGAAGGTGCTGAAGACTACCCCCACTCCGATTGCCACGAAAGCAAGGCACGACTGGGCCGAGGTGTAGCCCATTGACTCGTAGATGGGCTGCAGGGCTTCGGTGAAGATATAGACCAGGGAGAAGGAGAAGGCAATCATGATGGCGACGATGAAGATAAGCAGCTCGCCGAAGAAGAGCTGCAGGGGGCGGAACAGGGAAACGCGGACGAATGTTCGGAAATTCGGGGTGTGGTCGGGATTGAGCGGCTGTAGGGTCTCGTTGCCAGTCTCGTGGCGGATTCGCGCGACTTCGCGGGAAAGGAGGAGGGATGGACGGGATTCTTTGATGACGAAAAAGAACGCGGTAAGGACGGCGAATATGACGGCGTAAATGTAGAATACCCAGCGCCTAGAATGATTGGGGATGTCAGTCAATAATGCTACAGGTGTGATGCAGCCAACGAAGCATACCAATCCATGTGAGCAGAGATGTATGTGCTCATGATGGGCCCAAGCAGTAAGCCCACGTTAGACGCAATGGTCCAGATGAAGATCACCCATATCCTGGCCCGTGAATCGAACATCTCCTCAATGCTGCCTCCGCCAACAGTGTAGGGTACCGCCGAGAGACATCCCGCAATGATACGCGCCGGGATCACCGCACCCAGCGAATGCGTCATCCCAATAACCAAGCAGCATACTGCACTTCCCGCAGAACTTATGATGTAAAGGTTTTTGCGGCCAAAGGACTCCGACCAGGGTGGAAATATGACAGCTCCGAATATCTGACCCACGAGAAATCTGTCTTGTCAGTATCATCGACACAGCCCTAGCCGTAGAGCGAATCTCTTACAGTGTCACGAAGATAAATGTTGCAAGAGTATTCCCGATATGATAGTCACCTTGAGCCTTTTGAGCCGCCAATGTCTAGACACGTTAGAAACGTCCGACAATACACAACGGGGCAGGGGGGGGGGGAGGAATTACTCCGGCTGTGCTTGTGGCAGTCCTATTAGCTGTTAGCGATTGTCCGTTTTTGCTCATACATAGCGGTAACCATACGTGAATGTATCCAGAAGAAAGATGATACTACTATCAAAGGTCTTCCGGCTGGTCGGCCAGTTGCGAGGCTGCTTCTTGTTATACTTGCTCCAGCGGACGTACTGGCCGTCGGCTGTGAGCTCAAGTTGGTTCTTGAGCAAGTACTCGTCCATCGCAATAGACTCGGAGACTATGGCTGTCGATTCTGTCTTCATTTTATCGGATGTAATTGCCTGGGGAAAGCGTCAAAGCCAGGGAAACATATAGATAGACCTTTCACGGGGAGAATATCCCGGGCCATGCCTGGTGGAGGCTACAGCAGCTACCGCATTTCTCACGGCCAGCCATGCTGGAGAGATCGACACAGCTGCCAAGTCGACTCCCCCTTGTTGGCGATGCTGGACGTCATGACCGCGTGTATCTTCCGAGGTCAAGGTGATGTGATAGGCCACGCCTGTCATGACCACAGAGGGAAGTCGTCCTTCTGAGATTGAGGAGCCAGGTGATCATCATGGAGCTTCGAAGAGGTTGCTCTTGAAGGTCGACTAAGCTTGTCTGTGACTTGGAGGGGCGAGCAAGGGATGAGGGACCGACGTCTGATATGCAGGGCATTAGTCGATGCGACCATCTTCCTTCATAGATCATATGAAGTGTGTTTTCGATGTAGCTCTGGGGAATGCCCCGTCTCTCGAACCATACAAGGCATTCTCAGCCAGATACAGCATCCTAATTGAAGTTCAATGTCCATGAACTCAGTATCTTCACCTCTCAGATGAAGTGGTAAATCTAACGGGTTGAGAAATCAGCGGAGTTGGAAGAACATTCCACACCGGATGATGCCTGGGGCTCCCTTCCCTCTTTAGCTTCCTCCAACGCAAGGGGTGCACCAAGATGACGAATAGGGCGCGTACAATGCATCTGCTCGGAAGATTTTCTATTGCCAGATTCAGGCAGTCTCTCCTATAGTTTCCTTGAATCAGCTTCTGATGCATGGCTTGTCCCTCCCTTGGCCCAGAAGTTCTTCGGTGATCCTAATTGACCGTGAGCCTGCCATACCTCGGACGCACGACCACCTGCAGTTTCCGCATGATGTGCATAGTATGACATAGTTACCTAGTATTCATCATTACAAATCCGAGCTGTTACATGCAGTAACTGAGTCCGTGAACGGATCATTTGAAAATTCCGATGTCCCTTGCAATTATGCTTCTGATTCATTGGTTCCATGAAGGATATAGCACAAGCCAATCGACGACAATTATCCAATTGTTCGAGCTAGGGAAACTTGCTTTCTTACGGCAGTACGGATATATCATGCTACGGAGAAACCCAGCATCCAAAACATTGGACAAATCCAGTTCTCCGAAGACGGAGATACCGCTCCCGAACCCCGTCTCCGCCCCGAAACTCATCTCCGTTCATCCAAGCTACAATCTCAATGAATCTTGGGGCCTGCATCCCCAGCCTATTAGGGGTCACCTCGTATAGCCCACCTGCACCCAAAGCCAATCACCAGGCTGAACCACGGAACCCCCGATCATCGGATCGGATCAGATAAGATGTCCGGTCACAACAGTGGGGAGTAGAACGGTAGGTAGTATTTTAGATCAGCTCATTCGGAGCAACCGAATCCTTTTGTCCTGTATTAGGAGACCGTAGAGACCGTACATATACGTCCCCATTCACCCAGTTCATTGTCCCCAGAGACCACAACAGGGGAAACTTGACTTCTCACCCAACCACTATTGACTCCACGAAAAAAAAAAAAAAAACAAGCACCACACTAATAATCCCAAACACTGGCAGTGACGGAACACCCACCAAAATGCTCCGCACCCTCCTCCTCATCCTCAAAACCCTCCACCTAACCCTCCATCAAGTCACCACCCACATCGCCCTCGCGCTCACCCCGCGCCTCCACCGCCTAACCTATCGCACCGTCCGGGACCCGAAGAACATCGTCGTCATCGGCGCCTCCTTCGCCGGCTACCACGCCGCCCGGGTTCTCGCCTCCACCCTCCCGACGGGCTACCGCGTTGTCGTCATCGAGCGGAACTCCCATTTCCAACTCACGTGGGTCCTGCCTCGGTTCTGTGTTGTGGCTGGCCACGAACACAAGGCTTTCATCCCCTACAGGGGGTATCTTGCGCCCGTGGCGGAGGGGGCGTATACATGGATTACTGGGGCGGTGAGGAGGATTGTTCTCGAGTCTGGTGCGGGAGAGGGGAAAGTCGTGCTGGAGGAGTCGGGCGAGGAGATTGCGTTTGAGTATTTGGTTGTGGCGACGGGGGCAGTGGCTGCGGGGTTACCGTCGCGGGTTGGTGGGAGGACAAAAGAAGAGGGGATGGTGATGCTGAGCGACGAGCAGGAGAGGACTCGGACCGCGCGGGATGTGGTGGTGCTTGGGGGTGGCGCGGCGGGTGTGGAGATGGCCGGGGATGTGAAGGAGCGGTATCCCGAAAAGAATGTTACGTTGGTGCACTCGAGGAAGAGGTTGTTGAATCGAGGGCATGGGGAAGGGTTGAGTCGGAGCGCGTTGGATGGGTTGCAGGCGCTGGGGGTGAAGGTGTTGTTGGGGGAGAGGGTGGTGATGGACGACCAGCCGGAGCGAATGGAAGAGGTCAAGTTGGAGTCAGGTCAAGTGGTGAAGTGTGATTGCTTGGTAGGTTGGGCGTATGTACTCTTGAGCGAGGAGCTGGCTGACGGTTGTAGATCAAATGCGTCGGGCAAAGGCCAAACTCAGGCTTGGTGGCAGAGGTGTCGCCTTCGTCCATCGCTGAGTCAGGGCACATCCGCGTCCGCCCTACGTTGCAGCTTGTGGATAAGGCCTGCAGTCGGATATACGCAGCTGGAGATGTGGTTGAGGTGGATGCGGTGCAGAATGCTCGTGGCGCATTTCAGCAGGCGGAGGTGGTTGCAAAGAACATCGTGCGAGCAATCAAGGGCAAGACTCTTTTCGAGTACCATCCAAAGTGGTGGGAAGGTGCGACAAAGTTGACGCTTGGTCTGGTGAGTAGGCGTCTCCACTATCAGCAGGCGAGGCTGACGATGTGCAGAAGAAGAGTGTGATGTACGTGAGTGACGGGTCGGCCGAGTTGATTATTTCCACCAAGGGCAAAGAGGAGCTGGACAGTGCCCGCGTCTGGAAGTTCTTCGGGCTGAAGCCTTTCATCGATACTCAAGAAGAGAAGAGCACCTGAGAGAGGCTCTTTTGTTTTCAGCATATTTTATGCAATGCAAATCTCGTGCCATCTTCCTCTAAGCATGGACGCTCATTCTCAGCCAGTCCACTGGAGCCCGCCGCCGAAGCTGAACGTGTGGCGAACGTTAACAAGCAGCGCAGCATTTGCTGATGATGGTAGCCTCTTTCTTCTTCAACTTGTCTTGCTTTTTCCCCGCGCAACAAAAATTCTTTCTCAAAGCATCAACAAGCACAAGATACAGCCCAGCAGAAGTTCAAGCATTTCTGGGCCATGTGGAGCGACCAGTGTTATGCAAGCTTCCCATCTCGCCTTCAGTGACGAGGTCGACAGGCGCTTCTTGACAAGATTTGTGATTTTGGATCGCTTCAAAGGGGCCATTTTGCGTATCCGATTTCCTCGATGTGACGGGATCAAGTGGTATCTCTGGATTTACTATTGTCCAAGAAAGTGTTGTTGTATCAGAGAAAGTATCATCAGCCCTGACCGGGAAGTTGATGGTAGACATTGCAGTGCGAGTCAGTTTGTGCTGGTGTCAACATGGCGGGCAATTCTGACATCAAGAATAGGTTGCGACTTGACATTTTGTGATCATTATGCCGCACTTGCGGAAGTCGTAGACCCATTGCACATTGCATCATTTAGAATCGGTTCTCCTAGCCTGTTTGATGGAAACCCCCACAGAGCTCGACGTATGAATACCGCATTATCTTTGCTTCTCTGCCGCCTCCCCTCCGCCCAGTGACCACCCCAGGTATAGAAAGCAAAGAGGCAGCATGCGCGTTGGTTGCTATTTCCAAGCCATGAGATATGCTCATTTTCCGGTCATCCAGGCGCCAGGCACGTGGGCTTAATGCTGATGTAGTAAGGGCAACTTTAAAAGAGCTGTCTTACCTTGCACGCCGTGCGGCAACTAAGGTGGCCGTCACGGGTCCATTTTGCCCCGCCTAACCGCGACGATAAGCAGGCTGTATATTTAGTGTGATTCAGTGAAACTCGTCAAGACGCTGATGCCTAGATACCCAAGCGAATGAGGCGCCGCATGTTATACGAGTCAGCTTTAACCTAACTTGGGAAAAGGTCTTCTTTGTCCGAATCCTTCCTCTTGAATATGAAAATGCTTTCCTGCTCGCTGCAGGCAGCCTCATGCTGTTTTCTTCTTGCCCTCACATCAATGCTTGCAAATATCCCTACTGTATGAAACTAAATCTTCCATGGCAGACACTCCAGAGGTGTTCGAATTCACCGCGCAGAGACGCTTCCATCAGCGATTCATTCTCCCCGCGACAGCAGATCATGGCCCTTTGGCTGTGACATATGCTGATGTTGGGCCGCGTCAGCACGAAGACGGAGCTCCGGTACCTACGATTTTAGCCGTTCCTGGTATGGCAGGGAGCCGACTATGGCTTTATCACAAAGACCACTTAGCAAATGTGATCGGAGTCAGAATACTATCCATCGATCGGTAAGTGGCTCGCTCGTATTCATTATTTATTCCGAATCGGATGCAAGTCAAGTTACCCGACTAAGAATAACAGCCCGGGGCTGGGCGGATCAACGCCTGTTCCAATCGAGAAGCGAGTCTCTGTCTGGCTAGAAACTGTGACAGCGCTGTTGGACTATCTGTCAATCTCGCATGTGGTGCCTGTTTCGCACAGCGCGGGCACCATTTACCTGTTGAATTTGCTTGTGCACAAGAGAAATTTGCTATGGCCTCAGACACCAACCGCAATGCTTCTCGGTGAGTGGCAGTGACTACGATAGCACCTTATACGTTTTTGCTAACCGATCGGTCAGCACCCTGGGTCGAGCCCAAGCATTCCGATGTGTTGTCTATGCAGATGGCTCAGATGCTTCCTAAGGCGGTGCTTAATCAGTGGAACAAACTTATTGGATTCACCTTGACTAAGGCAACACCTGCTTTTGGTGCCAGTTCAGGCATCCTGACGAATATGTCTTCCAGCTTACCCGGAATAGGCAAGAGCCTTGATCCCGAAGAAGCTGACGATTGTCTTACCACATACGGAATGCCTGTAGAAGCTGTGGAGAAGCTAGAGAAGATCACCATGGAGTACATGTTTACCGAAAGCTCCACCGGCATCAATGATGAGGCGATGATCTGTCTGAAGAAAGGGCCGCTGGGGCTGTGGGGGGCTTGTGAGGATCTCCCGGCTTATGTCCGGCAATTGGGGCAGTTGGAACAGGATCACAAGCAGCAGCATCCACAAGAGGCGCCCCTGCGTTTGAAAGCTATTTTTGCGGACAAAGATAGTATGATCGGCTCCAAAGGGCAGCAGTACTTTGTGCAGTGCTTTACGCGTGCCGAATTGGGAGGTGGTGTGGCTTTCGAATCCGTGGTAATACCAGGGACCGACCACGATTCTATTTGGTCAACGCGGACAGGAGTGTTGGAGAAACTCATGTGGGACATCAAGGAAATCGCGCAGTAAATGCCGCAGGAAATCATGAGAGTTTCTCGTGTCTCAAAGAGTGCCCTGCGATAACATCAATTAATAATGCATCCGTGCTCACGGCATTTGTCAGCAGCTCCTTCGACACTTCTCTGACGCCATCTTGTAAAGCTTGCTGGGTGCAAGTATAAGAACCTTTCCATTGTCCAAGCCTAGCATGACATTCGATTCGCTTACCAGATTCAACTGTTTGTGCCTGCCAAAGCCATCATGAGCCCCTCTACTCTCGTGGTCAAAGCCGACCACCTTCCCTACTACACTCCCGCCAATAATGCCGGCGCTGCCGTTCAACCCCGCGATGCCGCCACGCCGACCCTCTTCCGCCCGTTGACGATCCGCGACGTGACCCTCAAGAACCGTGTTGTGGTTTCGCCCATGTGCATGTATTCCGCTGAACCCGATCTGTCCTCTCCTCTTGTTGGCGCCCTAACCGATTATCACGTCGCCCACCTGGGCCATTTCGCCCTTAAAGGCGCCGGTCTAGTTTTCGTTGAAGCGAGCGCCGTGCAACCGAACGGTCGCATTTCCCCTAATGATGTCGGACTGTGGGACACAGCCCCGGAGTCGGAGCAAGTCAAGGCTCTCGAGCGGGTTGTACGCTTCTGCCACGCTCAGGGCGCCAAGGTCGCGGTGCAATTGGCCCACGCCGGACGCAAGGCCAGCACGACGGCTCCTTGGTTAGCCACGAAGGCCGGGAAGCCAACCTTGAAGTCGGACGAGGACGCATTCGGATGGCCTTCTGATATTGTCGGGCCATCAGGTGGGAAGGAACATATCTGGGACGGCACAGGCGAGGGATACTGGACGCCACGGGCGCTGAGCACCGAGGAGATTGACGAGGTGGTCAAGGCCTTTGCCAGAAGCGCTGAGGCAGCCGTCCGAGCTGGTGTGGATGTCATTGAAATTCACGCAGCGCATGGGTATCTTCTCAACCAATTCCTGAGTCCGGTTACCAATAAGCGGACGGACAAGTATGGTGGCAACTTCGAGAATCGCACCCGACTTCTGCGGGAGGTCGCGACGGCTATTCGAGCGGCGATTCCCAGCGGCACCCCACTGTTTGTGCGTGTGAGCGCGGTCGAGTGGCTGGATGGAAAGGCTGTGGCGGCCGAGTCCGGCTCTTGGGATCTCGACAGTACGGTTCGCTTGGTTGCGGACCTGCCGGAACTCGGAGTTGATCTAGTGGATGTCAGCTCTGGTGGTAACCACAAGGACCAGAACATTCACATGAGCAACAAGAATTATCAGATTGACCTGGCAGGTCATATTCGCAAAGCAATTCGGGAAGCTGGAGCATCGACGCTTGTGGGCAGCGTTGGATACATCACGGACGCAGAGCAGGCGAAGGAAATTGTGGAAGGAGCAGAAGAGGCTCGCGCAGCGGAGGCCACCCTGTCTGGATCATTCCCACGCGCTGATCTGGTGTTTTTGGCCCGCCAGTTCCTGCGTGAACCGGAGTGGGTGATCAACGCTGCAAAGACGCTGGGAGTCCCCATTGAAAAACCGGTCCAGTTTGGACGGGCCCTGTAGGGGGGGGGGGGGGGGGGGGGGGGGGCTAGAAGTGAGGTTATGAGAAACGATCATTATTGTAAATAGATTTGTATGTTCTGAATAGATTTTGATCTGTTTCATTTTCCGGAGTTGAGTATCTGAGCTGAAGTATCTCAGAGGCAGGCAGGATGCGGGATGCGGACGGAAAGCGCCGAGGTCCTCGCGCTTGACCGCATCGGAATGACGAGCTGCATAACAAGTAAATTAACAACTCATCAACCGCCACTGATTCATTGATGTGTTCGGTCCCTTAAGAACGCCAACCCCGCACTTTCTCCTCGTCCTCCCCCCTCGTTTTCAATTGACTTTTGCCCAACAATCAACAACAATCAAATCCGTCTAACATCACCATGACCCTTAAACCCGGAGACTCGTTCCCCTCTGACGTTGTGTTCCAGTGTGTCTTCAATTGCCAGGGTAAAGCGATGAATATTTACTGAGAAGCTGTTGGATAGGTACATCCCCTGGACCGAGGAGAGCGGCGAGATTACCTCCTGCGGAATTCCCATCAACTACAACGCCTCGAAAGAATGGGCCGATAAGAAAGTTGTGCTCTTCGCCGTGCCTGGTGCGTTCTAATCTACCCCATGTTTCTTTCTCTCTAAGTGGAACAATGCGTACTAAGATGCCGATCCAAATCCATAGGAGCTTTCACCCCCACCTGCTCCATCAATCACGTTCCGGGGTACATCCAGAACCTTCCGCGGCTGAGAGAGAAGGGAGTGGAGGTGGTCGCTGTGATTGCCTCCAATGATCCATTTGTGATGAGTGCTTGGGGCAAGGCCAATAACATCAAGGGCGATGATATCGTATGTTGTTCAACCAAGTCTCCTGCTTCCCATCTGACGAGCCTAGCTTTTCCTCTCCGACCCCGATGCCAAATTCGCCAACTCCATCGGCTGGGCGAACGGCGGCCGCACCGGCCGATTCGCGATCATCATTGACCACGGAAAGGTGACTTACGCACAGATTGAGACAGAGAAGGGAGTCAAGGTTAGACGCCAGCTTCCATCCACCGGCTTTGTTTCAGGGGTTGCTAATCTTCAACGTAGGTTTCTGGTGCAGACGCTGTATTGGCTCATCTGTGACCAATACAGCTCATCTGTGAGGATAGTGAAGTGGGTAAAGCAAGTGAAGAAATCTATAGAGAACAATTTTGTGCCTGCCTCGTGTCTTCGTGTCGGAGAATTGAATCCCAGGGGTCGTGCTTTTGTAGTTCTGTAATCCTGAAGAGAACAATGCGTCGACCGCCATCTCCAGCTAGTTCGAAGCTTGTGCAATCGATTCTCGAATCTTCCACAGTCCTTTGCGGGTGATCCGGGGCAATCAACCACGGCATTGCTGATGACTCCTGTGGACCAGCTCTACGACTCACGGACATGAAACAATTCGTCGATTTGAAGCTATCAAGCAAGCATTGCCCAGCATGTTTTAACCTGATTAGTTTCGGATCTCGGGCCAGCTCAGTCCTGAAGCTTATCTATAGTTAGTACTAGGTATAGAGTACTTGTGTCTCTCCGCTGCTTGTAAATCCTTCCGAAGAGCTTGTTTCAGTCTCCTTCTCGTCCGTAGTTTTGTCGACGCCCTGAACTTGCTCGAAAATTGGTGTCTTCTTCCAGCGTAGCGTGGGACGGGTGGGTCCACCCCATGCGGTGTAAGCAGCTTGCATGAAACCCCGGATTTAAGACCATTTCTCGGGAATACTGGACGATCTACATCCAATCACGATATGGAAGCCCCTCTGGAAACCCAGAGAAAGCAGTAGCATGTTTTAAATTGTGTTAGTAAGGAAAAAGAGGTGAAGGAATCCACCCGGGCCAGAATCCCACCGATAGCTCAAGAACCGACTAATCAGTTTTGAGGAAAGTCTCCTGTGCCCCACCCGTTCCCGTTTTGTGCTGCTGAATAATCTCTGTCGAGCTCTTGATGTCATCCATTTCTGCGACTGCAACATCTATATAAACTTCAAAGAAAGAGGAATTGATCGAGTGCAACAATATATAGTCAACTTCACATTGATCATACACTTTTCATCATGGCTCCCAAGGTTCTCGTTGTCCTCACCTCTCAGGACCACTTCCCTGCCAACAACCACCCCACTGGTTGGTATCTGGTGAGGACCCCGCGATCCGCACGAAAAATCAATTTCTGTGACGACGAGCAACTGACACTATCAATAGCCCGAGTTCGCTCACCCGTGGGAAGTTCTCCATGAGAAGGCCGAGCTGGTTATCGCCTCCCCCAAGGGTGGCAAGGCCCCTCTCGACCCCAGCTCCGTGAAGATGTTCGAGAGCGACCCCTCCTCGACCAAGTTCCTGAAAGAGCAGGAGGCTCTCTGGACCAACACCGTCAAGTTGTCCGATGTTGCCTCCAAGGTCTCTGAGTTCGACGCTATCTTCTACGTCGGCGGCCACGGACGTAAGTCTCTTTGTCAGCCCAGCCTGTCAATTGAGAATGGTACTGATTCCCACTAGCGATGTACGATCTGCACAGCGACAAGACGTCCCTGGCTCTGATCCAGGAGTTCGCTGCTGCTAAGAAGCCCGTCGCCGCCGTCTGCCACGGTCCTGCTGTGCTGATTAACGCGACCACCCCCTCCGGCGAGCCTCTTCTTGCTGGTGCGGAGGTCACCGGTTTCTCCAACACCGAGGAGGACCAGGTCGGCCTCAGCCCCATCATGCCTTTCATGCTGGAGACGGAGCTGAACCGCGTCTCCGGCGGCAAGTACGTCAAGGCCGATGAGCCCTGGGGCGAGAAGGTTGTTGTCTCTCAGGTCGCTGGTCTGGGTGGTGCTGTCATCACTGGCCAGAACCCGGCCAGTGCCACTGGTGTTGGAAAGGCAATCCTCAATGCTCTGGGATTGTAATTGATGTGATGTGTGAAATGATACCTAAATATGCCGACCTGATAAGTTTAATTAGTGATTAATCGATATTTTTGTTCACGAGGGTTGTTTACTTTTGACCTGAGACATCGATTGCCGGGGAGAGGAGCTTGACTGATCCATAACATTCCAGTTTAACACCACCGCTTCCCGCAGGATGCAGTGTCGACTCGAAACGTTCTGGGGCTGAGACACGTTGCCTGTACCTTACCTTTCCACATCCTTCGGCACTATCTCACTCAACAAACTTCAGAAGCAGAAATCTCAGTGACGAGTCTTTCATACTTTCTCCTAAAGCAGGCCGTGTCGGTCTACATGCCGAGAAACAATTAGGTAACATGTCATCTTGGCTAGGATCGTTCCATAGAAGATAGATCGGAACACATACGCCGACGGAATCAGGCAACGGTCGACCTTTCCTTCATGACGCCAATTGACGTCTATAAATCGATGGTATGGCTAGACAGAATCTACACCTGAAGCCTTCCCAGGTGTAAATCTGTCAAATTGCGAGAGTCAATCATAAGTACAATCATTGACCCTTGACGACTAGATCTACATCTAAGACATCATCCATCATGATTGCCACCGACATGACCATAATCCTAGACACCACACTCGACGACCTCTACTCGCTGGACAGCGACGAACCTCATGGGGTGGTGACTGCGTACCCACACCCCAGCCAGCCCTCGCGGGCGATGCCTCACCCCTTCTCGTCCGAGCACTTCCTGTACGGCATCACCTTCCCCAACACCACCGCCCCGGACGCGATGCAAAACATCCTGGAGCGCGGCATCGCGCAGCGCTACTCCTTCATCGCCGGCCGCGCGCCCGTCATTCTGTTCGACTCGCTCCCCGCAGCCACCGACGCGGAAAGCCAGAACAAGCCAGAACAACCCCCGTCCCCAGCCATCGCCGATATCCTCAGCCTCCACGCCCAGCTGCACCCACCCCAACGACCAGAGCTACAGTTCCCCCGCAACGCCTCCGCAATCGCCCTCCCGCCCAGCACACAGATCGCCATCATCGTCCCGCAAGACGGACTGGCCCACCTCCCGCACATCCTACCCCCGGAGACCCACTACCACCTCCTCAGCAAACGGTGGCTTGCACTCTCGTCCCTCCCGACGCCGACCTCCATCATCATTGACCCCACCATCCCCCCAACAGCGGACCACCTCGCGGCCATCGAAGCAGAAATCACCCGCATGCTCCGCCCCATCCAGACGTACCCCTCCCTCCCCTTCGTCATCAAAGTCTCCGTCGCCGCCTCCGGCCGCGGCACGTTTCTAATCCGCTCCGAACCCGACAGATCGGACGCCTGCATCCGCATCCGCGCCATCCTACACACCTCCTTCCCGCACGTCACGCCGCAGAACGCCCACCTCCACCCCCTGACCCTCATCCTCCAGCCCTTCGTGGCGGGCGAGGCCCACGGCATCTCCTTCTTCCTCACGCAGACGGGCAGGGCGATCTTTCACGCGGCCTCGCGGCAGCAGTTCAACGCGCAGGGCCAGTGGTGCGGCGGGTTGGTGTCGTTCCCTGCGCAGCATCGGCTCAAGGAGCGGTACTGGGGGGTTGTCGTCGCTGTAGCGGAGAGTTTACATGCGGAGGGGTATTACGGGCCGGTTGGGGCGGATGTGATGACCGAGGAGAATGGGGGGCGACACGTGATCGTGGATGTGAATCCGCGGGTGACGGGGTCGTATCATCTGGGGTTGTTGCGGGGGCATTTTGTGGGGAGGGGTTTGATGGAGGTGGCGGTTTTGTCACCTTTGTATGTTGTTGGGGATAGAAGCGGGTGGGTGCAGAGTTTTGCAAGGGAGATAGAGGAAGGGAGGATGATTGTTACGGCTTGGGTGCAGGGGGTGGAGGGAGGGAGGAGTTATGTAGCTGTTACGGTGGGTGGGGAGGATGAGAGACGGTTGAAGAGGCTGGTTGGGGTGGTGGAGGCTTTTGTTCGGGAGGGTGAGTCGGGGGTTGGAGAGTGAGAGTATGTACAGCAGTGTACTGTACTGTGTTGGGCATGGACTGTATGCTTGGGGGGGGGGGGAAGGGAGATAAGGTCATCGCATCCATAGTGTTGTTTTTCTATTTTAGCTTCACCCAACCTTCGTCTTGATGGAACTCAAGAATACTAGATCCCACAGCAGAACATCGCCCTCAAGCGATCCCAAGGCCGTGAGCTACTCATCCATTGCGCCTCGAGACTCAGCCCCTCCCCCTCCATTTCCTCGCCCCACTTCTCATTATACTCCTCATCCACTGCACAAGTAGTTGCAGACACATCATCCTTATACCTCATCTCCTCCTTCGGGGTCTCAAACCCCCGGATCGACTCCACCACCAACTCAAACTCCCCTTCCTGCTCCCCAAAGAAACTACAAAACCACAACCATCAGCACAAATCCCTTCCCCCAAAGCAAAACACCTCCCCCCCAGGAATCAAGGAGAAAAGAAGAAAAAACTCACCTCCTCACCATAATCCCCACCCTCCTCACCCTCTCCAAATCCAACGGCTTGACCCCATCCCTCAACTCCCTCCCACGGTACGTCGGCCGAAACGCCTTCCACGCGAACCGCAACCTCCCACCCCCTTCCGGTACGGTGAAGTCCACCTCCCACGACAGCGAACTTCGCTCCCGCCCGTCCGGCCGATTCGGCAGGATCTCATCCTTCAGCGTGAGGGTGTAGCGCTTGTCGTCGGCGCGGGGGACATGCACCTCTAGCCCCGAGAAGCGGGAGAGGTCCCATTCTTTGGTCGTGGTGGTCGTGCGCTGGGAGGCGAAGCCGGCGCCGCCCAGGGTGTGGATGTCGAGGGTGCCGTGGAAGCGGGCTGTGGTCTTTTCGTCGTCGGAAGAAGAAGGCGTGATGGTCAGGTACGAGTGGGAGGCGCCGCCGCGGACGCGGTCGTCGGAGGAGGTCCAGTCTTCGGGGGTCCAGGGGCTGTTTTTGGGTGGGTTAGTGGCTTGCCCGGTGGTGGTGGTGGTGGAGGTGATTGGGGGGGTTGTGGTTGGTCGGGACTTACTTGGGACCTCCGAAGAGGTAGGTTGATGTTGTGGGTGACATTTTTATTGATGTGTGTGTAGTTCTGAGAAAGAGACAAGGGGAATCGGGTTGCGCGGGGTAAGAATGAGAAAGAAAGGTAGGTGGTTTTTTTTTTGTGGATGTTGTTGATTCAGATTCCAGAATCGCGGCAATCGGGATCGGACGGTTTTCGGCATCGATGACGTCGGGATTGCGGAGCCCCCCGATTGCGGAGCTCGGTTGGGTTTAGCTTCGGTAAACGGGGATGGTCCCTTTTACATTTTCCATGATGGCGAGTGGCCAGAATTGAGCTTGTTTCTGTCTGGAGTATCATGGAGAACAGCTCTGCCGTAGCTGTTTCGTGGGAATGGAGCCGTGGAGGACCGGGGAACGTCGATCTGGCCCAGTCTAGATCTTGGAGCTTGGACTTTGTCAATCTTCCGCAGGTCGCAAGACTCTGCCTGCGTGTGTTTCATGCAATACTCGGGTATTGATTATAGGTATACGCCAATTTGATCTGTCAGGTTGATCTTGGTCCAAGAGTCTTAATTTATGATCGTCGTTGGTCCAGAAAATATTGCGCACTCGAGAGCGTCAGGCTTAGAGTCGATGGCCTGAAGTTCTCGATCTCTGGAATCTAGCATAATCGCACTCAATGTAATGTTCTACAGTGAAAACGCGGCAATGGTATCTACGTGTAGTTCACGAACAGAAATGATGGGTGGATAACTGAGCGCGTAGAAGACTGGCTCGATCAATGCTCTGTGATTGTACTGTACAGTACCAAAATGGGGCAGACTCAAAGCGAAGATCGAGCATCTTATCGGCTCAAGCTTATCGGGTCATGGCATGACAGCGCCTGGAAGGAGCATTTTGATTTAGATCTGGACACGCATGACCACCACCCTCGCCACTCGAATCAGCCAAATCCACAGGGCTCATGTCAACGTCTTCCTGACGCAAAAAAAATGCATCCCATGGTAGACACACGTCTTCTGTATATCCGGCGGAACGAAACATATCCGACGGATATACATGTAGTACTTGACGTCATGTGTATGTAGTCTCAACCACAGCATATATCAACAATTGAGTCCTCTCGTCGATTGCGGTGGTAAGCTATTGCATTCAATGATCATCTCCTGAGAGCAAGCACTCTGAAACCAGAATCATCCACCACCACCACCACCACCACCAAACCCCGTTCCACAGCAATCGTCATCATGGTTGCACACTCCGGAGGCATCACGAACGGCCACCCTGGCTCAGTTCGGTAAGTCATACTATGTTTGTCATCCACAGTGCATGTAAGGCAGATACTCATAACTTCATCATGTAGTTCCCGAAACCTCGCCCTCTTCAGTATCTTCGGCATGATTGCCGGCGCCGCTCTCGTCTTCCGCGCCCAGTCCCCCAGCAAGGATGAGAAGCTGTTCTCAAACAAAGAAGCCCAGACGATGGTTGGAGGGCAAACGGGAGAGGACCGGGTGGGACGGGCACCGAGCCATCAGCCCAAGAACTGACCTCTGAAGGATTACTATGAATGTTATGATTATTGAGATGTGGCTATACTGTACTTGTATATAAAGCGAATGGCTGGGCTATATCGCATGGAACATCATTGTTGATGAAGTCTTTCGTTCGAATAGAATGAACTATACGTCCTCCAATTTAAAGTGTGCTGTACAACGCTATCTCAACGCTTCATGAACATAAATCCCATTCTCCAAATCAGTGCCAATAGTTCGGCGCAACCCCCCGAATCAACCCCCACGCCTCCTCCAGCACCTTGACCACCTCCTCCGGCAACGGCTCCTTCTCCAGATCCGCCAGGTTCTCCTCCAGATGCCGCACACTGCTGGCCCCAACGATGATCGCATCCCCCAGCTCCGCCCGCAACTCGGAATGATACTTGAGCCACCGCAGCGCCACCTCCGCCACCGTCAGCCCCAACCGCCCAGACACCTCCTGGATGCTCTCCAGGGCATCAAAGTACGTATCGTTCCAGTAGCGCCCGCGCGCCACCGCGCCCTGCACGATCGCCGGATCGAAGCGCGACCCGGCCTCGAACTCGGTCTGCTGGCGCGCGTACCGGCCCGTCAGGAACCCGCCGGCCAGCGGCTGGAAGGCGTACAGCGCGAGGCCGTACTTCCGGAGACAGGGGAGGAGCTCGGGCTCCACGCTGCGCTGCAGCGCATGGTACACCCCCTGGTAGACCGTGGGGCGGATCCAGCCGTGGCGGATGCAGAGCTCGCAGATCTGCGCCACCTCCCAGGCCATGAAGTTGCTGAGGCCGAAGCGCGCGAAGCGGCCCTCCGTGTGGAGGCGGTGCACCTCGCGCAGGGTCTCCGCGAACGGCACGCGCCGGTCCGGCCCGTGCAGGTAGAACAGGTCGACCTGCGCGGCGTCGAGCGCGCCCAGGCTGTCCTGCAGCCCCCGCCGCACGTCCGCGGGCGTGTGCGTGTACGCCTCCACCCCCGGGACCTGGCTGCTTGCGTTCGGGTACAGCTTCGTGGCCACGGTCAGGCCGCGCGACTGCCAGCCTAGCGCGGCGAGCATTTCCTCGGACGACCCGTGGCCGTAGAGTCGCGCGGTGTCGATCTCGCGGTGGCGGTGTCTTTGGAAGGTGTCGAGGATGGTGGATGCGGTTGCGTTGTCGGAGACGCGCGCACCCAGGGTGTCTATCTCTCGGTTAGGGTCGTGTTTGGGTTAGTGGAGGGGGGGTGTAGTGGATGCGTACTGGGCTTGCCAAATGTCATGGCGCCGAAGACGATTTTGAGGTCGGTGTTGTTGGCCATTGCTGGGGTTGGCTTTTGGCTGTGTTGGTGAATGTGAGACCGTAGTCACTTTTGTGTTATCGAGAAAAGACATGGTCCCCGGGCGGAAAGCACTCCTTATATACATCTTCATAGATGATCTTCTTTGTCTCCTCGTGTCAGCCTGGAGGTTATTCCCGTAGGAGATAAGTCATGACAGCTAACTCCGGCTGCCAAGCCCAACGCTTAAAGTGCTGAACGGCGTTCACTGCAATAACTTAGATGAAGGCGATTCCCAATACGAGCCGTGGCTGAGACTTGCTACGTCATCTAGCCAAATACAAGCCCATCGTTATGTTCGTCTCACCTGCAGCTGCGGATATTTCCGCAACCGCCAAGACCAAGCCGAACAGCCGAGCAATCAACAGATGCTTGACTCGACTTGCCGGGGCGATTGACAGGATGTCAGGTTCTCGAGATAGAGATTGTTTCTAGTTCTCTCGTGCGACCTGAGATAAAATCCGTGCAAGCGACATGCAGATCTCCGAGCTACAGCCGTCGGTGTCCCCGGCGTGCGCCGATCTTATGTCCGAGTTAATCTCCGGAGGTGAAAATGGAACAGACCTGTAGAATATTCTGTTATAAGGCTATTGATCGACAACCTTTGTCTGAGCTTACTTCCAGTCTTCCAGGACCCTGCAGAATGCCTCGCCGAGCTAGAGTGGGTATGCGTTGGAATTGGTGGCATTGCTAGTTCCATGCCAGCATATGCAGCTCTGAACGCATGCGTGGTGCTACCACTGCACGCACCAGGCTCTCTGTGACTGCATATACCGTCCTCATAAATGGTATAGAGCCTTTTGTGATATGTGGACTGGCGTAAGACACTCTTTTGTGACTGACGGAGGGGAAATAAGATCTGAGCTTCTGTGTTGCTTCGAAATGTGTACAACAAATACCTACGTATATATACTCAGTATGTGGGTCGGTCTGCCCGTACATCCTCTGGCCTAAACATATAGATGATAGCATTCTCACCACAGCAGACTAGGTTAGAACAATACACAAAGCATCGAACCAGCCTGATACTTGCATTCTCTGTCATTGATGCAGGCTCCAGCTTCAAGGCTCTTCTTCCGGATTCAAGTCAGACTATGCGTAGATATCAACCGAAGCTCGAATAAGCCGATCCCGGAGTTCTGAGCTCCGATCGCCGGACAGGCGGTACGGCAAAAATACCAGGCGGCTGCCTGCAATTCTCAGTCAGGCTGAGTGTGTGTGGTGAAGATAGCCTAGGCGCGAATCATGGCCGCTGAGTTAGATAAATACGGTCTACTGTGTAATTGTTAGGGGAGGGCGGTGATTATGCTTATTATGGGGTGGTCCGCAGAGATTGACCCGAGCCTTCAACCTGGCTCGCTGATTGGTGTCTCTCGCCGGCCCGGTCGAAGCTCTGATTTTAGCTCGGTTTGTTGTGGAGGCACCGATTTCTCGCCCGGTCTGTTCACCACCTTCCGGGCTGAGTCCTTCTCCTAGCACGCCATTTGGAGGCAGGAAAAACAATCAGCAGCATTTGGACTGACTTTCATAGGGCAGACGAGACTGTGCAACGCAAAATGCGCCCCAAATGACGTTTGACCCTCGATGCATGAAGCATGCCTTGTCCCTTCGTCGATGGCCACCATCGTCTGACATCTGTGAACTATCGTTTTTCAATTGAGGCCGCTGTCGCCCACCCCTTCTCTCTCTTGAGCTCGGGGAATTCCGAGCGGGGTATGACAAGCCGTGCCTCGCGGGCTGGCCACGAGCTTATCTGTTGCCACGACGGCTGCCGCTGGACTGCACCACCACTCTTGGCAAGCGGAAAGACCTTCCACTCTCCGTGTCAATGCTTGTTGTCTCCTCTTCCCCCGTACGTGGGGTAGATGGTTGATGGCTGCATGGTGGTCTGACGGCAACTAGCATACTTGACTCCGCTTTGGATGGCGTGCGACTCTCGTGGTTCGTCGTGCTATCAGCTCCAGTTGTTGAGAATCGAACTAAAATACGCAAGCAAGACCGCCAGCCAGGCCCGGATGCAATGAACAGCGTTACCCACCTGCTGTCGGTTCTGATACCTTTCTTGCTCGGCCAATCACGAAAAGAGCGATATCAGAATGTCGTTGACTATCTTGACCTTGGCTGTCAAGCTAGATAAGCCCTCCAGACGGTGCGGTCTCAATATCTGCTCTGTCGCAGTTGAAAGAGGTGAATGAGAGCAGACTTCAGGATGACCTTTCCCTGCGTCGAAGCAAGAAGTAAGGGTTGCATGAGTACCTAGTAGGTAAGGAGTAAGGCCTCTGGGCTGTGGCAGGGAATGTCTAGGGCGGATGGTGTGCTTTTAGGCGTTGTTGCCATATCGGGTGGGTCTATCGTAAGCCAGCATCTGCCGACGCCCTCCAACTATTGCAGCCCCCCTGCTCCCCTCCTTCTCTGTATCTCTGCTGCACGATACACCCGCGGTGGCGATTAGATATCGAATCCATCTTCCCACTATAAATGCCTGGCGGTCGGCTCGGTCGCATACTGTCGCCCCTCGGTTCAGGTTCATCGCTGTGACACTCCAAACTCCCCACCATGGCTTCGGAAGTCGGTGCCACCGGCAAGCCCAAAAATGAGATTGAGACTCACTTGGCAGGAGTAGACGCTGATGGGAGTAGCTTGGAGCGCAACGAGGAGAAGGAGGAGGTGAATGTTGCCGAGATCCGAGAAGTCACTGCAGTTGAGGCCTTTACATGGAATGTCGATGGCGATCAATCACCTTGTAAGTGATTTAGATGGGCGCATTTCATTTGACCAATGCATTGCACATACTAATCGCTCAAACGCTGTGCAGTCCCCGAAGTAGCTGCTTGTGTTCCCAATACGGATGATCCTAATACGCCATGCAACAGTCAGTACATCAGAGCTCTCGAGTTGGCTTTGGACCTCTGCTAATATTCTGTAGCGGTGCGCGCCTGGGTGCTAACCACAGTGTTTGTCATGATTTTCGCGGCCGTCAATCAATTCTTCAGTCTCCGTTATGTGCGTCAAGCTGGCTTCTTTCTGCGCATGAGGGTAAACACTGACAAGACTAGCCATCGCTCACTCTCCAATATGTCGTGGCTCAGCTGTTGGTCTATCCGGTTGGAAGAGCATGGGAGAAGCTCCCGAGGTGGAGGGTGCCCCTGGGCAGGTTTACGTTCGACATCAATCCCGGGAAGTTTAGCATCAAGGAGCATGCTCTAATCACTATTGTGAGTTGCTGGTGCGATCCACTAGCTGTGTTAGAAGCTCATCTGACTTGACATCACTAGTGTGTCAACATTAGTGCCAGCACGGCATATGCTTCGGGCTCTCTTGTAGCCATCACGATGCCCCAGTACTGGAATCGTGATTTTGGAGCAGGCTTCGCCTTCATCTACCTCCTGACGTCCCAGATGCTAGGGTAAGATTTGCTCCCGTCGCTGGTAATGACCCTGTCTAACCAAATCAGTTTTGGGCTGGCTGGGCTTGCGCGTCGCTGGCTCGTCTATCCAGCTGCACTCATCTGGCCGTCATCGTTGTCGTCGACGGTGCTGTTCCGAGCACTCCATGAACCGGAAAGTCGCGCAACAGTCAACGGCTGGAAGATGAGCCGTTATCGCTTCTTTGCCTATTTTACTGCCATCGGATTTGTGATCTATTGGTTCCCAGACTACATCTGGACCAGTCTGAGCACGTTCGCTTTTGCCACCTGGATTGCCCCAAAGAACCAGAAGGTCAACACCATCTTCGGGGTAAGTCTTCCTGCAATCCTTTTAGGTGGGGTTGGGACTGACATATGCAGATGAATTCTGGCCTGGGATTGATTCCGATTAGTCTCGACTGGACTCAGATCAATTATGCAGGATACCCCCTCATGACCCCCTTCTATATCACCTGCAATGCCTTTGCGGTGGTGGTCTTCTTTTATCTCTTCCTCTCGCCGATTCTGTACTACACGAATGTCTGGAACAGTGCATAGTGAGCCGAGCCATGGTCTACCAAATTATTAGTACTTTCTAATTTTTTTGTTCGCAGCCTGCCCCTGCTTTCCTCTTCCACCTTCGACAACACCGGAAGCTCCTACAATGTTTCTCGAGTTGTCGACGAAAACCTGGACTTTGTGCTGAGCAAGTACGAACAGTACTCACCCATGTATATCTCCATGTCCTACTCGCTCACCTACGGCCTCTCGTTCGCCGCTGTGACGGCCGTCGTGGTGCACACCTATCTGTACAATGGCTCGGAGATCTGGGCCAAATTCAAGAACTCTCGCCACGGCGGTGAGGATATCCATCGGCGGCTTATGCATGCTTATCGGGAGGTCCCCGATATTTGGTATGGGATCTTGTTCGTCGTAACCGCCGGGTTGGGCATCTTCACCGTCAAGTACTGGGAAACCGGCCTCCCCGTGTGGGGCTTCATCGTCGTGTGCTGCGGCATGTGCGTCTTCTTGATTGTGCCCGAGGGAATCCTCGAGGGGACCACCAACCAGCGTGTCTTCCTGAACATCATCACCGAGCTGATTGCGGGATATGCTTGGCCCGGAAAGCCGATCGCGAACATGATGGTCAAGTGCTATGGGTATAACTCGGTCAAGCATGGAATGGATTTTGCACAGGACCTGAAGTTGGGACAATATATGGTGGGTGTCCAACATGTCTGTTTGGAGGATCAACTCTAACTGGCGCAGAAAATTCCGCCGCGGGTCCTCTTCTTCGCCCAGATCTACTCCAGCATCTTAGCCACCATGACTCAGACCGGCGGTATGTTCTCTCCACCAGTTCAGGTGACACCCCAAGCTGACACTCGCTAGTCTTTCGCTGGATGATGGGCAACATCACGGGGCTGTGTGACCCAAAGAACACGCAGAAGTTCACCTGTGCTGGTGCTAAGGTTATGTATAACGCCTCGTTGATCTGGGGAACCATCGGCCCGCAACGCATGTTCCAGTCGGGGCAGGTGTACAACGCGCTTATGTACTTCTTCCTCATCGGAGTAAGTCCTCCCCCATCCCCCGTGTCGGTGGACCTAACGTTATGTTTAGCCTGTGGTGACCGTAGCTGTGTGGCTGGTCTACCGCCGCTACCCCAACAGCTGGGTCAAGTACATCAATGTGCCCATCTTCTTCAATGGCGCGGGGAACATCCCGCCTGCCAACACCAGTCCGTGCCCGTCCTTGCTTCTCTCTGGTGTAAACATACTGACACCCCGCAGCGCAATATTCTCTCTGGTTCATCTTCGGATACGTGTTCATGCACCTCATCCGCAAACGGGCCTTCCTGTGGTGGAAGAAGTACAACTGTGAGTTGGGGAAGTCGTCCACGTCGAAGAATGGACATCGCGCTAATCACATGACTCACAGATCTGCTGCAGGCGGCCATGGACACGGGCACGGCGATCGCGACCATTATTATCTTCTTTGCGCTGACTTATAACGGGATCACGCTGAGCTGGTGGGGAAACAATGTTGGGTCGGACACGGATGATACCAACTCGGTGCCGTGGTTGACGGTCCCGACCGGGGGCCACTTCGGCAAGGGCCCTGGCGAGTTTTAGGGCCGCGCCGTGGGCCAGACTGCATGCGTGCATAATTAATTACGAACTCGGGTCAGATATAGATGGCATCAGCGAGTCTAATGAGCTGGTCACAGGTGGCCGCAAAACATGACAATGGCACGGTCATAGACTTGATAGTCATGAAAAAATATGCCCTGATAGTTCTTCCCTGTGATGTCAGCCAGATGGTGTAGAGATGCATGACGCAATCAGAATGATCTCAAAACTCTGCCATCTATCCTCAATGATGCCTCGAAAGATCTAGACAAGACGCAACCGCACGGCTGACAGGTGATGTAAGAGAAAACAACAGCGAGGATAACCGCGCGTGCAGTGCATTCCGCGTGGCCCCTAATTCTCCCGAGGAGAAATTCTGCTGCCCCGACCGACAGCTGCAACGTTGGTCTCTTATCTCTGGGTCTGGGTCTCGGGACTATACAATCAGATTCTTTTACGGAGTACACTCCAGGGACCACCGGTATAGATCAAATTTCTGCACGACTAGCGTCGCGGATATCCTCGGTTGCCGTCGGGATCAGCCACAGTGCCGCGCGGGTGTGCCTGGCCCGAGCCACATTTCCGAAAGTACCCGTCGCGTACCTTCCGGATTGAAATCGTTGATTGGACAATGGCGGAACAAGCTCCTTCGGAGATGTGGCTGGAGGTAGTAAGACATCCAGGCCCAGCGGAAAGAGATGGAGCACAACAAGTGAAGTACGAACCAGTTTCTCGGCCCGCGACAACATTACTTGCCCTGGTGGTTTGGTGTGAGCACTGATAGACTATCTATCGGCCATTCGGAATTCGATCATGGCACCACGGGCGGAGGCCTGGAAAATTTTGTCGTCGTTAGTCTAGAGATGATGGATAAAAGTGGAAACACACATTGCCAGACAAGTGGGTTGGTGGGTTGGAGGGTTGTGGAGTAGTGAGTAGATATATCAATCCGGGCCTGCCTGAGCTGTTGGGTTTCCTTTCTCTCTCTGGTTCAGTGTGATAGACATCAATCCCATACATACACTCCGGAGACCGGCATCATCCACTCGCCATGGAGCACCACGATGATCATGAAAAGTACTTCTCCGAGACGACGCCCGTGGACAGCACCAGTGATGATTACTCGTCTTCCTTCGACGAGCCCCCGCACGCGGACGACCAGCACCACCCCGACTCGTTGGAGTTGGCCCGCATCAACACCTATCGACTGCAGCAGAAGGCGACGGTAGGGTCGACGCGACCCCCCATGCCCCGGGAGGAATGGCTGCCCATGGGCGCGGGCAAGGAGTATCCGCCGCTACTACCGGACCCGGAGACGTATGTGGTCGAATTCGACGGCGCACAGGATCCCCTGCATCCGTATAACTGGTCCATCCTGCGAAGGTATGGCATGCCAGCAAACCTTCCCCCGTCAGCAAACCCTCATGAACGTCCCAATCACTAACGCCTTCCAACCCCACAGATCCATCCTCGTCGCCATTCTCTGCTACTCGACCTTCGCCGCCTCCTTCACCAGCGCCATCTTCTCGGCGGCGTCGACGGGCGTGAGCCGGGAATTCTCGATCAGCACGGAGGTTAGCACGCTCGGGGTGACGCTGTACGTGCTGGGGTTCGCGGCGGGGCCGACGATCTGGGCGCCGGCGTCGGAGCTGATCGGGCGGCGGTGGCCGCTGGCGCTGGGCTTGTTCGGGTGCGGGATCTTCACGGTCGCGTCGGCGACGGGCAAGGACGTGCAGACGATCATGCTGTGCCGGTTCTTCGGGGGCCTGTTCGCGGCGAGCCCGATCTCGATCGTGCCGGCGGTGTTTGCGGATCTGTTCAACCACGCGCAGCGCGGCATCGTCATGTCCATCTTCTGCATGGCGGTGTTCGTCGGGCCCTTCGCCTCCCCCTTTGTCGGCGGCTTCATCGCCAGCGACGGCCGCCTCGGCTGGCGCTGGACCCTGTACCTGCCCGCCATCATGGTCGGGGCCGGGTTCGTGCTGGTCGCGCTGTTCCTGGACGAGACCTACGCCCCCGTCATCCTCGTCCGCAAGGCCGCCCGCCTGCGCTGCCAGACCCGCAACTGGGGCATCCACGCCAAGCAGGACGAGGTCGAGGTCGACGTCCACGAGCTCGTCCGCAACAACTTCACCCGCCCGCTGACCATGCTGGCCACCGAGCCCATCCTGCTGCTGATCTCCTTGTACATCAGCTTCATCTACGGGCTGATCTATGCCCTGCTCGGCGCCTACCCCGTCATCTTCCAGGGGGTGTACGGGATGAGTGCCGGGGTCGGGGGTCTGGCCTTTGTCGGGTTGATTCTGGGCGAGTTGCTCGGCGGCGTGTTTGTGCTGTTCCTGCAGGGCGATTATAAGCGCAAGCTGGCCGCCAATGGGGACCGCCCCGTGCCGGAGTGGCGGTTGCCCGCTGCGATTGTCGGCGCGGTGGCCTTTGCTGGGGGCATGTTTTGGTATGTTTCTTTCTCCTCCTTGGAGTTCATGTATAGCAATGCACTATACTTCCTGCCCCATTCTTCCCCCGCATTCGCTAATATCGGTTGTGGTAATATAGGCTCGGCTGGACCGGCTACAACCCCCACATCCACTACCTCGTCCCCATGGCCTCGGGCGTCCTCACGGGCTTCGGCATCTTTTGCATCTTCCTGCAATGCTTCAACTACATTGTCGACTGTTATCCAACTTTGTACGTCCCCCACCCTCCTCTTCCTTGACCTTCCCAGAAAAGCAATGTGTACTAACGAAAAAAATAGGGCAGCATCCACCATCGCCGCCAACACCATCCTCCGCTCCGCCGTCGGGTGTGCCTTCCCGCTCTTCTCGCGGCAGCTGATGCAGAACCTGGGCGTGCAGTGGGCGGGCACCCTGCTCGGGTGCATTGCCACGGTGCTCATTCCGATCCCCGTGGTGTTCTGGCGGTACGGACCCTGGTTGCGGAGTCGGAGTGCGCTGGCGGCGTCGCCGGTGGTCGGGGTGGAGAAGGGGGAGGAGGAGGGGAAGGGGGTGATGATGGTTTGATTTGAGGATGTTCTGCCCCGGTGGGGGTTGGAGGATGAGGTTGTATTTGTGGAGTGTGCTGTGATGTATGGTTTGACGAGATACCCTTGCATTCTTGTTCTTAGCGCTTTTAGATACTGTATGTGATGTCTGATGACCAAAACAATTGAAACTCGAAATTCAATTCCATTTCAACACGTTCCATTTGTCTTGCAGATACGACACGGATGACTCCAGGATTCGCAACCTGTTGCGTATTCTTGGACAGAGGTTGCTTTGCGCCCTTGTACCAGGGTAAATGTGTTCGGTAGAGGCGAGGGGGGTGGCCATTAGTACCGAGTACTAACGTTGTCGTTATCAGGAAATCACACTAAACGCCCCGCACGAGGAATAGGGGACCTGGTTTGGAGGAGTCAATATCGCAAAATCTGGCCCAGCTGGCCCCAATCTTGTTCATTGAGCTCATCGCCTTTCTCGTGACATCGTACATTTACACTTGGAGGCCAAGCATCGTACTTAGCGAACAGTGTCGCTTGTGAAGAGATATACTGGGAGAGACGGCGGATGAATTTATCCCCACAAAGTACGCGGCAGCCTTGCGGTAACAATAAGAGCAAGCTTTCCAAGATAGCGCATTCCTCACAACGTGTTGAGATAGATTTAGCTTCGTTCTTTTCGAATCAGGCGGCACAAGTCAGTCCACAGTAAGACTAAGACTGCTCAGGATAAGAACGCCCTCTATTCTGAGTACCTTTCTCATCCTCAACCCCCGGGAAATTGGGGGTTATTGACGAATGACTGAAACCAGTTTCCGGACGTATCGTGGAGAACACTGCTGAAAAGGTCCTGGTCGAGAAGGAAAGGAGACGTCAGCAGAGGCGCCATCTGCACTTCCGCATCCGACATGGGGTCCACCGACATGATTGGGTCAGTAAGATTATCCTGCGCCTCTCGCGCGGTGGCGGCCGAACGGGGCTCGTTCGTATATGTGGTCGAGCGTGGTTCGCTAGGTCTCTGAGAATGTTCCCTTTGCTGTCGCTGCAGCAATAGGAGAATATTGGCAGTCGGAATATCCCCCTCCCGTTCCATTGTCTCCAGGCCCGCGAGACGCTGCATGTTCTCTTCCAGGGAGAGCACGACCTCATCCGGCGGGCACATCTCGTACCCCAGGTCCAGGCTGAGCTGGCGGTAGAGTTGACACAGCGTCAGCAAAGTCCGATACCAGCCCGTGGCTAGGCCCCAGACCTTGCAGGCACGGCCGAGCCAGCCATAGGCCCAGACCAGCTGGTCGGACACAGACTTCCCGTCCGGCGCCTTCTCGATGCGTGTCCCTTGAGTCGCGTCCTGCGTCGTGCAGAGTATCCAGGCCGCGGCGCTAAAGACACAGAAGCAGGTGAAGGGGGTTTGGAATTCGATACCACGCTGCTCGAGCTCCTGCATGATCGTGATGATATTTGCCGCAGCGGCAGACGTGGTCTGGTAGCATCTTTCCCACCATCCGTCTGGGGCGTCCTCTGAGAGCAGTGCCGGGCTACCAGGGTCCGTGGCCGCGCGGTTGATGATCGGCAGCGCAAACGGAAGATATTCCCGATGCAGAAAGATGACACTTAGATAGTAGATGAGGTTCAGGATGGCGAAGCGCTCCCCCTCCCCACGGGATATGTACACACGAAAGTTCACCCCGGCGCCCGAGTACACCAATTGCGGATGCTGTGACCCACGCCAGTCATTTAAAGCGGCTAAGCTGCGCGCAGCGAAAGAGTCGCTCTTCCATGGCGGTTCCTTGGAAGCAAGCGAGTCGCGCTTGCGGCCACCCGCCGACACCCAGGCCGAGATTCTGTGCCATATAGAGAAGCCTTGAATTATCAGAAGCAGGAAACTGTCGCACCCCAACCGGTCTATAGAGAATGCCTGGAAGCGATAGTCCTCTTCTTCGGGGTCCCATATATTCAGAAGTAGCTCACGTGTGACCACTGGCCTGCCCTCAAATGCGAAGTCATCTTCCCCCAACGGTAAAGGGATTTCACTGACACTCATCGAATGACTGGAAGCATGACACTTTCCACACCCGATCATAGCATCCACCAAGTAGCAGGCCCAAACGGTTCGACGCGCTTCCTCCAGGCGAAATGTCTGCGCCGCTGAAACATCCTTTTCCGAGGAAGTTTGATTCGCCGCATGGACTCCATGCGCAATGCGAGAAGCCATCCCGTTGTAGATCCACGCACGGGAGCCCTCGCCCTCGCCCCAGTCATAGAGACATAGCATGACCAGTGCCTGGCATGAATAGAGATCCATAGTTTGTGCACTGTATTGCATGATATGCTGCCGGACGTAGTCAGCGAAGATTCTGGAGGTTCTAGCTGCACTGCCATGCTGTCTGAGCACCTCCGGGATAAATCGAGCAGTCACAGCCAGGATGGCACATAGTAACAGATCAGGTATCCGATGCTGATCCAGGTCAAGGACAAAGCTGGGCTGGTGAAAGAAGTTGAACTCCGGGAACTGGCGGATGAAAGTATGGAACGCACGCTCGACGATTTCTTTGCTCAACCCAGTCAAAGGAGTTCGGCCCCTCGATGCTTCGTTGCAATGCGACTCGGGCGCGCTGTCCTCCGGCATACGATACTGCTGGGAGTCGAGAAGAGAGGGAGGATGGCGTTGGCTGAGGTGACGCCGGGAAGCCTCTTGAGTATCCGACAAGAGGTCTGCCCGAGACGGATCGACTCCCAGGTTATCAGGAATACGAGCACCGCTGTCCTTCCGGGGACGGGCAGAGACGCGCACCCGATTTGATGCATGCTTGGGTTTTGTTAGAGTACATTCGCGTCCGCGATGCAGTGTGCAAGCTCGACAGGGTGGGGAGCCGTTGTGGTGGCATTTGACCTTCGCACTCCTGGACCAACGCTCATAGTCAGCGCCAAAGTCGAGGGCCAGAATGAAGAGCTGTGGTGCCACTTCATCTGTCATACTAGAAGCCAGATTCCTGGTTCATATGGGCATCAAGCTCACCGACACCAATGACACGCAAGTGTGGATCTCATGATCTGGAATGTTTGTGGTGAGTGTAGATCTCCATCAGCAGCAAAAGGTGGGTTGGGGAAGGGGGAAGCGGGAAGCGAGAAGGAGAACTGGACCAAGAAACAAGATCTCATTCCCGAGAGCCGAATCTCTATCGCATATCACATGACATCCATACCACGATTCACATTCAATAATGGTATGGATGGACAAGCTGCTTTTAAATACCTCCAGAGAGTAATTCTAGAGACAAATGCCTAAGTTATGCCGAGGTACGATAGAGGTAGATCCGTGCGCGTGAGTGTGTCGAATTGCGCCTCCAAGAGGATTTTCCGATGTTGCTGCAAGAGCAATTAAGCTTCCAGCAGAATGACTGACAGTCTCGCATATTGAGGAAGATTGATACATACTCGTCAATTAGGGTTGTCTTAGTGACCTTAGTCGGGGTTTGAATAAGAAATTCTCTTTAGAGCCTCTTGGGGGCCGCTGGATGCCGTAATGCGAAATGCGAAATGCGAAATGCGAAATGCGAAATGCGAAATGCGAAATGCGAAATGCGAAATGCGAAATGCGACAGACGTCGATTTCTAAGCCGAGATCACCTCAGACCGGGACGTGCTCGACTTTCCTCTAAGCTGGAACTAAGAGCTATGAATTCTATTGAACAAATAAGCAAACTGGCGTCATTTCGAGTAGTGGCGCCATCAGTCTTGATCTAGAACGACAGTCAAATGATTTATAGCTTCCTGTATCCCATCCTCCTCCTCCTGGTCCAAACCACAAAAGCATCAAAAAAGGCTGGTCATTCCAGAATCAAATCAGCAAATGGCTACCTCTACCAAGATTTACTTAACCCCGGAGAATAGTGGTGTTTTCAGCTCATCCGGACTGAGCTGGGCATCTGCTCGCAAAGTGAGCGAGGTGCTCCAGCATGACATGGAGAATCATCACATCTATCGCAATGATATTGAGTTTCACAGTAAGCACGCTAGGGGGCGCCGGGGTAACCATCAACTGATACTCACCTGGTCCCGCCAGATCATCTTGTGCACTTCATGCTCACGAGCTGGGCCTTGGGAGCCTCCCCCGAAACCATCGAGTTACAGTATAAACGCGAGGCGAAATGCCAACGACCAGCATTTCCCCGGGACGAGGCCAGAATCCAGTCGTTCGCCGACAAGAAGGAATTCATGAAGCACCTGTACCACGAGGACCAATATTCCAACTACCTGGCCTTCTTCCAGCGCGTGATCGCGGAAAAGGGGGTCGCGGCGGTCGTCAACGAGTACCTCTTCGGCGGCGACGAGCTGGCGGAGTCGCTCCTGTCCCGGCTGTTCGCGGGCCTCGTCCACCCCATCATCCACCTAGGGTTTGGGATCGAGTTCCAGCAGCCGGCGATCGTCGCGCAGGCGCTGGCCCAGGCGTCGGTGCATCAGGATTACCTGGGCGGGGACTTCTACAAGCCCGCGGCGGCGGCGGCGGCGCGCGCCCCAAACCCAACCAAGACACTCATGGAGATCATGGACGAGATGCGCGCCAACCAGACCCTCCGTGAAGCGGCCGTTTATGGTGACTCGGAGGTCTTCGCAGACGGTATCTTGAAGCGAGCCGGCGCCGAGGTCATCCGGGCGTGCTCTCAATGGACCGTCCCTGAGGACAAAATCCGCGAAAAACTGGGGGAGATGATCAACGCCGCCAGTGAGTCTTTCTCTCGCTTTCCTCTCTCTTGAGATCCTGGTTCCCTGGAAACATTCAACTCACCCCACCGAACACATCAGTCTACTGGACTGCGACCGCGCAGCATCCGCAGAAGCAGTTGAAGCTCGACTTCTTCTTCATCCACGCCGTGAACCTCGCCATTTTCTTCCAGGTGTTCACGGACCTTCCGTACCTGAGCTCTGCCAACAAAGCGCGCCTGCTGGAGATGAAAGGGCGCACGGATCTGCTGATCTGGGCCTCGCGCAAGATGCCGGAGCCGCAGCCCCGCGATGTGCTGGAGTATCCAATCCACCTGGGCTGGCCCGAGGTCTTCGCCCAGAGCTACCTTCACCCCTCCGATGACGGCCACCTGTCCAAGTTTGTCCGCACCGTGGCAGCCGCCGAGCAGCTGTGCCGCCCGCAGGAATCGACATGGGATCTCCCCGTCCGAGGAGACATGTGGCTGCGGATCGGGAATATGGGTACGTTTCGTTCTCGCCGTCCAGATCTATCAATTCTTATTTTCCCGAGATCGCTCAGCTGACCACGCTCCTTCTAGCTGTGGACTCTGTGGGCATCGTTTCCGAGGATATGTGGGTTCGTGGATCCGGGTTCGAGGAGTCCTGGCAGAAATTCAGGCCCCGGACATAAAGCCCTAGGTGTTTACATGGTTTAATGGGAGGAAACTTGGATGGGGTTATTGGGGTGGGGGATGAAGAATAGGGTTTGGGGATACTGCTGGGGAGGGGGGGGCTATGGTGGTGGTAATGGTGGTTTTGGGAGTGGGAGTATTTTTTGGTTGAGGCATTGTGGTAATGATCCTGGGTACAAGGTTATTTGTCTCGGTGAGAACCATTATCATTGCTACTGGATTCATCAACACCGTAAGTACTATTCTGGATGCACAAGGTAAGGATAAATCCCTAAGATCATTAAGATGCACTCACTGAATGGCGTCACGACTGATTGGTGAAACCGGTCACTGTGATGTCATCCCCCCTTCCAGCCATCAACCTATAGCAGCCTCTCGTTTATCAATCTTTCCCAGCAGAAACCACAATTGAGGAAGATTGTTTCAAGGAGCAATTAAGTCTTGGTCGTATCGAGAATCTTCTTGACTGGCTGGTATGGCCTCCGGCTTTTTCTGCGCTGGAGACCCATCAGAACTAGTCTGAACTCGTGATCGTCGGATGCAATCTGGGGAACGAGGATCAAGGAACTTAGAACTCGAGTGGTCCATCGAATCCAATCGTAGAACGATTAGATCCCCGCCGTCTGGGTCTGGCCGACGACCTGCAGTGACCTTGTTCTGCGGAGATCTTCGCAGCCCACCTGCTCCCTCTATCGTGTCCGGGTAATGTATCCCATCAATTAGCGACAAGAACGCAGCTCATTCGCACCTGTCATGTTTGTGTCATGCTTCTCGGCGCTCAAACAGCGTATCGAAGCTGGGTCTACCGTTAGGTCATCGTGATGCGATTCAGTATAGCCCAAGCTTATATGCATTCCATGCCGACCACCCAGAAAAACGCCCAAGCAACAGATTCCAAATTCACTGCATTGCTCCGGCCATGCTCCAAGCTCTGAACGTCTACAGCGTCACATGCCATAGAGCAATCCGACACAGCGCCTTCAAACGTGTCAACTACCAGCTGCTCTTCACCGTCTCTCGATACTCGACCAGTACCACCTCGCCCTCCCGCAAGCTGGCCACCATGGCGGAACACTCCCATCAATTCATGAACACCTCCGGCGAGACGGACCCGGTCTGGGTCCGCCACATGCCTTACTCCAAGTATCCACATTTCCCTGTCCTGGATGAGAATGTTGAAACCGATGTCTGCATTGTCGGGGCCGGCATCGCCGGTATCTCCATCGCGTACGAGCTGGTCAACCGCGGCAAGCGGGTTACCATGATCGAGGCCCGCAACGTCCTCTCCGGTGAGTCCGGCCGCACCAGCGGCCACCTTTCCAACGCGCTCGATGACGGGTACACCGAGATTCAGAAGAAGCACGGGTCCCAGGGCGCCCGGGCCGCGGCCGAGAGCCACACTTGGGCCATACAACGCGTCGGGGAGATTTCCAAGTCCCTGGGCATCGACTGCGAGTACCGCACGCTGCCGGCCTATGAGATCTCGCAGTACCCGCGCGGCGACTCCAAGCACGACCAGGAGATCGCGGAGCTGAAGGAGGAAGTCGATCTGGCCCAGAAGCTGGGCCTCCGGGCCTCGTACCACGAGGGACTCGCCGTGAAGGGCTGGGACGGCGCGATCGACCAGCGCGACGCGGCCGTCTTCGCCGACCAGGCCACCTTCCACCCCACCAAGTACTTCGTCGGGGTGCTGGAATGGCTGCGCCAGCAGCCCAATTTCCAGTGTTTCACCCATACCCGCATGATGTCCGTCGAGGAGAAGGATCTCGTCCAGGTGAAGACGTTCAACGGCTACACGATCACCGCCAACGACGTCGTCCAAGCCACGTGTGTCCCGCTGCAGAAGCTGAGTGTCATCGCCGAGATGGAGTACATGCGCACGTACTGCATTGCTATCCGCGTGCCGAAGGGGTCGATTGAGGACTGTCTGCTGTACGACGAGGCAGAGGCGTACAAGTACATCCGCTTCACGGAGTGCGATGCGAAAGAGGATTATCTGGTGGTCGGGGGCTGCGATCACAAGGTCGGCCAGGAGGAGACGGGAGGCCGGTTTGAGGAGCTCGAGACCTGGGTGCGCGAGCGGTTCACCCAGGCCGGCTCGGTCGACTACCGGTGGAGCGGGCAGATTCTCGAGCCCGTCGACTATATGGCGTTCATCGGCCGGAACCAGGGCCAACACCATACCTATATTGTGACAGGCGATAGCGGGAACGGACTCACTCACGGTGTGCTAGCAGGCAAGCTAATCGCCGACGAGATCACCGGCACTGAAAACGCCTGGGCTCAGCTGTACAACCCCAACCGTCTCACGAGCATCGCAAAGTCGATGCCTAGCATGATGAAGCATGATCTGCAGATTAATGCCCAGTACAAGCGGTGGATGCAGTCCGACATCAAGGACATCGAGGATCTCGCGCCTTGTTCGGGAGGCGTGATGAAGGAGAACCCGGCCAAGCCAATCGCCGTGTACAAAGATGATCAGGGCAAGGCCCATAAGTACAGTGCCATTTGCCCGCACATGAAGGCCGTGTTGAGTTGGAACGATACGGAGAAGAGCTGGGATTGCCCGGTCCACGGCAGTCGGTTCAGCTGCGACGGAGTGTGTATTGAGGGACCGTCCAAGGCCAACCTGACGCCCATGGATGAGTTTGCGAAACGGGAGCAACGGGCTCAAGAGGCCATGTAAACGATATCAGAATTTTCTTTTCTTCTTTTCTTTTCCATCAATGAGATGTATGTAATGGTTTTAAGTCGAGTACCATGGATTTGTATTAAAGATGTGCGTTGTCCCGGGATAGAATTAACCATGAACGGGTAAGGATACGAAAACGAAGTGCGACCAGGGATTAAGCTTAGATATTGTGGAACCCGCCGCCCCTTTCCTAATCGGGAGCACGCAACGAGATACGAAGCATCATTTTCCCCCTCTTAGACACACTGCCACGAGGATCAGTTCTCCAGCCATCGCTTACGCTGCATTTGAGGCAAAATGAGGTCCACTACTGCCTTAATTATGGATCGAGTCCACAGCTGGGGATTTCTGGTACAGCGACAGCTTTTAAGATAAAAGCAGGGCGCAATCCTCTGCCTTGTCTTCTTTCTCTCTTGCAATCTAGTCGCCATTGAATCTCTTATGCCAATACTTCCTTTGCTAATCAACCAGCACAATGGCTATGGATTTCACGTTCTATTACTACTCGCCGTCCACCGCAGCCGCGGGCATCTTCGTGGTCCAGTTCGGCCTCAGCACCCTTCTGCACTTCTACCAGCTGGCCCGGACTCGGTCATGGTTCATGATCCCTTTCTTCATCGGAGGCATCCGTATGTCAAGCATACCATCCGTTGCACATATCCACACAAGCTAACAGTACGGATCGACAGTCGAGACCATCGGATACGTGGGCCGCCTGCTGTCCGCCCTTCAAAGCCCCGATTTCACCAAAGGGCCCTACATCATCCAAAGCGCCCTGATCCTCATTGCGCCCGCCTTCCTCGCCGCGAGCATCTACATGACCCTCGGTCGGATCATCCGTATGGTCCACGCAGAGCAATACGCAGTCATCCGACTGAGCTGGATGACCAAGATCTTCGTGACGGGCGATGTGCTTTCCTTCTTGATGCAGGCTTCCGGTGCGTTTCCAGCCACAACCCTGATTCTGCGACAACTTGACTGATCCATGAACAGGCGCCGGGCTGATGGTCAGCAACTCCAACGACCCCTCCACCGGAGAACACATCATTATCGGCGGTCTCTTCGTCCAGATCATCTTCTTCGGCTTCTTCATCATCACGGCTATTATCTTCGAGTCGCGCATGCGGAAGAACCCGACCGGCACGGCCATGGAACTGTCCGGTGTGTGGCGCCGGCACATGGTCGCCCTCTATGTCTCAAGTTTTTTAATCTTCATTCGTTCCATCATCAGGGTGGTGGAGTACCTGGAAGGGTATGACGGGTATCTCATGAAACACGAGGCGTTCATCTATGTCTTCGACGCGCTCCTGATGTTCGGGGCGATGGTCGTGCTGCAGTACATCCATCCCAGCCAGATCAACTGCTTCCTCGGGATGGGGGACAAGTACTCGGAGAAGGCCTTCAAGACACGCAAGTTCGTGCCGCTTGCGACGGAGATGGAGGTGTCGTCTGATGTTTGAGGGGGTGTGTTCCGCGATGAACATTGTGGATGAGGTCTTTACGAAGCGATGATTGTTTCGCATGTTTGTCTGCCACCGATGCGTATGTCTGTATATACTATTAGTTTGCGCTGCGTTTTTCAATCTCCTCTGCAACCAACTTGATCAATCTCAACCTATCATTATCATCTAGTCGGGAATAACCTCATGCCAACTTTGCTATACTCAGCCGTGCGGCTCGCATCACCATCACCCTGCCATCGGTTTCCTGCTTCTCGGCATGCATGCATTGCCGCAGTGATTGACGTGCTGCTATCCGCATTTAGGCTGAAACTACCGTATCGTCGCTCGTCATAATGCGAATCAACCAATCCACTCGTATCGGGCATTACCCTCCTTCTGCGACTGGCTGATAAGCCAAAGAAGTTTCTCTTGATTGCATCTGCAGCACCCCGCAGATGCGCGATACTACCAGTACCCAATGATGTGTGTGGTTTCGCACAAGCAAATGCCGTCACACCGGGATCGAAGAAGTACATATCCCCAAGCCAGTCCCCCTCCCTTCCTCCCCAAACTTCCCAACCTTGATTACCAGCACAATGCCAGAAACTAACCCGCGGGACATCCTCCCGAACCTTCCCTGCGCCCTCCCAGCAACAGGCATCCCAGCAAACACAGACATCCGCAAGACTGCGGGCCTATTCTCCGACCTCTTCCGCACCGACCTCACGCCCACTCTTTTCACTCAAGACGCAGTATGGCGAGACACCTTCGCCCTGACCGGTACCTTACGAACCTTCTACTCCGCGCCCACCATCTGCGACGTCTCCAACCGTCTACGCATCAGCCGAGAAGCCGATACCTTCTGTGTCGACATCGACGCCGCGAAGCCCGTCCGCCTGGGTGCCGAATGCGGCTGGATCGATGTACCCTTCGTCTTTCGGACCAGATCGCGCCCAGCCACCAAATGCTCCGGGGTGGTATCGCTGGTCCGGACCGCCGCGGAAGAGGAGTATCGGGTGTGGATGCTGTGCACGATGCTTGAGGGATTGCTCGGGTGGGGGGAGGTGGATTCTCTGGGTCCGGGGGTGCAGAACATCTATGAGGTCGAGAAGGTGGACGTTGATTGTGTGGTTGTCGGGGCGGGACACTCCGGGCTAGGGACGGCGGGCCGGTTGAAGGCTTTGGGGGTTTCGTGTGTGGTGGTTGAGAGAAACGCACGGGTCGGGGATAATTGGCGGGTGAGGTATGATTCGTTGAGGTGTAGGTTTTCCCACTAAGCATCCAGTGCTCTCTGGAGGGCTGGGGTTTGGCGACGGAGCTGAACTCCAAGGCACCAACTAGTACACACCATTCGCAATTGGTCTCATCTCCCCTTTGAGCGTACCTTTCCCCCTGCGTGTGGGGAGTGGTTGTCCAAGGATCAGCTGGCGGATGGGCTGGAGTCTTGGTCGCGGCGGTTTAAAATTGTTCGTCGCCCCCGCCGCTTTTGAGATGAGTATAGGGGAAACTACTGATGGGATATAGAACTTCTGGACGGCCACCGAGCTGGAATCCGGAAGCTGGGATGAGATGAAGAGGAAGTGGACGCTGAGACTTCGACAGCATGGAGGTGATCAGCGGCCGAGTCGTCGTCTGTCGGTCACTTGCTCTCATGTCGTGCTTGCCACGGGCGGACCCGCGTTGACACCTCGCCAGCCTCGATTGTCGGGCGAGGTTTGTCTGCTTGTTCTCGTCATCCTATCTTTCTGCTGATGAACGTTGATAGAAAATGTTCAAAGGTGAGTTCCTGCACTCGGCGAATTACAGGAATGGAAAGAAATGGAAAGGTAAACGGGGCGTGGTGATTGGCTCGGCCAATACAGGTAAGCCACAGTGCTCAACTTCAATACGTCTATTGAGACTTCCCCTTGCGGTTGAATGCGAATGAAACCTAGGCCATGATATCGCAAAGGATATGGTCGCATCTGGGGCTTCGTGTGTCACTATGGTGCAGCGTAGTACAACTTGTGAGTTGCTCTACACTTTCTTTGCCAATAACATGAACCTTTGGCTCATGAGCTGATAGCACCAGACGTTCTGCCTCGGGAATACCTGCAGCGAGCATGGGGGGGTAGGCTGCGTCCGCTGCCGTCTTTATAAGTTTTGTCCGAGAGTCTTGCTCTGATGGCACGCCAGGCATGTTCAACGATGTCACGCCTACGGAAGTCTCCGACCGCGAGATGAACCTCGTCCCGACTGCTGTAGCGCGGCTGATGACCATGGCAGCCGTGCATCCCCAGGCCGCCGCCGAGCCAGAGCGGTTCCAGGCTCTCCTCCGCGCTGGGTTCCGAGTGGAAGTGTTTGGAGATCTGATCTATCAGTTGAACCAGCGTCTTGGTGGGCATTCAATGGATACAGGGTCATCGGCAATGATCGCCAGGGGCGAGGTGGGGATTATATGAAAGCTAGAAACACAAGCGAGTCAAGTGCGCTGACTGGGTTTCGAATAGATCAAAGTCAAATCCGATAGTCCGTTAGCGTCATACACAGAAGAGGGCCTCCTTTTTAGTGACGGGAGCGTCCTTCCGGCAGATGTTGTGATCTTCGCGACGGGGTTCACAGGGAACCTTCGTGATTCGGTCCGCACGTTCTTCGGCGAAGACATCTACAATCGCGTGGAGGACTACTGGGGTATTGATCCGGAGGGTGAGTTGAAGGGTGTTTATGTCCCAACTGGCCGTAAGTGTAATCTGTTCTGCTTCTTTGCATGATACGTTATGAGGAGTCTTGAGAGTTGACGTGAAATTCATGCCAGATCCTGGTCTATGGTATATGGGAGGAGGAATGGGCCAAGCTAGGTTCTATTCGAGATTTGTGGCCTTGCAGATCCGTGCCAGCCTCGATGGGACTCCACTGCCTGTGTACCAAGGAATACACCTAAAGGAGAACTCGGCATAGTCGGCGAAATTGAATCTCTCATGATCCACTGCGAGACCCCTAGGATAGATCCTAATTGCAGCCGCTCGAGAACATAGACTGAATGAAATCCCGGCTGCCCTAGCATTGTCAGATGTAGACATGTTCTAGTTGCACTCAAATGGGACTTGAATCTCATGTGAATTGCCATCATCGCGCCTTTTAAAAGGCTGGCAGCGGTCCTGAGATCATGACCTGTCCCGCCTTCCTCCATTCAAGTTTCTCAGCCAGCATATCCCAGCTCAGTGGACCGTCAAAACGTCCTATACCTTTCAGACGAGCCGCCACAGACGCAACTAACTGTTCGAACTGGTCTTTGATCTCTTTTATTTGTTGTAGATAGTTCGACTCATGGAAGGAGTCAGCGGATTCATTATCATTGGTATCGAAGTCGTCGTCACCCTCGTCGCTAAAGTCATCATCGACGTCAAGACTATGTATGCGGGTCTTGCGGTCCACAGCTGGATGATTGCGACTGTATGTATTTCTCAAAGTCCTCCCGAATTGAGACTGGTCGCTTCCGTAGCGCGTGGCCTGAACCTCTGAAAAACGGACACAAAGGTCGAGGATAGAGACAATGGCTTGGTGGATCATTTCAAGATTGTCCGATAGCAGGCATTGTTCTTTAAGTGACATCATAAATTTATAGTGGGCCTCGACCATACCATCAATGTCACTGGCGGCAGATAAGTCCTTGCGTAACGACGCGGTCGCTGCTGAAATGACGAAGTCTGTCATGTGACTGTAGATGGCGTTGAGAAACCAGAGCATGTTGTGTCGCAGCGCATAGCTTAGCGTATTGTTTCTCGTATCTTGTAACTTGTCATGGATATTGCTATGCTGTAAGCGCTGTTTCACAAGTGCATGCTTCGCTCTGCGAATTTGCATCAGAAATCTGGAAATTCGCTGGTAATCATAGATCGCGGATTTCGGGATTATGTTTGCAACAGGCCACGGTAGAATATAATCAAATGAAATTGCATTAAGCATGTTCATCGATCGGCTGCTGCTCTTCTCGCTGTTTAGTCCATCCGTCGAGGATCGTACAATGAGTCGTGACGGGTCAATAAAGGGCATCGAACCAAGAATACTCTGTGCCAGTTCTGTAAGGAGATATCGATCGCTCCATGCCGCTTTCCCTCTATCGATCAGGTCGAATATTTTACTGTCGATTATGCCAGACATGCTCATGTCTCGGCAGAGGTAGATGTACTCCAGAGCCTGAAGCGATTCCCACAATCCACACTGTTTGTCAAACTTGCGTCTCAGTAACGCAGATGTAGCATTGTAGTTTTCCTCCACCATCCTTTGGAGGGCAGACTCGAGCAAAACAGAAAAAGGAAGGTAAGATGAAGGGGATTCTGGAGGGCACACGTCTTCTATCGTCACGGATGTTTTTCTGCGGTCCTCATCACCCGGACTCATATTCAAGTGCCGCAAGAATACCATGCTCTTGCCGGCAATGAGAACTTTCTGCATGATGGGTTGGATGAATTGGGGCACAGAGGAGATGTTCGAAAGCGCATCGAGGGTATACCAGTCATGCCAGAGCGTTCGCAGGTCACCATTCTTCTGCTGGTGGTGAACGAAAAACCCGTGATTGGCTGCCTCTTCTAGTTTGCCGTTTTCTAGCCAGAGACGAATAGGTCGGGCATATGTTTCCAGACATGAAAAGAACAGATCAGCAAGGACCGCGAACCCATCATCGTCACCTGTCGCTTGAGTCAAGCATACTACATCGTACAGACGATTGAGACATTGAACGGAAGCATTCACTGACGTTGTCTCAAGCTTCGAGACTAGGTCTGACAGTAACAGGAGAAGCCTAGTCTCACGGCACACATCTTCAGAGAGCTGCAGCAGACTGACAGAGGCGGTTGACGTTGGAGAAAGGTATTGGTGTTGTGCTTTTGAAAGAAACATGTCATAATTACTCAGACAGCCTTCCAGCCCCCGCTGGAAGGTTTGCATAGAAGGAATAGTTTGTGGCATCCTGACGAACAGTCTGAGAATGTCGACTTGAGTTCCGACTGAACTCAGGGATCGTAGAACCGAGGAGAAAGTTTCTCTCGACAAATGCGCAATATTGTAGTTCTGATCTACTTCAACATTGCCATTAAATCGTCGAAACATAGACGTAGGCAGGCCTTGTAGCATGAAGATTGTCTCCCGAATAACCTCAAGTTCCGTCAAGGCGCAAGAAGATATTACTTCGTGATCCCCACCAAACTGGCTATTTCTTGTCCAGAATTGTGCCTGCTTTATCGACTTTACCAGTTCTTCGTCATCACCAGATGTCAATGCAGCATCTGGAATCACATAATCTTTTTCTGGAGCTATAGAAATCTGGGGTGGCCGCGAGCGGTGGGTGTCAGTTGACAGGGAAACAGATGCGATCTCCTCATCGGAAGAATCGGCTCCGTAGTCTACAGCTTCCCAGATATCCTCTTCGCAAAATGCTGACCCGGCTGCATCGAAGTCAGACCAAGTGAGCGGTGCGGCCTCCTCTTGGAGTTTCGGCTTTGGGATTCGATCCAGTCGTGAATACTGAGCCGGACGATCTGCAAGTTCCAGCAGCAGAGAAAGAAATTCCGGGGCCCAGGAGCTACGGTGCTCATTGAGCTCTAGCAACCTGGAGCGAAGTGCATCTGCAAGCTCGTCTTTGTTGAAGACTTGGAATTTCTCCTGCAGTCCATCCAGGTGGTTGGCAACCGCAAACTGATCTGTACGGCCATGAGCACCAGCTTTGACTGTGTCCTCGGCACGACGCTTGAGGGCAGCAAAGCGTGGTATGTCCTAAACAAGACATGTTAGCACCCACCCTTGAAGTAAAAGTGGGCTTGAACCAAATGCCTTTGCGTCAGCCTTTGCGACGGCCTCAATTAGCTTTTCTAATAGAGCGCTCACGTTGGCCGTAGCAGCCATGGCGGGCACAACATAGGTGAGGCAGTCTGAGCACCTTATCTCTGAATATCAGCACAGCCACTAAGGAAAAGACGAAAAGAAGCGCTCTCCATCGTCCTGTGGTTTCATCAAGGCCGTTGAGTTGGTTACGCGGCGCTGATGAAGTGGTGCAGGTCGGCGACCGAGCGGCAGAGATGATTGATCGGGATAGATCCACGCTAGGCCTGTTAAGGAATAGCGGCTAGGTGTTTCGGAAACTGGAACGAGAGACCGTCTGGAAGAGAGAGTCTCAGTCTCGCGGCGGGAGGCGGCGATAAGTTGATTAAGTAGCGACAAGTCTCCCCTGCGGCCTCAATTCTCCCCTGTTGCTCACTTTCCCCTCCCATTACACCTTTCGTGGGGATTTTGCAGACCGGCACAATGGCTGTCGCAAGACCCATCCGGATGCTGGCTGCATCATGTATCATCCTTGTCCTCTTCCTCATCTTCCAAATGAACAAAACACCCGCCTTGATCAGTAAGGGGTCGTCGTCGTCATCATCAACACCATATGAGGGCATCACCTCCGATCCTCTCAAAGATCGTACGTCTATGCAGCTCCAACGACTTCACTCCTCTGGGCTTATCTATCTCCTACTAACATACTCTTTTTTCCTTCTTCAACAGCAACTGGCGAGCCCGAGGGTAAATTGTGGCGTGTGACCGACGGCGACTATAGTCCCGGCAACTCGAAATCTCCCCGTACCAACGCGGCCCTCATCTCTCTTGTCCGAAATGAAGAACTCCACGAATTGATCCCGACCATTCGCGATCTTGAGCGCACCTGGAATAGCAAATTCAATTACCCCTGGATCTTCTTCAATGACCAGCCCTTCACGGAAGAATTTAAGAAGCTGACGCAGGCGGAAACGAAGGCAAAATGCTACTACGGTATGTCCAGCTGATCGACCTAGGCAACTATACCACAAGTCTCTGACGTATACATGAAGAGCAAGTGCCGAAGGAACACTGGGAGGTCCCTGAGTGGATCGATATGGACCTATTCCGCGAGTCCGCCGAATTGTTGAAGGAGAAGGGTATTCAGTACAGTGACAAGATCTCGTATCACCAGATGTGCCGCTGGAACAGCGGCTTGTTCTACCAACACCCCGCCCTCCAGAAGTACCGGTACTACTGGCGTGTGGAACCTAAGGTCAAGTTCTTCTGCGATGTTGACTACGATGTCTTCCGCTACATGGAGGATCGGAACCTCACCTACGGCTTCACGATCAACCTTTTCGATGCTCCCGAGAGTATTCCCTCACTCTGGCCCGAGACCAAGAAGTTCCTCGCTGCGAACCCGACCTACCTGAACAAGAACAATATGATGAACTGGCTCACCGATGATCAACTCCGACCCGAGCACACGGAGGCTGCCAATGGATACTCGACCTGCCACTTCTGGTCCAACTTCGAAATTGGTGATATGGAGTTCTTCAGAGGCGAGCAGTACTCTGCCTATTTTGAGCACCTGGACCGGGCGGGCGGCTTCTACTACGAGCGCTGGGGTGATGCTCCGGTGCATTCTATCGGCCTGGGTCTCTTCGCCGATAAGAATAAGGTTCATTGGTGAGTCGATGTCCTCGCATTGTGCCCACAGCATCCGTGATCTATCCTCTAACTCACTTTTCTTAGGTTCCGAGACATCGGTTACAACCACATCCCCTATTACAACTGCCCCACCTCCCCCAAGTGTTCCGGCTGCACTCCGGCCAAGTTCTACGCCGGTGAGCCCTGGCTGGCCAAGGAAGATTGCCGACCCAGCTATTTCAAGCATGTCGGAACCCACTAAAAGATACGGCGCGACATGATATGACTTCGTTTACACTTAATTATCTGGTGCAGACGGAAGGTGCTCCTCTATCTCAATATATACGAACTTCGCGCATGAGGTGCAATGAGATAAGAGACAGGCATCTCTGATCCTGCCACATATAACACTTCGTTTACGCACTCAATCAAGGGTGTCTGTTCTCTGCACCAAGTATTCTATGCCGTTCGAGCATTGCGGTCAATTATATGTACAGGATTTTAGTGCGCACGGCTGCCACAGCTTACATGTTCTACCACCATTACATACCCAGTCTTGTTGACGAAGAAATTGCTTAAAATTCATCCTGAACTCTGGGGGGCGTTATCCAGGGATTTTTTTCTCTTCAATCCTGCTTCTCGGGTTTCGTTGTTTCCGGTGTGTCATGCTTATCTCTAGGCATGTCCGGACTGGCATTCACTGTACCTATAACATTTTTTCTCAATGTGTCATGCCATTGATGATGCTCTGGAAGCGGAAGCCCTCAAATTGTATGACCTTCCTGGTCGCTACGCTTGTGCCCTCTGGTAGAAGTCGACCATGAAATCAATGGCTCAATGACTTGCAGGCTTACCGGGTCCCTATCCACGAAGGCCCCCAATCGCATTGTATAGATCAATAACAGTAGAACAAGAACATCATCTTCGATTTTCCACACTTTAACCCCCTCAATAATACAGAGTAACAAGCATATGCTCACATGATTTAAAAGCAGCACTGGTATAGAAAAAGCACGCGTGTACTCTCCAATCCACCCCCTTTCCCCACGACAGCCAGGAAGCCGGAACGCGGCCATGTGAGGTCCGTTTTCTTTCCTTCTTTTATAGAGAAGATACACACACACACACCACCGGGACATTTCAGCAACTTCATTCCAACTGCACTTCTAGAGTATGTATACAGCGTTCCTTATCTTTAACTGACTGACAACATAAAAAAGATAAAACGACGAGACGAGACGGGTGAACTCCGGACACAGAGGGTTCAGGTTCTGCGTCTACTGCTCCTCGGGGTAGAGCTCCTCACGGAGAGGAACACCCAGCTCCAGGCGGAGCGACTCAAGAGCCTCGAGGTATTGCTTGTACTGTTCCTTGGTCTCGGCCTTGGCCTTGATGCCTATTTTTGACGGCCAAACAGAAGGGATTAGTGTCTTCTCGAGTAATGTGCGGACGGTAGATATGAGATCAATTGGGAGAAAAGTGGAGGACAGGAGAGGAGGTTATCGCACCCTCGAAGACACGGACGGCAGTGGGGAAATCATTGACACGACGGGCAGCCTTGAGAGCGGCGGTGAGGACCTCAACGGAGGGGACGAGATCGTAGGCGAAGCAGTTGTTCAGGTTACGCTGCGTTTGAAAGAATCGATTTTGTTAGTCCGGGCTGATATAGGTTCGAGCGAGAAGCGCCCAGCAATCCGCCCAATGGCAGCTGGGCTGATTATCAAGGCTGGGGATGCGAGTGGATGACGCGAGCAGGGGAGGGCATCGGCTTACCTGGAGCTCGAAGACATCCTGAACACCGTCAAATTCCTTCTCGAATCTATCAACAGGGTGGGTTAGAGGTGAGGTCGTTGACGGGTTTGAAGTAGAGAGCGAGGTAATGCCCATAATCAAGGCATCAGAAGGGGCCGCCGGGCTTCTCGGGTTCGGCTGCCCGTTGCGACCGAGTCCGGACCAACGGGCTTGCATCTGTCTCCAATGGCTCGGCAAGTTATTATTGCATACCTGTCAGAGAACTCCTCGAAGGTCTCGTCCTCGTGGTGGCCAGAGTAGCGCTGAGCGGAGGTGCTGAAGCTGGGGCGGCTGATAGCCTGAGCGATGGGGAACTGCACGCGGGCCCGGGGCAATTGAGCGGCTCTGATGAAGCCGGAGGGACGGACGGCGCGGGTTGCGACACGGAAGACGGAGATTGGCGACATGATGAGAAGAAGGTGGTGGTGGAGGTGGGCGAATTGGGGGTGGGTGAGGGGAGAGCAAGACGGGCGAGGTGTTGACGAAGTCGAAGTCAGAGGTTAAGCCGGGCTGCACTAGGATTTTGCGGGTGGTGTGAGGTTGTTGGTGCCTCAGGCATTCAGAGTATCCGCCCTGCAGTGGTCGTCCGTCATTGATAATCGCCGGCTTTTCCTTTGCGGCTCCCGCCCAACCGAACTTGGCTGATGCCTCAGGCCACTACTACGGGTATGCTGTCACTTGCCCAGAGCCCGAGGTCTGCTTTCTATCTGCCAGCTGTGATTGGAGCATAGGCGGTACGCAGCTTATAGCTCTCAATTGGCTCTCATTATTTGGCCCAGATCCCGTGGGCGGCATCGAGATCCGCACCCTTGCCCCGGAGATTACCAGTACCACCTCAGGCAGAAATTGTGCAGACCTGATCTGAGACTGGCAACAACCGGTGGTGACTATGGCTGCGGCCAGTCCAGTTCAGTCCAGTTTCCACGTCCTTTCCATGGAATCCCCAACCTGCCGCCGCTGGGAGACTGACAATTATGATCGACAGTCGGTCATCTCAATTTCCAGTCCAGCTCTCAGTCAGTTATTGGTTCTCCGAATCCTCGCCCTTCAAAACGGTTTCTTTCTAACATATATCCACCGGGATGTTTTCCATCAGCTGACTTTTCAAAAAATAATCTGTCAAAGTACCCCGCGCAGCAACTTGTTCGAGAAGCAAACCGTAGAAATTAGATCGGGGGTCGGAAATATTCCCCACGGATCTCGTTGACTAGTGTTTGGACCCTGGCACTGACCAGCAACATGTTTCATGAGTAAACAGTGAGTGATAAGTTACCAGGTCGCTGAGTTCTGAATCAGAGGTATACAGTGACCCAGACCCCTTGGCATAACCCTGGCGAACTTGCATGGAGATTATGTTTCAAGAGGTTACCGGGATCTCCAGGTTCGGAATTCGTATCCATTGAGATATTGGCAATGTTAGGATAGTACTCAGTAATCTAATCATGATCTCTCAGGGACTATAGTAGGGACTACACCAATTCGATGGTCACCAACTGGCACTGGTCAGCACAGCATGTGAAGATGGCCCGTGGTTAGTGGCCGCTTCCCTACTTGTAGTTATGACGACCAATTACAGATTGTCAATTAGGTAGATAACTTTGGTGACCTTGACGTGACATACAACCGGCGGAAGCGACTCTCAAAAGTTATCCTCATGAGTTTTCCACCCTCCTCTAGATATCGAAGTCATCTCTTGCTACGAGGCTTGCCAGCCGCAAACAGCGCAACAAGGGCACCAAAATCAGGACCAGCTGGCGAACCGGGAACCCGGAAGGCACATGATCGTCGGGCCCTAAGCGGACGCCCCCTTTTTTTTTTCCCAGTGGCCGAGGTTGCGCTAGTCTCTTTTCAGCCGCAGCGGACGCGCCGGAGTCCAAAAATGAAGACACGCTGAAGGATGGATGGATTCTCCTTGCGAACAGGCAGTCGAAAGAGATACCAAGTCCTCCTGCTGCTCCACCTTGTCCGTTCCCTCTTCATTTCTCTTCTTCCATATTCTTCTTCCTTTACTCTCCCTCTTCCTTATCCTTTGAATCGCTGCGTTTGCTTTTAACTCCCCCCTCCTCTTATTCTCCCTTTTTCTTACCCCATTCTCTGCTCGCACCCCTCCAACCGGCCTGTCAGCAGTTTTGGGAAGAGGAAGAAGAAGAAGCAGAAATCTGAGGTCCTTCACACTCCGGGACCTTCAGTCAATCCGTCCTCCTCAAGTCCTCCTCAAGTGATTAGGATCTTGGTCAATTGCTCACCATGGCCGCCGAACTTCTCCAGAGCCTGCCCAGGCCAACCATTGATCGGCCATTTGGCATCCACCTATGGCCTATCTTCGACAAGGCCTTCGAGCTTGTTGTGGGATATCCCGCCAGCGAGTTCCGCTTCGTTGAGGGCGTCACACCCATGTCTACATTCAAGGAGACTGCTGTGATGCTTGTGGCTTACTATGTTATCATTTTTGGTGGTCGCGCGTTCATGAAGGACCGTCCTGCTTTCAAGCTCAACACACTGTTCATGATCCACAACTTCTACCTGACCGCGATCAGCGCAACGCTCTTGGCCTTGTTTATCGAACAACTCCTTCCTACCCTCTGGAGACACGGCGTTTTCTACACTATCTGCACGCACGAGGGTGGACTTACACAGCCTCTGGTCGTTCTGTACTACGTGAGTCTCGCAACCGTTTCACATCCATCCGATGACCGAAACTAACCCGCTTGTTTGCGCTTAGCTCAACTACCTGACCAAGTACCTTGAGCTCATCGACACTGTCTTCCTCTTCCTCAAGAAGAAGCCGTTGACCTTCCTTCACACCTACCACCACGGTGCCACCGCTCTTCTCTGCTACACCCAGCTCATTGGCTTGACCGCTGTCCAGTGGGTGGTCATTGACATCAATCTCTTGGTTCACGTTGTTATGTACTGGTACTACTTCCAGAGCGCTCGTGGTATCCGTATCTGGTGGAAGGAGTGGATTACCCGCCTCCAGATCATCCAGTTCGTCATCGATCTTGGTAAGTCGTTGTCTCGTGACCGATTTCCGGAAACTCAACTGACCGTTATTTAGGATTTATCTACTTCGCCTCCTACACCTATTTCTCCTCGACCTACTTCCCCTGGGCTCCCAACATGGGCAAGTGCGCCGGAGAGGAATTCGCTGCTTTCTCCGGAATCGCTGTCATCACTTCCTACCTGTTCTTGTTCATCTCTTTCTACGTCGCTACCTACAACAAGGCTGCCAAGACTGGCCGTCCTCGTCGTAACACCGGCAGACAGGCTGTTATTGACATGGCTAAATTCGAGGTCTCTGCTCCTTCCACTCCCAACGGACAGGCCAAGTCGAACGGTGCCGCTGTGTCCACCGGACGCTCCAACGGCCCTGTTACCCGCTCCCGCAAGGCCTAGGTGCACGAGTGGTGAGACGGTCTTAGGGGCACATCTCTTCACTTCTTCGATGACCCGCTTAGCAAATCGGCTTCGAAGCGCGGATTCGTTCTCCCTTCGCTTTCACAGTCAATCTTCGCGCATCGCCATATTTCGGCCGAGCATGAGCGAGCCAACAACCAACCATTTCTGAAGCCGGGTTCCACACTCGGTCGCCAACACTTACAACTATTTAATGAATGACCTTGATGATAATGGTCGTCTTTGCTTTTCAACCAGCTTATGCATGTGGCCTTGCCGCTTTGCAGAGGTGGTATCGAGCTAATTCAGAGATATGTTCGCTTGGGGAAAGGCTTTCTACCCTTTTTCTTCTTCTTGGAATCAGCCGAGCAAAGACCATGACTTGGCTATTTCAGCTTGTATTCTACATGCTTTGCTTCGTCACGTCGCCTTTGTTCCGCTGGCTGCGGAGTCCCGACATATGCCTTTTTTTGAATCGTCTATAAACGGGAGGTCAACATAAATGTAATCATGGTTATGTGTTTTTCTTGTCATTGCTCCTTACCTGTATATAATTGAATACCTTTCGGACTTCACTAATTTTGAAATGTGCAATTGGTTTTCATAAACTTTTGTTCTGTTTGGCTTGCTGATTTGGGGCTTTGGGGAATCCAAAATATATACCTGTCGAGGTTTGAAACGTGAGGAGTATCAGCATGGAAGCTGTGGTTACTGGTACTATCCAGATGAACTGTCTGATACAGATAATCTTCTGGGGTTGAACGAAAATTCGCAACGAGTCTCGGCGTCAGCCCGAGACAAGATACCTTTTGGGATCCACAATAGGCAACATCCGTCCGCTTTGCTGCCTGCCTTGTGCTACAGTGCACCTGGGTTTTCGAGTTGCTGCTGTTGATTGCTTTTGTAGTCACTATCGACATGTGCGCAAGCATTCGAGTTACTCCGAGCCGGGGAACCACAATTGACTCAGAAGGTGAGGCAGACAATGAAAAGACCGAAAGTCTCTAGGCTCACACTACGATGAAGACGGCTCCGGGCATTTTGAGCCTGGAAATAAGTACTTGCTTTGCAGTGATCGACAGATGAGCCTGTCGTGGGTTTGGTCATGCTTCAGATCCGAATCTAGCGAAGACTCTCAGAGACGAGGTCTTTTCGGAGACCATGCACGTTGTTTTACTGTGCACGGTACAACCGCCATGGCCGTGCGCTACCGTGCGCTACTAGTATCATCGAAGACGATACCATGGTTTGTGGAATATCCATGTCTTACTCCGGTTCCTCTCCCGCTATGAACAATGATCGCCCGCGCTGCCTATAGTCCATGCAGCGTGATGACGATCAGGGTAAAATCGTCACTCAGCATATGTTCCGAATACTCAGCTGCAATCTATGCTTTCATGCCTAGCTATTGTTGACATACGATGAGTTCCCAGCGAGTTTCAGGGAATTTAGGGAATTATCTACCGATAAGCATTGTGGCGTACGCGTCCTACCCGGTGGATTCATCTCGACTATGGCGCAATGAGTTCGATAAAGCCGATGTTTATGGATTCATCCGAAGAGTCCTGACCAGCTTCCTCCCCAATGTCATCATAGCTGGTCGATCTACGAAGAACAAAGATTCCCGAGATCACCAAGTTCAGTGTTCTGTAGCGTGCTCTAACCAAGATTGTTGTTGAATCATGAACTCCGATTCCTCTTCGGCATTTACAGCGACATCCCAGTCGCAGATTTAAGCATCTCGAAAGTGCTTCAGAAAGACATAAAAGGGCACCTCAATCCTTAAGTTGATTCTTTATCAAAATACAGAAGCACCAGCTCAATCACTACTTCGACTCGTCGTCCCATATACATCTTGCAACTCCAGCACCGCCTAAGGCACATCAGTCACAATGCGCTTTCTGTCTTGCGTCTCTGCTGCCCTGGTGGCCATCTTCGCGTTTACCACCTATGCGGTCCCCATCAACGGTGGTGTCAACTGCACTCAACTCGAACAGCAGATCGCCACTCTACAGCAGGGGGTGAGCACGGCCAACGGTACCAACCCGGAAGGAGTCCAAGCTACTCAGCAGCTTCTGTACGGTGCGAGGCTCGTGCAGGCCACCGAGTGCACCAACTCTTCGCCGGTCAAGCGATTCTTCCCTGTGAGTTATCCGGTTCTTCTGTGATGTTTGATGGTCTACTAACGACGATATGTAGCCTGTAAGTAACGCGGAACTTGAAAGTGAGACGTGGTGATGCATGCTGACCCAAGGTGCTACTCGAAGCCTACTGGTCCGGTGAGTTGTTCCTACGATGTCTGCCATCCAGACGGGGAATACTAACTTTGGCAGATTGTGAGTCAGGCTCTTGATATAGCTATCTACTGACGTTTTGAAACACTGGAAACCCATGTTTAATCAACTTACAGAATGTGAGTGCTTTTCTGAGTCAGTCTATTTCATAGCGATTCGACCCAATGCTAAGCCTATATGAACACAAAAGGGAACATCCTCACTACCTCCGATCCCCGGATTTAACGGCACGGTTCCACTTCATTAATTGATGGTAATTGTTGCCTCTCCGGACATTCAAGACTCTTGCTCACGGGACTTCAAAGTCGGTAAGCTGAAGCATCACCATTCTAGAAGCCCTTACTACTGGGACTTCTGCCTCAGATCCGTGGTGCTGGTGAGTGCTTGTCCCATCTGGAATGATATACTCAGTCAATAACATGATAGTCAGATTTGTTGAAGATCCCCGATTGACACCCTTCCCAAGGCCGGAGATCTCGTTGAGGAGGAAAGCTCCGACAACGGGTGGATTAGATGTGAAGTGGAGCGGCATGGCCTTAGTATAGGTTTTTTTCCCTTTCGAGGTTTTCCTGTACTGTGAATGCGAATGCAGAGGCTTGCATTGGTTATGTTTTGTCGAGAATATGAATTATATATAAAGTGCGTATCTTGACTGTCCCTTGTTGTACCCTTATATCATCGACTTAGGACTGCAGGGACTAGAGGCTTGACTGTGTAGTGTCTCTGTGAAGGAAGTTCTAATCCCAGCACCACAGAAGAACAGACATCCATTATGCAATTGCAGCCCAGGAGATGTAGTACAGGTCAGGAGTTGAACTTCCTCTACCGGCGCGATCACTATCACTATGTGCCTATCGCCAACAATCAACTTGAATACCAGAAGACTGTGCAGCATCCAAGCCTAGATCATGACAAAACAGCATATAGCATATAATTGCTTGCGCTATTTCAGTGCACATGCCTCGACCTCGACGCAACCCAGCGGACGGACTGCTCGAGCTCCCCATCTTCTGGGCCCGTCCGATCTCATGTCCCGGCACTTCTGTGCCTCCCAGACGGAAGATCCCCGTGTCGAACATCCCTCGTGCCGTGCATCCCCGGAATGATGCATTACGTAGTCATGGCATGCTGTCGCGGGATGGGAGTAGGCTACTCGTCTAGTGTATCAGTCTTTCACCGTGCGCTGGTAGTTGAAGATGCGTACGTGCGACGGCGATGGGGAAGCGGTAGTTCTACGTATGGGATTGTTGGCCGTGGTTGTAGACTTGAGACGGGACGGTCGCGGACCTTCCCGCCTGCTAGCTTGGTGGAAGTGCCATACCAGTGGTATTCAAGAAGGCATTGTCCTGGTGCTGTGGCACTAGGTCTCTGGTATCATTTTGAAGAAGCTTAGCATATGTCTGACCGTAGATACTTTGTCGTTTCCAGTCTTCCTGCAATATGCTGTCTCTATTCTCTCGTGCTATGCTTCATCCACGAATCATGGACAGTCTAGAGAGCTGCTGCAATGAGCATCACGGATCCAAAAAGAAGCCGACCTCAAAGAATGATTTATTGACTCAGGAAGGAAATCCGCGAGAGACAAGAGGCTGGATGGGAAAAATGGCAAGAGAGAACGGAACGAAGGAAAAGCCCAGCAGTCGTAGGAAAGCGAAAGTAGGGATTTATATACAATATACTCCGTATCCTTCGGCAGATGCACCAGCAGCACGAGCCCGAAGAAGATCAGGTTCCCACGCCCATGCACAGCAACCAAGCTTTATTTCGCAGAACTACGAGTAGTCCCATTGAACCCACTTCTCCCAACAAACCATACCATTCAGTATATCCCACCACCTTCAATGGGGCACCAATAAAAGTTGAAACACCGGTCATCTCGCTTACCAATACCTGTCTCCCCCAACAACTATCGCAAGGTAAGGCAAGTTGACAACCCTAGTGCCTTTTCTCATCAACTGCCGAACCCCCCCGTTCCCCTGAATCATGCACCCGTTCCTCTCCATCTCGATCCGAGAACAACCGCCGGCCCCTCCCACCTTCCCGCGGGTCACCCCCTGCACCTCCCACATAGTCTAGTCCCAAGTTCCCAGCAGACATCATCGATCGCGTCGCTGTCGCTGTCTTACTGTTGCCTAGCGAGAACCTCACCTTTCCACATTCCATCCCTGACTCGCGCATCGCAGTTCCCAGGGCTTCGGCATGATTTGCCGTGAACCAATTCCACCCGGGAATTCAAGATCATGGATCGATCCCGAGGTCGCTTTCCCGCCCCACCAACCAATCACTTCCACTAGAAGCGTAGACCGGAATGTGGCTTGCCGCAACTCTACATTTCAAGGTTTGAAGGCTTGTCAATAGTCTTCCTTTGAGAAGATAAGCGAGGTTCAGCCATGTCCCTGAGGATCTCGGTTAAAATTCAAAATCCGTGAGCGGGCTAGAATGGTGACCCTACACCTACGCCTGCAGTCATCATCTCTTCCATGCATCCACGTTCTCTTCCTGACGGGGAAACGCGAGACTTGGAGTATTGCATACCGCAATATCCCGCGCGTGATGATTATTAGCCTTTCCCTATTCCAGAGCCAGGGTGGGGGGAGGGGGATGTATAGTACCCAGGTAGACGGCATAGACGTCTCCAGCATGGGCAGTCCTTCAGGAGTAGATACTGCATACCGCATACTACCGTACTCTTACATACATAGATTAAAATTAGATTAACAGACAAAAGAGGCACACCCCTCAACGACGATCATAATCTAGAAGAATGCACTCTATCTCGCACATCGAACGGGATCCCGAATGTCTTAGTCTAGTTCTCTACCGGAAGCCAGGATCTGATGACCGCTCCACACCACCGGGAGTGCGCACCTACTTTCGGAGTACACAGCCTACAAACGATGACCTTCCTCAAAGCACGATATCCAAACAACTTTCCACCGAAGTACCAAACCCAAACAGGCCAGATCGAAAGGCCATCGGCCCTGGTATTGTCCTCAAGCCTGCATCTGCATCTACATACTAAAATCAAAAATCATCGGCAAATATTCCAAATATCAAACGCAGGCAGTAAATGTACAGTGCAACCGGGGGGGCGGGGCTCATTGCCCACGGAATCACACCTTCACAAAATCTTGACCGCAGATAGGAAACCGATCCACCCCTCGTGGCAGGCCGAAGGAAAAGACATCCGGTTCCGTATGCGCAGAAGTTGGTTGCCTCCAGGCTGTCAGTTGAACCCGACCCGAAGTCTGTAGAATTCTACTCTACATTTCCAAGGTCTTTTTTTTTTTTCTCTGGTTCGAGTCAGTTGACGCTCCCGGTGGCCTTCCCACGGCAGGAACCATGCATGGCATGCTGAGACTCGATTTTTTGAGCACCAATCAAGTCTTTCATAAGGCGGTTCGTACCGCGGGAAAGCTCAGAGCTGTGCGATTATTGTGGAATGTGGGAACATGTGGAGAGGGTGAGCGAGGCAGATTCAGCTTCCGCCGCCCCCTCCACTCGATTGCCGGGTGAAGGCTCAGCTGCCGGGATCTCCGATATGCATGCCCGCCCACCATCGATCGGACTTTCCATTGAACCTTGGATACGCAAAGACAAAACCCGGGTGTCATCGCTACTGTCGGTTCCGATGTCCGTCCCGCGGGGACGAAACAGCTTCTACAGCAGGTTAACACCTACGTCTGTACAGTACGTTTACGAACGCGAAACAGCCACAGAAAGAAAAGCACGAGGGAAATTTGTATGACTCTGTCCCAGTTGATTCTGAGATCCAATTGTGGCCCACTCCAGGAAGGCCATCACATTCTGCCCGCCTATGACTACTTCGGTGATCAGAACACAGAAAGGAAAAAGAGACAGGCGAGGAGGTTCTGAGATAGTACAGTAAGATCGCAATATCACAAGCATCCAGTGCGACAAGTCAAAAAACCAGGGAAAAAAAAGGAATGCCGCCCCAGGCAGTTGAAGTACAGACCAAAAACAAATCCCATGGAAGCAGACGCTAAACCGACGAAGAACGCCAAAGTAGAGACGTGACGCGACAAATAAAAAAACCTTTTCCCCAAAACGTAGAAAGAAGAAGTAAAGATGAAACACTAGATCGAGCAATTCTTCCCGTGTTATCTCCGCAAATTAAGCATTATTTCTGGATGGTGGACTTTCTCCTGCCTCGTAACATGAATCCCATGAAACCAGAACTCGAACTCTTGGCGGCTGGTTCCGCACTGTCGGCCTTAGCGCTTCGGCTGTACCGAAAACTCTTCTTCCGCCGCGCAGCCTTGGCGCCCGACGCGGCGGCTTCGCGTGGGTCCAAGCTGTAGACGCTCTCCACTTCCGACCGCAGACTGCTGGCTGAGTACACACTAGACGCCGTCGAACTGTGCATAAGCGAGGCGGCTGCCGTTGGGGGCCGAAACCCTCGGTTGCCAGGCATGCTGGACGTGCTGTAGGTGGAGCCCGAGCGGTGGCGGTTGAATGTGGGTGATGAGTAGTAGGGAACAGGACTGGAAGTGCGGGACGACGGCAAACTGTAATCGGAGCCAGCGAAGGAGTGAGAGAGCGACACAGATCGGCTGTGAGATTCATCGGCGGCATGATTGGACGTGTGGCGGGGAGGAAAGGGCGAATAGCCCCCATGGACGGTCTGCATGGATGGGGGTCGACGGAGAAGACTGCCTTTGGGTCCCCGGTTTGCAACATGCTCGGCAGAGGTCTTTGGTCGATTGACTGCCATGGATTGCGAGCGCATATTGGTGGGCTGGGGAGTTTCGGGCACATCTGCCAAAGCTCGAGGAGCAACAAACGGGTCGGTGTCCGCTCGCCGAGGATGCTGCCCCGCATAGCGGCCATGTAATTGCAGGCTACCACGCTTCAAGTAGAAGGCGGGATCTGGTCGTCTCTCGCTCAGGAGCGGTTGCGATTTGATTGCCTGGTTGAGGGAGTACAGCCCTTTACCACTTGGATATCGGTCTGGTTCAGTCGTCGCTGAAATGGCTGACATGGGCTCGGGCTCCTCTACCACCGGGCCATCGGTGACTGGGCTTATTAAGATCAGATTAGGCTTAGCAATAGGCTCGACAATGGTGACTTTCTCAGCCACGCAGACATCTGAGTCGTCGACTGAGTCGTCAAGCGAGTAAACAGAACAAGGGGAAGAAGATCGAGAGCGACGCTGATGTCGCAGCGATTGCGGAGGTTGATAAACAGTAGGTTGCAAGAAGACTGGAGACCGCAGTGGAGAGGTGCTGCCAGGCGATGGCAGCTCGATGATCACGTCGTCATCATCGTCAAACATGTAAGACTCCGGCACAAACGTCGTTCCACTGCTACGTTTCACGGTGTCTAGCGAGACTGGCCGAGAGGTCTTGCCTGTGGCAGCATGCGTTGACAATAAGCGGGCGAAGGCGGTCTGGTCTGATGGTGATTGAGGGGAGTTGACGCTGGAAACCTCATCCGCGCTCATGTCTGAATCATATGGACCGGCGGTTTTGATGGGCGAAAATGCATGGTCATGGGATCCCAGCTCCGATTCGGAAGTCTCCTCCTCCTCTGATTCGTATTGTCGAGGAAGAAGCTGCTGGTTCAGGTAGTCTAGGTCTAGAGGGGCTGCCGTCTGATACATGGTGATGTGAAGTGGGAAGGTCGAGAGAAGAACGAAATAAAAGGAGAGAAAAGTGATAGAGCCCCCAAGCCCGGCAGGTACTCAATAATAAGGAAAGATTAAGTGGATGAGACTAGTGGGCCAACCCATGTACACAACAAACAACGAGTGGGAACAAGTGAAAAGAAAAGAAAGAACGTGAGAGGAAATGGTATGAAGATAAGAGAAGGCAAACGAAACCGACAACCGACAGGAGAAGAGAATGGATGTCAATTATACCGGACAGGGACTGGACAGGGTTAGATGGGCCACACGGGTTGGTATGCTCGAAACGGAGTGGAGCTGGTGACCCTCCGTTGAGGTTTGTTGGAACGAAGCCACCGAATGCCATCCGATCACACAACTTCCGGAGTGAACGGACCAAGAGCTCCACTAGGGGAGGAGGGGGGAGGGGAGCAAGTCAGAAGAGGGCATTGGGGATTGCAGGAAAAGCAATGCTGCATGACACGTGCGCCACCAGGGGAAGACCTAGGACGAAGTGAGTTTAGAGACCGAAGTTGTCTTCTTTTTTTTGCTTTTCTTTTTTTTGTTCCTCCTCTGTATCCTGCTTGGTTGGCGCTAGTGATCTGTACCTCGGCCTTAGTGGCAGTCACTGTACCTTAGCCAGGTACTACTGCTGAGGAACTTGAACCTGGATGAACAAGAGGATGAGAATCCAGGACGCGCGAAGAGAATGAAGGTGGTGCTTACGTTTCCATCCTTGCCTGATCCTCCTGCAGCCCCAGGGAGGTGTGGGTGTGGACACTGGAAGCTCAGGGACAGTTCAGCCGACCCTTGCATAGACGGGGTATTGTTCATCGTCATCACCACACTCCTGGCCCGGAAAAGCAATGATAACCGACGAGATTGAGCCAAATTGTGGAGGATTCCGGCGCCACGAGAGGGACTATACAATGAGTAAAAGCATGATTTGGGGATTTGGGTTCACAGCGGCCATGAGGAAGGGGGAGGGGAGGGAGAAGCGGAAGAAGCGCTAAGAGATTGGACGTATCAACGTGAGCTGTCGGAGATGGATGTGTGTGGTGGTGGGGGGGGGGGACAAGGTGCCTAGGTGCCTGAGTGCCTGAATGCCTGGAAATTGAGGGGGAAAAGGAAGCTCAAAGAGGGAAAGGAAAGTCCGTGGCGCGCATCAATGGCGGCCACATCTAGATTGCTGGTTCCCCCAATTCTCAATTCACCACCACCAAATCACCAATGATGATGAGGATCGACTCATGCCAAGCCCGGTATGGCCATGTGGATAGGTAAAGTAGTAGGTAAGTGAGTCAAGCTAAAGCTCAGCTCAGTGAAAGTGCATCCTTCAATCTTTACGGTAGTATTCCTTCCGATGGATAATCTCATTTGTTGGCCTTTCTATCTGATTCGTGACCATCTCTAATTCCTGAACCTGTTCCTGTTTGTTCGTTCCTCTCTTGTCCTGGGCTATCCTCCGCATTTTCCCAAACTACCGGCAGGATCTCTTGCAACCCTAATTGCTTACTTGACTTTCCCAGCACCTCCTCATGCGTCGGACATACGTACTACTCACTGCGGGTTGAATAATAGCGACAAACTCTCTCCTTGTCCCTGGCCCGATCGAGCTTTGGCCCGGTTCCACCCTAACCCAAGACCTTTGGTGGGGGTGCCTGGTTGGTTTCTCATTTTAGCCTCGATGCCACCGCATTCGATCAGAGCATCAGTCAATTTTGACTCTGAACAATGGTCTATCAAATGACACAGTGCACTGACACCACTCGATGGAGAAACCGCACACAAAGGTGCATTGATACTACTCCTATCACTGCCACCAGGGATTTGATAGATACTCTCCAGATCGTCTCCCAGCAATTGTCCCGTTCGTGCCGTTGAGAAACCCTGTGTATTCAACGCCGCCGCTCCAGGACGGTGGAGCATGTTTAATTCAAACACACCAGGCCCCAAAGCAGGTGAACTTCTTCCCGCTTCGACTTCCTCACCGACTCAGAATGCCCGTCTTCCTTTCTGGAAGACTTTTTTACTTTAATGAAAAAATCTTTTTCCTCACTGGAATATATTCCATGGCAAGCAAGAAAATATTTCTCGTCCTCAGTACTCAGGAACAAGTTTGCCCCTATTCCAGAGGCACTAAACATTACCCACTTTTTGAGACCATGCGGCGCCAAGGCCGATTGACCCGACCGGCGAATGGGAGTTTTTCTTCTCCCCTGACCCTCTTTTCCCCAGCAATATCAACTGGAGACGGTGGATAGACGCAAAGCTCCCTGCAGCGACGGTGCCCTGTCCTTGCAGCAAAGCCATGCATCGCCACCATTTTCTTCAATTCTGCCAGGGCGGATGAAGTCGTACAGACAATAAGGCACAGAGAATGGCCGCAATTAGAGGTCTAGTTGTTGGAGCTTCCCTGAAAAGTATAGGCAATAATAACACACACAAACGACAAACTGTCCATCCGTGATCTCCGAAGATCCAAGTTCGCATAGGCCTCGAGGATCACCAAAGACAGTGAGTATCCGGAAAAGACGGGAAAATCCTCGCTCGAATCATTCGGCGATCCCCCGTCAAACTGGTGGTGGTAGGATAATCTTCGGTGTTATCCGCCCGCCCAGAGAATAAGGATCGCCCAAAATAGATATGATAATCCATGATCTGATGCCACGCCGCTCAACCCCCATCGAAACAGAATTCGAACCAGACAGAATGTTGTATAGAGCCAAATGAATGAACTATCATTCAGGAACTCCAATTTCCCCAAACCGCCAACGGCCGAACTGTATTCGACCTGCAGGAACACGTCCAAACGGTGGTTGCAGCTTGAAACAGCCGAATTGCATGGAGGAGGGGCCAGGGGTAGATTGGTCCGCCTCTTGGTTTGCTTGGTCCGCCCCAAAGGAAAAGAAAAAGCAACGAAGCTTGTGCAGTTGTTGTTTGTTCGTTTGCCAGAGGAAGAATTTACCAAGTACTCCGTACTTGACGAGGGATTCCAATCCTGACTGATGCAGATGCAGATGGCTGGTCGTAGCACGGAGGACTTGCTTATCGTAGTATAGAGAGGATGGACGACCGTGCTTTCGGCAGACTAACTAAACCAACTGTATTTTTAGCTCTGTTTCTGTCTACTCCATCGTCCTCTCCCCTTGCTGGCCTCACCACCACCACCACCACCACCACCACCACCATCCTTCATCCCACTGATACGCAAACTCAATGCAACCCCAGCGCTTCTGCGCGCGAAGCGATCAACAATTGACACTCATGCACTGTACGTCTTACCTCCAATTTCATGCGATCTTGTTATCTTGGTTTAAATTTAGCTGGGCAGAATTGGAATTATTCCGTGCCGTGCGTCCTACCTACCTACAGAGCACTGTACACTTTGAATTACTATCTGATACTCCTGATGTGCAGTACATCATTGTACCTATCATCTGCATAAAAGCCCAGCCACAATATACCCCCCCTTGCCAGACACTGCGACGTGACGTCGACAGCAGACGGGCAATTTTCTGCCTCCGCTCAAGGAGCACATTCTCTCCCCAGACCAAGCTTCGTAGCTTTTTTTTGTCTTTCTCCCCCAGACACCCCTCCCAAGGCAATCCCCAATGATCCTCCCGGGCGTTGATTGACGACCACAAAGGAAGCATTCATTGTTTCAGCAGCCGCTGTAACAATTGCTTCCGCCAATATTCATCGTCGCAAGATCAATAATGAACAATTATCGCCACTAATTCCGTCCATGGCCTGGTTCTTGCTCTCACGCCGGGCGAGGTCTGGATAGACTCGACTCCATTGAAACAGGATTCTTTTCGCTCCAAGCCCACCCTTTGCCCGCCTCTCCCAGCGGTTGAGGGACCCATTGCCCTGACACTTTCTGGAAGAAGCCAAGGCTAATGCGACAAGAGGGGGCAACAACCGGAGAATTATGGTCGGGGGGATGAGCCGCTGTGCTGCTTGATTTGGGGAGAAGATAGCCAAGCAACTTTATCGCTGAGCGCCCGGGGGGAGCAGGTTCGCTTTGCGATCACCACGCTATCGAAATGGGGGAGGGGGCGTTTCAAGTGTTCTATATATGGGAGCAGCCAACGTCAGTTTTCTGAAACGCGAACGTATTCTGACAAATCTCTGCACATTATAGAACGCCACCGGTTCCCACTCGAGGATCTGAAGATACACAACAACCAAGGTTCAGATGAGAGAGGTGTGTTATCGGGGAGGGGGACGGAGTACGCACTATACCTCAGTAAAAAAGGGCTTGTCAGAACACACGGGCCCGACACTGTAGCTTTTGGAGTGCTCCACTACCTCACAGTGCAAACATTATGACCCTCCCCCCGCAACCATCAACACACCGCTAAAGTCGGGCGCGCGCATCTGTTGTCGTCAAGATATACCTTAAGGGTAAGAATGGGTGACATGCGCCCTTGACCAGCAAGAGAAGTACGCAGGATCAAAGGGGGGTCAAACATCCTCGTTCTATAGACCGTCCATATAACCGGCAAATATAAGCATAAGCAGACAGTACCAAGAAAGAATCTTCATATCCCACACCTCACTTCTATTTTTTGCTTTCCCCCCCCCTTCCCTCTCCGTCCTCCGTGCCATAATGCTGTGTATTATTGCTCGACCCACTCAATCTTTCGTTATTCTTCAACCGTGCAATATAAACTGCGGAGACCTCCCGAGCGTTGCGGCCGCCAACGGCCTTCCTGCTCTCCCTGGCCTGTTTAACTTAGTACAGTAACCTATAAGTTACTCCGTAGCGTAAGTCAAGTCACCCACCTGAAGTGGAGTCTACCCGCCCGGCTATGACAGCCCGTTTTGCCAAATTTGTCCCTTGACATCTCCGAATCCCCTAAACTAAACACTAAAAACAACTCCTAGTCCAGATTTTTTCCTTGAAATACGTGCCTTGGCCTTCACTTCACATCCTTTTGTGATTGCTGTAGGAGAGAATGGAGACACCTGTCAAGTCTATCCAGACTCCCCCTGCCCCCTGATCTTCACCACTGTTGAGATTTTCTTTTTCGTAATGTACAGAATCAGACAATATGACAACTTTGACTCCAACGAGCCCCACCACTCACTCGCTACAGAAATGGAAACTCCGAAATGACCGAGGCTTTCCTGTCATATACAAACCCCCAAACCGCCCCCCCCCCCCTATTCTGCCCAACAGCATACGGTGGACGGTGCATATTACCCAGACCGATAAAGTGAGGCACCGTCTCTGTCTTCTGCACTGTATGCACAGTACCTATGCATCGCATTTGTCTCCACGCAAGACCGTTGAACGATGTGGGGGGGTGGAATTGGTTCATCACAATTCGGAGTCGGCATGACAGGTGGACTTTTTGGTCTTGTGTACAGTGTATACGGTACTTAAGCAACTTAAGCCTAGGGTTATTTGGTACTCTGTAGTCGCTTAGGCAAACAGGACAGTCGCCAGGTCTAGTCTAGTCTAGTCTATACACCACTGCAGGAGCACTATCCCTGCACAATAGCGGCGGTCGGGGTTGCATCCAGCCTAGTACTTTTCTTTCTTCTTGTATCTGAAGAATGACGATATGATGCATGACAACCCGTTTTTTTCCCCCCTTTCGCCAGGTGCTGTCAAGCCGAGAAGGGACCGGATTGTGAATCTAGGAGAGTTGATTAGCTGCCAAATTTCATGCCTGGGTTCGGGGTTTCGATTCTACGACAGAAAGGAGGGGAGAGAATGTCGGTTGTTGCGTCATTTGTGTCAAGTGTCTTTGGAGTTGTAGGGCCGATGGCGTTGGTGGTTGAGGAAGGGAAGGGATGGAAGAGGGAACTTGGAAGGGAGGAAGGGTTTCAGTATGGCGGTGGTGGTTTGTGCCTTCATGCCGCAAAGCCCTACCTACATACATCCATCCATCCTGCACAGTGCCTGCAGAACATACAACTTCTCTACGCCCTACACACAAGGCGAATTTTAGATTCCGTGGTATCCAGGGGAAAAGCAGGAGACCATACACAAACCAGTCAGGCTTGAGACGTAGGAAATATGCTTGTCGAAAATGCATTCTTGTCTAGCTGCCCTGTCATCCAATTTTTTTTTTGTTTCCTTCCCTTGAATTCAATCGTATGATGGTGGGGAGCGGATCGCAGGGAGGGTTTCTCTTGGCGGCTCGCATTTGGTCGCTACGCGAACACACTAGCATGAAAAAGGTACACGAAAGTAATGAAGATCAGCAAAATGACATCCGATAGCTAAAACGAACCGCTAACGGTGATTCGAGCCAAGTGGAGTTTGGTATTTTTTGCTGGATTGTTGACATGACAAAAGTGCCAACCGGATCTCTAAATCTGGTTCGGTAGTTGGCCGAGAGTACCTTACTCAGTAGTCCTGGGTAGTCCACCTATAGGACGATCAACGATATAACACTGACGTACAGTTGCATGCATATATTATTCGAATCTCGGGAGTCTTGCAGCTTGGGAAGGTGTTTCCATTTTACGGAACGATACCAGTATGAAAAAACAGTTGGCCAGGTTTTGCGGCTGTTAGTTCACTGTCGATCTTCCAGCAAGTATATTTTGATGTGAGGGGGGTAGGAAAGAAGCATAGATGCTGTGGCTCGTTGGTACTCGATCCTACATGGGCTCAGTTTACGATAGCTGTAGACAGAATATGACCGAGCATGTGCCGAAGCCATACTATGTAGTCCTCTGTCCTAGATCGAGCCAAAAGTGATAGACCCCAGCACATTGTGCTGACAGATATCCGGATGAGAGCTTAATTTGATATTGCATTGCAACCGCCGTTCAGTTTGACTACATGAGAGCGTTCACCAGCGGAGAAGTACCTTGAACATCACCTTCAAGGCTGTCTGTCACGGACACAAATTATCTCCTCGTGCAAATGTGCCGCATCTGCAGGTAGTGGACCAAGCCTTATAACTTATAGCGGGCTTGAAATAGATCTGGTCCTGTAGCATCGGCTAACTATACCAACCCTTTCCTTTGTGGCTATACACTGACTGGCAAGAATGACATTTTCATACAATAGTGCTTGTTGGTATTCCTTCAGCCACAGTGTGAAAGTGTGGAAGAGTTGATATTAGAGCTTCCAAGAGAGATGTATCGTCAAACACGACTAGCCAGCGGTAAGCAAGTCTACTACCCTCATCACTAGGATGATATGACAAAGCGCTTTGCAATGGTTGCTTTGTTCACCTTGCCAAAGGCATTTTACCCAAACTGACAACATCAGCAGATATGCTCAGCATCCGAAAGATGAATAATGAAACACTGAGATGAGAAGTATATCCCCAACAACAACTCTTTGTAGCAAGTAACATTCATGAAATCCTTCTGGATACCACTGAAAAGAAATTCAAGATGAGTCTGATAACTGCAATCCTCCAATCTAATCACAACCCAGAGACTACTTGTATATAAACCACAACATCACCAACAAACACATTCATCACAGCCCTCTTTCCAATATCCCCAAAATCACCAAGCATATCAACCACTGCCCCGCAAAGCTAACAAAAGCCCTAGACGGTCGATATCCAACGAACAAGATGGCCACGACCAAAACCGTGGAACTAGCCTTCCACACCGGCCTTCCCCGCTGCTACACCCCAACCCGCTACCGGCCCATAACAAAGGCGCCCCCGCTGTCCACCCCGGAGGACGGCCACGTCTACAAGCTCATCAAATGGACACCCGCGCAGACGTACCTGGACCAAGCGCGCGAGCGCTACAGCGCGCTGACCACCCAGGACCGCAGCCTCCGCGACGCTGAGCTCCCGACACTGACCCTGCCGAAACTCGCGACGGCCGAGGACGTCGGCCTGATGACGGAGGTCAACCTGATCCCCGGGGTGAAGCGTCTCGTCGAGGGCAGCTGGCTGGGCGGCGAGCTCGCCGGCCGCTTCACGAACGGCCCCTGGGGCGAGAAGCTGTACGTCTGGACCCTCCGGCTGGCGTGGGGGTTCAGCACCGACGTCGCCGTGCTGGTGATCAAGCCGCCGAACCAGGTGCGCGGGCAGGACTACTTTGGCGTCGTGGGCGGGGAGCGTCGGCGGGGTGGCGACAATGACGACGCCGACAACAAGAACGACAACCACAACCACAACGACAACACCAAAAAAAACCCCATCCTAACCCACGGCCTCCAAGCCAACGCCATCCCCCACACCCCGCAAGCCAGGAAGTACGGCGCCGAGCAGGGCATCTCCCACGTCGCGCTGTTCGACTTCCAGCATCTGGTGCTGCTGGACCTGGACCTCGACGGTGCCATGCGCCAGAAAGAGAATCCCGGCGACAGCGACGTGATCCCCGATCTGCTCACGGTGACGTACTTCGACGAGCAGGGCCGCGATCTGGCGAACGGTGAGTGCTTCCATATGGTCCTCCTCGGGTTTGTGCTGAGCGCGATGGACCGCGTGCCCTCGCTGCTGCAGAATCAGCTGAAGCCCGGGGGCTTCTGAGACGTCGACGCCGTACCGGGTGCGAGAGGCGTAGACACTTCCCCCTCTCCCCGGGCCCACGGATGTAATTTCGTATTTTGATCCGGTGGTGGTGGGGCTTGAATAATGGTCTGCTCATCCACTGGTGTCTTGTAGTTCTGATGAAATGTTAACAGATTATATCATAAATGTATTATGTAAATACGTACTTGCTTTAGAGGGAATGCAACCGTCCAGATGTGATTGAGTGTGAGTGAAAGTTGCTTCAAGTCATAAAGTGTTTTACGGAGGGGCACCGAGTTCAGTGTGGAAGCACCATGCCAATACTGAATCTCCTGATTCCAGTGACCTTGGGCCCGTTCAGAATGTGAATGACTCGCCCCAATCTTAGCCTGGAGTCTGCCGACTTCAAAAGACTTCAAGATCTCAAGTGGTGGTCGTGTCGCCTCAATGAATAACCGCGCGCTCTGTAATGCGAATTAGTCTGCTTGCGATAACAATAGCTACGAATGAAAGCGTCGACAAGATTCAAGCACATTATGAAGTCTTCTCCATGTCTGATGCACTAGGTACATCCTATACTGTCCGAAATGATTGCAATATCGGAGATTCCTGACCCTAAATTATGAGTTCTCCATCCCATCTTGACGCGTTGCGATGTCCATTCATGAATTCGTCGAAAGAATCTATTTGCGCGCTTCTATGGCGTTCTTGATAGCTATGAACCGTTAGAAGAAGTCGACAACAGAATCATCGACGAATATACTTACCATCACAAGAAATCTTCGCATCTCCAAACAGCATCTTGGTCCCAGGCATATAGAACATCGGGTTTGGTACGTCAGCTATCCCATAATTAGTATGATCTCATATATTCAACAAAGTGAGAACCCTACCGTATCCGCTAGACATGCCACGCTTCATCACAATGACCTCTTTGCTCTTCCATGCATGCAGCACGGGCATCCCCGAGATGGGCGAGTCAGGTTCTAGAGCAATCGGGTTGACGGTATCATTTGCGCCAATGACCAGAGTCAAGTCCGTATCGGGGAAGTCGTCATTGATCTCATCCATCTCGAGCACAACTGTGCCGAATCAGTCACTAGAACTAGGTAAACCAAGACAGGAACTTACTATCATAAGGTACAGAGGCCTCTGCAAGGAGCACGTTGCACTGTCCGGGCATTCTCCCTGCGACGGGATGAATGGCAAAGCGCACTTTGACGCCCTTGGAGCGTAGCATGTTAACAATTTCCGCGAGGGCATACTGCGCCTTTGCCACCGCCATGCCGTACCCGACAACCTGTTACAGCGGTCAGCCAAGCTCATAGTCAGGGGAAACGGGAAGACACACGATAATAACGCTTTCCGCATTTGAGAGTGCCTCGGCAGTATCGTCCACGGTGACCTGAGTTACTTGGCCTTCGATTTTCTTTGCTTGCTGCGGAACAGCGATACCGCCGAACAACACGTTTGTTAGAGATCGGTTCATCGCAACGCACTATATCACATCAGAAAAGCTTAATGATTGTGGAAGCTCAGTCACTGACCATGATGTATGACAAAATGGAGCCGCTGACTCCGATCAAGGAGCCCACGCTTGTGAGAAGCGGATTGTTGAGCATGAACCCCTCAGCTACCAAGGCGAAACCCGAGTATGCATTGAGTACGGTGATGACAACAGCTACAGTCTGTCAGCCAAGCAGCCACAGTGTCTGCCGATGTCTGACTTACGCATGTCAGCTCCTCCGATAGCAGCAGTCGTGGTATAGCCCTTCAGGAAACTGAGTACAGTATTCGCACCCAAACATGCCGCAGCAATGATTGGTGATGCGGGTGCCATCGTCACGAAGGCCCCCATGGTGGCCACATTAGTCCCAAGCAGACTTGCATTGATCAAATGTCGGCCTGGAAGTATTGTGGGTCGTGAGGACATGCGGCCGGCAAGTTTTAGGAAAGCGACGATCGAGCCCGTGAAGGTGACACCACCTGCTCTAGTTAGCAAGGACTCTGCCCAAGAGACAAGTATGCGATCTCTGACCGATAAGAACACCAAGATATGCTGTCACCATGTGTAAGGTTGAGATGTGTGAAACATCCGCCATCACACTACCAATGCTTGTGAGCACGGCCGCCAATCCAACAACTGAATGCAAGGCAGCGACAGTTTGAGGTAGCCCCGTTGGCGTAATGCGACGACCAATTAGTGCACCTAGAGATTATCAACACCACAACTTCCAGAACATGGCGAAGAACATACCAACGAGCGAGCCCACGCCTGCCACGATGCCGAATTGCGTCAAGACCTCGGAAGAGAAGCCAACAGCGGCAAGAGAAGCAAGGATTCCGGCGCCAACCCCTAGAATACCAAGAATGTTCCCGCGTCTGGCAGTTTGCTGAGAAGCAAGTCCAGAGATAGAAGCTAATGCAATTAGCACTGGCACAATAGATGCATGATGATACATACCAATGCAGAGAAGACTGCTGACGAGGTACCCAGCTTGAACCAGTCCAGCCATCCCGGTACTGGCAGCAGCAACAAAGCCTCCACCAAATAAGACACCCGGAATAGCATAGAGCCAAGGGTATTCCGGTGGATCGGTAGGCCCTAAACATGGTCAGAAGACTTCTCGTGGGAGAGGTAAACCACTAACGTTTAAACATGTCCAACATGCGCTTGGTGATCACAAAGCCCCCAGAGATATTCATGAAGGCCATTAAGACCGAAGCAGCTCCTAGTGCTTCTGGGATCGTGCTGGGCACATACCCTCCGCCCATTATGAAGAATCCTCCAATTCCAACCATACCTTGAAACCATTAGTACAATGATACGACTAGAGAGGCTATGGCGGACTCACCAGAAATCGCATTGGTGACACTCATCAATGGGGAATGGAGAGCTGGTGCCACGCCCCATACAGCACGATAGCCAACGAGTCCAGCAAGGCCAAAAGTCATCAGGTTCCCCATAAATACAGGTCCGGTGGCCTTCCCTAGTGCAAGAGCTGTTCCCATACCAGCGGTGGTAGCAGCAACTTGACGGGTCACCTTCTGCCAAGGTGTTACTGCCAATTCTGCTTGCTCCTTTGTAGGCAGAGCTGCTTCGAGCTTTGGAACAGGGGGTGGTGCTGGTCGTGGCGCTGGCGGCAAAATCTTTCCGTCCATGGTAACGATTGAACCCCGAACAACCTCATCTGATAGGTCTATACCGAAGGATTTCTCTTGAGGGGCCATTGAGAGAAGGAACTTGGTAATGTTGTTGGAGTACAAGGTCGATGACTGCGTTGGCAAGCGTGACGGCAGATCAGTATATCCTGATCTAGTTAGTTCATACGTACTCCATGATATCATGGATAGACAAACCGATGATAGTAACATCCTTGTATTTGGTCAATTGTCCGGGAACCGTCGCTTCACAGTTGCCGCCGGCCTCTGCGGCAAGGTCCACGATTACCGAGCCAGGTTTCATTGCCGCGACCATCTTACATCAGAGTAAGCAAGTTGTTCGATGAATGTATGGTATGAGGTCTATTCTCACCTCCTTGGTAATCAGCTTAGGTGCAGGCTTTCCAGGAATGAGAGCTGTAGTGACTATGATGTCCACCTCTCGGCACTGTTCCATGAAAAGTTTCATCTCCGCCTCAATGAACTCCTTGGACATCTCTTTAGCGTAGCCTCCTTGACCAGAGCCGTCCTCCTGTATGTCGACTTCAATGAACTCGGCCCCAAGAGACTGGACTTGTTCACGAACGGCGGGCCGAGTGTCGAAACCACGAACAATAGCGCCCAGTCTCCGAGCCTAAGACATTATTTGTCGGTAATTGAAGCTAATAGAATCCGTGATCACGTAGTGCTTACCGAGGCAATTGCACTCAGGCCAGCCACGCCAGCACCGATGACCAGCACTTTGCCAGGGGGTATCTAGCGACCATTTAGCACGACACGCAGTCAATCCACTACTTGAGCATTATCACCTTTCTATCAACAACAGCGTTAGTGCACGGACATTAAGTTTGGGACGTTTCGCCTACCCAGCAGCAGTGGCCTGCCCGGTCAGAAACCGACCAAAGTGATTTGAAGCTTCTAGAACCGCTTTGTACCCGGCGATGTTGGCCATAGAGCTATTCAGGCATTGTTAGTAACTGCCAACAGCTTCCAACGTAACCTTACGCACCTCAGCGCATCGAATACCTGCGCGCGAGAGATCCGGGGTATCATATCCATAGCGAAAGAGGTCACACCACGTGCGGCAAGTTCTTCCACCAGTGGCTTGTTTTGTGCTGGGTACAGAAACGAGACGATCGTACTTCCTTGGCGCAGGTCCCGAACTTCATTGTTGGGACCCTGGAGTTGAGGGCCACGGACCTTCAGCACGATCTGACTCTGAGACCAAATGGTATTCCGGTCCACCATTACCGCACCAGCTTCCTCGTAGGCTTTATCTAGGAATTCAGCATTCTCACCGGCCCCGCGCTCGACCAGAACACGCGAGAAGCCTTTCTTGAGCAAGAGAGCAGCATTCTGTGGGCTGATGGCAACGCGTCGTTCGTTCGGGAAGATTTCACGCGGAACGCCCACGGTCAACGAGGAGTAAGGAGTAATTGGGATAGCGGGGGGCTCGGGAGCACTACTCGCGTATCTTCGGGAGGTCTTTTGTAAGGCTCCGATGAGCAGCGAGGCGGAGTAATTGTATCCGAGCGCATGCGAAGGAATTCGGGTTGATGACACCACTATCGACCTCAAGTAACATTAGCAACCCTGCCACAAATCTTGAATGGCACACAGTGAGAGTGGGAGCCACATGCCTGGCTGCTGAAGGCAAAGCAGCGATCTCCCAGGATAGGTGGTCGAAACAGCCTGGCAAGGCCGAAGGGCCAAGCGCAGGTACACGGGCACACTCATTGTCGTACTCGGTAGATTAAGTAGCAAATGGCGGGATCCTGGGCAGTTTCATGTCCGGAGTCGGCTTAATGACGAGTGCCTCGCGGGAAATGGCGTCCAGGCAACATAGATGGTGTAACGCTGAAGGATGACGGGAGTCACCGCGGTGAATAAAGGGTCGATCGTAAGGTTCGCTTTCCCAGAACAAAGAACTTCAGAATGATCCAACCAAGTGCAAACAGAGGGAAGATTGAGTGGTAAAGTTTATGGCTTTGAATGAAAAATGAGTGGTTCTGGGCGGTTAAAATAGAAGAGGAGGAGACGGATGATGGGCATTGCGGGGGAGGCCAGGCTCGACGCGCGCAAGGGATGGGCGGGAAAACCAGCGACCATTCTTCCACAAGTCTGATGTTGAGTGAGCGAGTGAGTGGATGGATCTGCGGTTCGGATAATCGGTATTCTATTCCATCGGATCGCCCGATGACACGGTGCCGTGGGGGATGTGACGGTGGACAGATTGTCGGCATAAAATGAGGGGAAGCTCGCGTGGGGAAGGCGCCGTGATTGGCAATGAGAGCTTGTTGGCAGCGGCACTTGGCGGGGGATGACCTGGTGGTTTATGCTCCGACTTGACTGTCAACCTGGTAGCTGCTTAGGCTATTTTGGGCACGACATGATAAGATCTATGATACTCCACAGGATATCCTAAATCACAAATCTACTGGAAGAGATATAAGAAGACATCGCAACATCGGCATGAATTCCGAACCTACCATACGTTTTAACTTATGCTGGAGCTGTTTGTTCTGTTTGTACTGTGCAGGTGACATTGTCGGGTACAGTTTAGCCGGTGCTACGATGCCTGAGGCTCGAATCCCCGGCTTTGAGTTCATGAGTTCTGATTCAAACTGTACTCATAACGGAAAATCTCTTGTCAATGTTGATACGAGAAAAATACTCAATGGTCGGATCGAATTTCTCGCTACAATCATGCCCTGCACATGTTGGCAGCAGCAATCAAAAACGAAAAAGCATTTACGCAGTCCAGTATAATAGCAGCCGCGCACGGATTTTTTCCTGAAAGCTCCACCGGCAGTGGACCCCGCTGGGATTTGATCACGGAATGATGTCGCGGCCCTCCTCGTGCTTCCTTGCTTGCCTCGCCCGAGGATCGCCAACGATCAGTCTCGACTTAGTGACTCAAAAAGAGTCGCTTCGATCCACTCCGTAGAGGCCACGATGGGGAAAAAAAAAAAAAAAAAAAAAAAAAAAAAAAAAAAAAAAAAAAAAAAAAAAAAAAACTGAATGTTTACAGGGCCTTGTCTTCCCCTCAATATCTGAATGCTAACCACCAGGCACTTGCTGGTTATGTTGAAGTACGGCTAGAATGGATCTGAAAACGGGGCCAACTCGATGCTACCAAACCTACAACCTGCCTTAAAGTTCCCTCGTTGAGACCCACGGTGGTCTCATCCTGCCATGCACAACTGCTGATTGGGATCCTGGCTAAGAAGTGGAGAGTGCAGCTTGAGCTTCTATTTCTTCGCTCCCTCACCTGACGGCTCTTGCGGAGCAGACATCTCCGGACTCAATCAAGCCTTCGCGATCGCCTTGGAATCACCCACGAAAAAGGTACTCTCTGGAGAGGCAACACCACGTTCGACTCACCTGCGTAAACTGTCGGCTTGCATGAAATCTTATATGTAGTGAAATTTGTCGGAACCCCGTCGGAACCTTGTAGTGGTTCCTTATAAGGTCTGGCCTCAGCTGTTACCCGCTCAAACTCTTTGGGGAGTCTTTTCTGCTATTCGTTGGATCTTGTTGGCGGCTTACCTGGTGGGGTTGCCGGTTCCTGGCAAATCTCAATTCAATTCTATCAGCAAATTTCACCCGCCTTCCTGTTGAAAACAATCACCTCCATCTCATTACACTCTTTCTCTTCTTCTTTTTTCTTCTGGTCTGGTATAAACACACACACCCAGCGCTCGGTGTTGGATTCGCTCGGCCTTGGTAACATCCCGATCATGGCTACTCCGGCGCATCAGGACCAGTCGCAGCTGGTGGTTGACCCCAACACACTTCCTGTCGAAGCTGAACCCGTCAGAAGTCAGACTGAATCTCACGAAGATGCGAAACTTTTGGTAAGTGTCGCGTCAAAATCTCCGGAATCTTATAGCGCATCAAAGGAAAGAAAATTGCGAACTCCAATGCTAACACACTTGAACAGAAGTCAATGGGCTACAAGCCAGTCAGTACTGGCCATTGACCCACATGGAAAACGGTAACCGCTTATACATCTGAACAGGTCCTGCATAGAACATACACCCTGGTTGAGAACTTTTCAACGACATTCGGTAAGGCAATCTGCGCCCCGACCGGTGCATACAGCATGATCCCATCTAGTTCCGCATGCTAACCTCGCAATTGCCAGCCGCGTTGTACTTTGTCGGAGGTGTGCGGGTCACATTCAGCACCGGTATCGCAGCAGGCGGTAACCTGGCTTACTGGTGAGAGAGCTATCAACATCCCAATGACACGGCCCGGTGGCTCATGCTTCCACACAGGACGAGTTACCTAGTAACCATGGTCTTCACTTACATCACTGCTGCGGTCATTGCGGAAGTATGTTCGGCCTCTCCGTCTGCAGGATCCATCTACCTCTGGGCCGCAGAGGCGGGAGGCCCTCGGTTCGGTAGACTCCTGGGCTTCGTCGTTGCATGGTGGAGCACCACTGCATGGACGACGTTTTGCGCCAGCAACACTCAGGCTGCCGTGAACTACATGCTTTCCGTATGTGTCATTCGCACCCCAATCCATTGATCCCAGGGTGCTGATCAAACACGACAGGAGTTGACTGTGTTCAACGTCGACTTTCCGAAAGACACCTCCAGCGTCAAGTTCCGCGCCGTGCAGTGGATCTGCACTGAGATCCTCCTGGCATTGGCCGCGCTCCTGAACTATCTGCCGCGTATGTCGAACGTCCCCGGCCCCTGAGATGTGCGATAGCACACCCCCAAACTAACCCAAAATCCTTCCAGCCCGGGCCTATAAATGGGTCTTCTACTGCTCGTCCCTCATCGTCCTGCTGGACTTCTTCCTCAACCTGATCTGGCTGCCCATCGGCGCCGCCAACACCTGGGGCTTCCGCACGGCGGAGGAGGCCTTCATGTCCACGTACAACGGCACCGGCGCCCCTGCAGGCTGGAACTGGTGTCTGTCCTACCTCGCGACGGCCGGGATCCTGATCGGATTCGACGCTTCCGGTCATGTCGCCGAGGAGACCAAGCACGCCTCCGTCACCGCCGCCCGCGGTATCTTCTGGAGCACCGTAGTCAGCGGCATTGGCGGGCTTGCGACGATCATCCTCTTCCTGTTCTGCGCGGTAAGCTCCCCACCCCACCCATCACTTCCAACACCCAAAGCAAAACCCACTGACCCGTTCACCAGCCCGACCCAGACACGCTCTTCTCCTTCGGCTCCCCGCAGCCCTTCGTGCCCCTCTACGCCGTCGTACTCGGCAAAGGCGGCCACATCTTCATGAACATAATCTGCATCGTCGCCCTATGGCTGGTACGAGTCCCGTCCCCCTTGGCCCCGAAACCCCTCCCTCTCCACCAAACCCAACCCTCCTAACCAAAACATTCTTTGGGAAATAGAACACCGCGATCGCCATCCTCGCCGCCTCGCGGCTCGTCTTCGCCGTCGCGCGCGACGGCGTCCTTCCCTTCTCGCACTGGGTGTCGCGGGTCAAGAACGGCCAGCCGCGCAACGCGGTCATCGTGGTCTGGGGCGTGGCGGCCCTGATCTCGTGCACGCTGCTGCCGTCGGACGTGGCGTTCACCTCGCTGGTCTCCGCCGCGGGCGTCCCCAGCGCCGCCGCCTACGGGCTCATCTGCCTGGGCCGGCTGCTGTGCACGCCCGACCGCTTCCCCAAACCCGAGTGGAGTCTGGGCCGCCTCAGCAAGCCCTTCCAGTTCATCGGCGTCTTCTGGAACGCCTGGGTCGTCGCCATTCTCTTCTCCCCGTATGAATTCCCCGTCACCGGGGCGAATCTGAACTGTACGTCCTGTCTCCTCCCCTGCCCCCATTTGATCTTCAAATCACCACCTTCTTCACGGTCCGGAAAACTAATGCGCAAACTCAAGACGCCCCCATCATCATGGCCGGTGTGACCATCTTCGCCCTGATCTCCTACTGGGTCACCCCGGAAAGCGCGTGGTTGCCGATCGATCGCATCTCGCATTTCATCGATAGTAAAGGGGCGGTGCAGAGCTCGGTTGAGGAGGTCGGCGTGAGTAGCGCCAGTCATGGTGGTGGTGCTCGTGCGCGGAATGGCGGTGGACCTTCTTCGGAGACCACTGAGTGACAGGTGAGAGACTGGATTCCGCGGCGGACTATGTTTCGGTTGCGGCGGACGTTGGAGTTGGTTGGTCTCTGGTCTGATCTTGTTCCTGACATACTGCAAGACGGTCAGAAAGCAAAAATCAAAAGTTCATCTGGTATGGTCGGAGTGAAGGTGGAAAAAATATGAAGAAAGGTGTGGGTTGGTCGGTTCACATGTATAATTACTTGTAGATATGTAGATGATGCATTAGAAGGCTTCCTGGCGTGGAATGCTTTATTCTGGCGGTTTTATGCTCGTTGTGTGTTTTATGATGTAGTGTACATGTAAAGGGAAATATTTAAGCATCCGAATGGATTGAGAAGGCTTGAAGAAGAAACGATGCTCTCTATTCAGGTTAGTGGTGTCGGATTCTCTATTTCGTTGGGTTTCTCGTGGCTTGACCAAGAGCAAAACCTATGGTTGGTTTATTCGTCTTATCAAGAATGCAGTGAGGTGTTGGTTACATTATTTCACCATGTTCTATGTATCATCAGAATCCCGTATGTGCCGTCTATACACCGCGGTATGTGAAGGTGACAAATCCAAACAATCTATCCCACTGCACGTGCTGATCCAGTCCGAAGGACCTGTAACATTACATGTGTAGCAAACCAGAGGGTCCAGCCCTATCCGACCAAGCGCCTCTTAACCCGATAAACGCCGTCCGATCCGATAAAATCGAGTCCCTCGCTAAATATGTCATAGAAACCAAAAAATATAATGTCACCCGACCATGGTTCGTAAGGTAAGAAGTGGGAGGAACGCTCGGGCATCATAGTTCCCGATGCGAGATCGTAAGTGAAGAATTATAAGAGTGACGAGAAGGGCGTGATCATGGAAGAAGAATGGATGAACGGATGTCATCCAATGATTCGACCCATCCTTCGGGGAAGGCACGCTGCTTGAACCATGCTTTCTCCAACTCTTCGAGGCCTCGATCGACATTCTAGACAATTGTAAGTATTTCACTAACAATATAACGCAAGACTATTTGAGGACATACCTTGAAACCATACCGCTGAAGTTCGGTCATTGTCTGTCGTACATATTTTTGTTCATGTTCGTTTCGTGTCTCATGTCCCGCGGTAAACAGGGGCCATAGTGCCGCCAGTTGTCCCACGTCTTTGGCGAGCTTTCCAATTAGTGCTAGAATTCGCGACGCAAGCATGTCCAGTAGTGGCCTTTGGGACGGACGATCAGGTCGTCCTGCCGCTCCCACACGGTGGAGGAATATATTAGTGGCCTTCTCGTAAGCCTCGATGCATCCCGCGTATTCGAGAACATCGGGATAAGGATATTGCTGTAAGCTCGTATCATCTAGCTCGCCTAGGCTTTGAAGAGCGTCAGGAGCGCTCAAGCGCCATTGCACAAGACGCTGCAGCAGTTCGTGATAGACAAGGTCTTCTTGCTCAAGCGACATGAGGCCATCGTGTTTAGCTTTTCCGAAAGCACTGATTGCCGCTTGAATTTCCATCATCACCGACCAACATTGGCGCAGCTCCACCAATAGGTGGTTGTAGGCGGGAGGCTCGGAAGACAGACTTGGGGTACCAAGATTGTACTCCCAGCCCCCTCCATGTGTTCTCCAATAACTACCTTCCACAACTGTGCCTTCGCTGGTGGCACATGCTCCGGCGACGTCAAGGTATGAAAGAAGAGAAACCAGGAATGGTCGGATCGGGTGGTTGATTTCAGCGAGCCGTTTGGCTTCTTTCGCAGGGTCGTCATTGGCGGAGAACAAGATCCGGTAGATCTCGCGGGCTCCCTTGAGATGAATGGCCCAGTTGTGGTTTTGAGAGTCCATCATCTAACCAGTCAGCACGAAAGACAGTGACGCAGGCCTGCGATGAACTTACCTCGAACAAAGACAGCAATAGACAAGTGGCAAGGTCGGTGAGACGGACACTCTGGTCTGGCTCGGTGTATCGAGTCCTGAAAGACTTAACAACTTCACCGTAGTTACTCATGGCCTGTTGAAAATGCTTGTTTCGTTGCTGTCCTTTGGAAGTATTGGCGAGATGCAGTGCCCCCATAGCCTGCATGGCACTAGCCATGGACGGTGACGACCGGGCGAGGTCCGGGAAAAACCGCCGATAGGGATTGATGTTGATCGAATTGTCGTAAATAAGCAACAAGGTAGCGACTTGATCGACGAAGTGTGTGTAATAGCGGCCTTCAACGCAGTCGAGAGACGAAGATATAAACTCGGCTGGGGAGATCGGCTCCTGGAAACGGTATTTTATGGGTTTGAAGTCTGAAACAGTTGTCGGAGACACCACCAGTGCCTCGAAAGGCTCCTCATTCTCTTTCGACTCCTGCTTCACCTCTTGTGGTGTCGGGGAAGTCGACTTCTTGTCTCGTTTTTTCGTGGGCGCAGTTGTAGATTCGGAAGTAGCCGGCGGCGGCCCGTAGACCTTGAAAGTCATGCGGCCCTGTGTCCCATCGCACTCGAGACCCAACCGAGTACAATTCTTGCACGACGGCGACGCTTCGTCGCAGCGCACATGGCGACGACGGCAGGTTGAACATCCGGTGAACCCCCGGTGATGCCATCTCCGGACCCGCTTTCGTTTCTCAGGCACAGCAGCGGCTGCGGGAAGCTGGGGCTGTGCGGGGAGAGGAGGCTTCCCCGGGGCACACACCAAAGTCTGAACCTCCATATCTATGAACTCGAGTTGAACTGGCGACAATATGGCGGGGGGAAGATATCCATGAGACAGGGATAGGGACGGGGAGAGGTCCGACCGAAATTCCAAGCCAGACTGCGGGACGTTCACCAGTGTAGCATTCGGTGGCGGGGTTTTCGGAATCGGAGCGGTCGTTGATGGAAATCGAGAAGAGGGGCGGAACAGATAAGGTGTAGGTAGTAAAAGAGCGAGTACTGGAGTGATCAAGAGGATGCAAGTCCGAATATCGATTGAGCAGAAACGAAGTGGAGAGGGATTGGTTGTGATGAAGAAAGGATAATAGGAATTAAGAATAGGAATAGGAATAGAAATTGAATGATCGACAAGCGTTGGGAAGGGGGGGGGGGGGAAAGGTCGAGATCGGATCCTATTATTATTAAGAAGCCAGTCGAACCATCGGGTCGGTTGAGGGAGTTGGAGTGAGCGAGTGTCCGGGGGGGCAAATAATCTAAAGGCGGCGAAAGATCAAGTCAAAGGCCGGGGAGGGACCGAGTGGGGAGAGAACTAAGAGTGCCAGAGGGAGGGGAATTCAAAGAGGGGTGAGGGGGGGGGAAGGAATTGAAGGGAATGAAAGAGAGAGATGGAACTCTGGTCGGGCAAATAATAATGCAATTGAAATTGATTAAATGCAGGTGAGACCAACTACCAACTACCGACTTGGCTTATGTCTGTCTGTCTGTCTGAGACTCTGGTCTTTTTCTACTCCGTACCTCTAGCTACCTTTAGTCTATTCGAGTTTCTTTTTTCTTTGTGTTGTCTTGATTAACAACTTAGCATACTTAATACGTAGCTCAAGTGCTCAAGAGATCTGGATGAGCGATTGGGAGCAATGGAACCCATACCCACTTTCTCCCACCTCTCCTCCCCAATCAATCCGCAGATCCTCCAATCTAGAGACAGAGACATGGTCCGGTGTAGTAATCCTCCTCCAGGCTCCTTCTTCTCCTTTCCACCGAACATATCCTTTGTAAATGATAGTACGTACCTCTACCTCTCTTGTGTCCTAATTCCTAGTATGAACTACTTCTTTTTGTTCTAGGGAAGCAAATGCGAAGAGCGATTCAACGCAAATCTGCCAGCTGCACACTAAATTACCCTGACTACAGTCGCCGACGCAACGCTGGACAAGACGGAGGAGGCTGCAGATCAACCCTAATGGTGGATCGGATGCCTGATGATCGGACATGGTCACCCTTTCTTCGGAACGCAACTCTGGCCCCAAAAAAGACTAAAGCTTTCTTTTTTTCTCTCTTTTTAGGTTCTCCTGCTCGAAAATCACGCACTGAGAACGGTCCAGTCGCTGCTACCACACTTTGGGGGAGGTCTTGCAAACCTACCTAGAATCAATAGCCCGCAACGACTGGCTTTCCTGTCTTTCCCAGATCTCCACTCCGATCCACTCGTGCCTTGGGTTCAGCGGCAGAAGATTGAGGTTGCGGGCGACTGGACAAAGCCTGTCCTGCCAGAAATCTCCGTGCTTCTGATAACAACGAAGCTAGTCAAAACTAGACCTGCGCCCCCAAGAGAATTCTTGGAGAAATCAGTCAGTCATCCAGGAGTTCAACTATCCAAGACCCAACGGATTCGCGCGAAATGGCAACTAGTTTCCTCCTTTCTCGATTGCCAAGCACTTGACTGGAAACTCTCTTCCTTGGCCGCTCCATTCGATCCAGTTGGTTGCCCCCCTCGTGCAACTTGATCTCAGTCGCTTGTTAACAAGCTTGTCCCTGTCCGCTCCCTGTTCATATTCCAGGCGTCATATAGCCTGGAGCATCGTCATTTCGTCCAGGCAATAGATCGTCCCGCAATCGCTCAGACTTGCCCAACGAGTCCCCGTACAATTGATCTTGCTCCTCGGCAGAGGTTTCCTGGGTTGTGGAATTGTCTCAACCTCTCCGACGGCTGTACGTTCCGTTGACCTCGATCGCTTCTGACTGGGCTTGGGTTAAAGAGGTTTACGCCCCCCTTGCGGAAAATCACGACTCCATTCAGGTGTGGGACGGGTGGTCCCGCCGTACCCCGTGCACTACCGTCAGAGGTCAGCGAAAGAAAAACTTCGTCGTCCTGCATAGTCCCATTTTCCCAGATTGTTCGATCCGACGAAGTCAGCTGCTTTGACCTACCAATCATTGGTGACGCCCGATGACAGGTTTGTGGTCGATGTCAGTGGCCCCAGGGTCTTTGCATGATGTGCGAGAAGGCGATTCGAAGGCAGCAATCTCCACCGTTTTCGTCTTCCCTACCGACGGTTCTCACACGCCCCGTTCCATGGGCTAGGTCGAGTTCTCGATGCGATGGATAGTTAGAAGAGGCAGTGATCATAGAGCCCCTTTGTAGCAAACGACCTTTATTGTGTCAGAGGTTGGACCCTGTCCGACTAACTAGATTCTCATGTCACCAAGGAGGCAACCAACCTCAGGGCTAACCCCAATCCACCGTCTATACAAACCCACCTGCTCAGGTAGCATCACATTGTTCCAGATGGGCTAGCACGCACTAGAAGTTTAATCCCGGGCCGGTCTGACATAAAAGTGACTCGTCCAATGCTTGTTACAGAGCCAGAAGATCACTACATCGGCCGCCGGCCCAGGTCCCGCCCCTCTCTCTCTCTTCCCCCTCCCCTTAACGGAAGTAAACGGGGCATATCAGAAGATGCAGCTTGCTAGTAAACTCAAATCGACATCCCGCTCTCTAGGGGAGCATCCCGGCGTAACCCATAGCAGATCCTTTCCCCTTCCTTCTCTTTCTCGCTCTCTTCCTAGAGGTTCCCTTACAACCCGGAGCCCCTGGCCTATTCTTATACCGTTGCGCCACCAGGTTCTCGAAAGTTTAAGCCTACATATAGTTTTGTTGTGTGTTGATTGTCCAGCAACGGTACAGCCCTCACTGACAATACATAGTAATATGCTTGGACACCAACCGGTGCAAACTCAACCACAAAGCGTGCGCCTGCTGCACTTTATCACATCGAGTGCTCGTGCGTTGCTCGAGTAGACTAGGGAGTCAATCCCTCTCGCGCACAAGAAACACCACCACAGCACACTCCCCCTTCCCATAACTACCTATTATCGAAGGCTAGTTTCCATATTATCTCATTAACCCCACTCAGAGCCCCAGGGGATCTTGGAAATCCGAATCCACCGCCCTCCCGACATACGTCAAAAATCACAAGTTAGCCATAGCAAAACATCATTATAGCATATCCACAAAACACCCATGATCAGACTAGGCAGTACTGTACTAGGTATCTACACTCCACACAGAATATGCATTCACTCAATTTCAAGACAAAAAGAGGTTATCTGAGCGCATCATGCCCCCGAACCTTCTGGATCATGATTTACCACCCCCCCCCCCCCCAACTATTCCCAACTCGCACAACTTAACCGAATCTCCCATTAACTTCTCGGGCGTCGCCCGACACCAATGCAAGGAGACTGAACCATCTCTGCATATGTCGCATGCAACAATTTCCTTTCCCCCCTCCGCCGCCGTTCTCGCATCCTGCATGGCCGATTTAGTATTGCTTACGGAGCGCGCTCCGTAGTGCCAGTAGTATCCTTTTCCGAGCTGGCTCCCCGGAAGGGTCGGATCCGGGAGTATGAGTGGAAGGATTCTGTCTTTGTCATTTCCTCTAGTCTTTGGAAACCCCATCTAGACCGGGGAAAGGGTCATCGCTGCCTCGCGTTCGGAGTTTTAGATCGTGTGTGGATGGGCTGCAGTGGGCTGAGTCTTAGATCCTGCAATGGGTTTGCTGGCGCGGTAGGGTGGTGAGGGGCGACTATAGCTGCTAGGCTGCTAGGCTGCTAGGTTGTAATGTAAGTGCGCCGGTGGGATGATTTGCTTCGGTTTATTCGTGTGTGTTGGATGCCTGCAGCAGCGATGGTGCCCACCGTGCCTTCTAGAAGAGCTGGCTAGGGCAATGAAGTCGTGTTTACTGTGGCGAAAAAGTCGAGCTTGTGTTTCTGCAGGGAGGAGATTCTCTGGCCTTTGCAGTAAGAGAGCAACCAGACATCAAAAGTCTACAGTGGGCCGCTAGAGTCGCTGGCACAGGGGTTCTCGGGGAATCAGCTGGACGCGTCGATGGAAAAGCACATGTCATCAGCTGAGAGCCTGGGATTTGGCTGGATCACTCCATATGTACATGCATAGACCCAATTATCCTGTCCATTTCAAATACAAGGCAACCAAGATGTGGACTCTGTGATCGAGGCTTAGCCCACACTGCGGCCCCTTTCCGGTCTTTCGGATTCGTATTGTTTAAGTTTGGCCTTGCGCGTAGTCGGCCGAGCGCCGACGGCAATGGCACGACGATCACCCCCCACAGCTCGGGAACAGTGAAAGTCAACGTCATGAATGAGGAAGGAAACATGAAGAAAAGAAATTAGAATACAGAGAAAGTATTGGGTATCTGCTGGCAAACCAGAATTTCAAATTGCCCGCCAGAGGTAGGAAAATGCAAGGGTTGAACATTCATGATGAGTGAGCACAATTCAGAGAGAAAAAGAAGATAATGAGGGTCGGAATTAGATCATCAAAGGCGCTCCGCTATCCTGAAAGAATTTGATGAGACATCATATCTGATCCAAGACAGCTGAAAACCAGATCAGGAAGGAAGAAGGCCCGATAGCGCACCGGACGCGGGCGGCACAACATGTGAGAGGCGACCTAGGACGTACTCATGCATCAACAGACACGGTCGTCCCGGGGAAAGGAAAAGATGCGGATTCTCGGGGCTCAGGATCTGGCGACTCCGCCGCGTCGCCCTTCCCATTCGTTCGGTCAAATTCCAATGTTTCGGCTAGCTCAGCAGCCATGGGGTCGAGGTCTTCCTCCTTGAGACCAGTGGCGAGTGCCACCAACTTCCGATGGACATCGAACTTGGTGCTTACTCCCGCGTCAGCCGTCTGCTGAGCAAGGTCTTTGACAGCAGCGCGCCGAGCTTTCTGTGCTGAGCACAATTGTCGAGCCAGCTGGTAGGTGCGAAGCAGTTTATCGTGGTCTGTGGCGGGTGGCGTCGTACCCTCCTGTGCTGCAGGCACTACTACCGATGATATGCGCTCTCTTAGGCGACTCAGCTGAATCTGCTCTAGCAGTGACTCATAGCCACTTCGCAACTGCTCATAGCGTTCAAGCTGAGCATCAATTGGCTGCTCACCAGCCTCCTGCGCTTGTAAGACAGCTGTTTCTTTCTGCACCTTCTGTCGATCCACCTCTAGTTGCTCGTACAGTGTTTCCGGGTTCGCAACGTCGTCAGAGTCCTGCCCGTTCGCTTTTGAGCTTCCGTAGCTTACGGTAAGTTTCTTATTTGCTTCAGCCATTATCACACCAATCTTGGATAGCAACGCGGTGGTGGCAGGAGACGATGACTCTTGGGCAAGAGTGGCGGGCTGGGTGTCAACATTCATTGGCCCTGGCGCTTCGCCGTCCAACTGGTCATTGCCCATCGTGATAGATGATGGCGGAGGAGGAACGTCGCGTTCGGACGGATGCGCTCGTCGAGTAATGCTTGCAGCCGTCTCGCCCTTCTTGTTCACTAAGTCGCCAGCCCGTGGACACCGTGCAAGAAGCAAGTCCACCAAGCGGAAAGCGCCATTCCGAGCAGCCACTAAGGCCGCTGTGTCTCCATTAGAGTCCTGGAAGGACAACAAAAGATCGACTTCTTCCACCGAGCACATGAGGCGCAGCTTGTCTAGCAGCACATCACAATAGTATCGTGAGCTCTTCCATTTCCCTTTGCTCCGCGTAGTCTCTGCTATATGATGAAATATGGTAGCACCAAACCAGTCTCTGAATGAGACTGTATCCCAGAGTAAATCGAGAAGCGGAGGGAAAGTTCTCTTCTCGTAGTTATTCGTAAACAGAACAGCTCGCACAAGCGGGGTCTCTTCGTGTACCGATAATGCCTTCATATCTGCTCCTCTTCGTAAGAGATCTTTCACAATCTCCAGATCTCCCATAGCACAGGCCCAGTGAAGGGCCGTGTTACCGGAGTCGTCAATTGGGCGATCTACCTGGAAGTTGGATGGTGGCTGTGGAGGTGGTACACGTGTAGCCTCGGGCGCATCGCCTACTGTCATGAAGTAGTCCAAGAGCTGGTCCCCATAGAGTATGTGTTCCTGTTCGCTGATGGACATCACAGGCGCCTCGTTGATTCCACGCTTGCGTTTGCGAGAGAAGTTACCGTTCTGTGACATTGTCATCATCTCTTCATCCGCTATCATTGACGACGACTCAAGCGTCGCTTGTTCGATGGACTCGTTGTCGTCAAAGCCAGTGCTCATCTCGTACTGTTCGTGGGTAAAGGGGGGTGGCGCCATATTTCGGGCTGGTTTGATAGCACTGAAGACCTCCTCGTTCACAGTTCTCCGGTTGGCTGTGTTCTTCGGTGCCCTTGGTTTTGATGCAGTTGTGTGTTTCGGTGCTGGTGGAGGGCTACGGTCTCCGGCAACATAGTCAAATATCGGTCTCAATTTGTCGATTATATTGTTGCGCTCAGCGAGGAGTCGACCTTCAGGGAGAGGTATCCATGTACCTATCCAAGTCAGAACTGATACGCCATTCAAGAAACAGGGGTTATCAGTAGAGACCTTGGACAAGACGGACTTACCTTGATATTTGCCATATCCACCTTGCACTTTCTCATGGACACCCTTTTGTACCTCCCGCTCGAGAATCCTCGTTCTCGCTGGCTTGTCGAATCCGGCGACTTTGAGAATATGGGTTGCATTGATCCAGTCGTCCGACCGTCTTCGCATCACGCTTTCTCCATCGAGTTTCAGCTCGTAGACCGGTACCTAGTGACATGCATCAGCTGGGGGTTCTACCCCTTCGTTTGGTCGAAATTGGTCCGTAAGTGATCCAATTGAAGAAGGCAGGGCGGATTCTGGAGATTCCTACTTACACTGCTATAGGTAGCAGAGTACACTTTCGAAAAGTCAACTCCCGCCATGATGTGCGTCCCCTCACGCTGTCCTGATTCAGTGAGGTCCCGTTCAGCAACAGCGACTGACACCGCCGCTCGGCAGCCGGACAACAACAAGGATCTCAGGTGTTTGTTCAATTATGGAAATGCATCAAGATCCGACGCTCGTTGATTGGCCGGGTTGATTCACATGAGCATGATTGAAGAAAGACCGAGGATGGCTTGTTAATGATAGGTTCTGCAGTATTGATCTCGAAACGCGAAGGTCTGGCTAGGCAAGACGCGCCCTGAGTACGTCGGACCGCGTAAAGTGGATTTAGCCAAGCTAATCCTTTTACGGATATACTGTCACGTGCCGTCACATGACGCTGCCGGCAAGGAAGGAACGACGACGACTACGGAATAGCTGCAAACCTCACGGTCCGGTCGCTTGTCCTCGAAACCCACCTTCATAACACCCTTTTCTCCTTTCAATATGACTGTTGCCGAGACAGTGAAGAGCGCCGTTGGGCTTTCGGGCAGCACTCGTAAGTTTATATTGCCATTGGCCTCCACTGCGTGGGGAAGCAACGCGGTGAATAATGTTGCTCATCGAAGTCATGACTGACCCTCTCTCTCAGCTGCCACGAGCCAGGAAATGTCGGATGCTCGCCTTCCTCTTCAGTACCGCGACTCTTGCGCTCACTTGCTAATCCCCTTGAACCGCTGCCGGCAGCAGGAGTACTACCTCCCGTGGAAGTGCGAGGTGCGTTGTTCTGATTCCGCCAATACTCCTTGCCTATCATCTGAATTATGGAAAACTGGATCTGACATCTGCATCGCAAATTGCAGGATGAGCGACACAGCTACGAGAAGTGCCAGTACGAGGAGTTCAAGAAGCGCGTCGCCAAGATGGAAGAGCTCCGGGCCGCAAAGGATGGTGCCCGCAGCAATTGATACCGGAATTTCGACATCCTCTTATTCGCGACGGACGAAGCAGCATGTTATGTACATAGAGATTGTGAGATTGTTTGTCCATGTACCGACTTTGGCGTTGGGATTCCATCGAGTCGATCCTGTCGATACCATATTTTGAGAGCCAGGGTCAATAAACCCATAAAAGGCCTCAGTAGCTGGTCACCTCTCTCCAGTGTCTTTTTGGAGAACCGCGCAGCTTGACGTGCTCCTACTCTCGGGCAATATAGCATGAGTAAGACAGGCATTTCTGCCCTAGCCGGGAGCCGTTTTGAGCATGTCAGCCTGCTAAAAAGCGAGTCGAGATTGAGACAGCATCAGTTGATTCTGGCACAGGAGCTTCAGTTCCTTTTCTGGAGTACCTTAGCCTAATTGCAAATCAAGTTAAAATGATCATAACAAGCTCCCGCTATACATAGTCAATCATGTGCGAAGATGCCATGGTCTGGGTGTGTATTTAAGTAGCGCAGTAGAAAGAGGTATCTTGCATAAGCCATTTGACTCATGTTTCTCTCGCTATGCTGGAAGAGAGATGGCATAGCAATAGCTGGATAATGGCTCCGTATAGCGCTGCAGCGCAACTGATGACAGGAAAGTCACCTGACCGGGCTCCCTTCCTCCACGCTGCTTAGAAATCGACGTGGGTGACAATCACCGATAATGCTTTTCCTGCCCCGCTATGAACGGAGAGACGTTTTGTCCCCGCCAATAGGCGATTGAGCCTGGAACCCCGAAGGTTCGACACGAAAATCAGCATCAAGTCGATAAGAAGGAGCACGATCCGTCGGTTTCCACTCTTTCTCTGGCATCTTTTGATCCTGCTTGGGGATTCAGGATCTTGGTCTATATCACCTGTGCCTTGAGTCGGGCCATTGCGTGCTACTGACGTGACTCGATCGGGTCCTAGATCGGAGTCTAATAATTGTCTGTGGAAACTGGAAGTTTCCCCTCATCTCCGCGGGGTTTTTGTATGGACTGATTTTCCTGTCGTCTCACCCCACCACCTCTGTGCCGCGACCCAACGGTCAGGTCTCTCCCTCGGAAAATTCGCGCGCCTTCCTGCCGATAGTCCTGATCAGCGACAGAATGGGCTTGCTGTATGTGATGACTGCTGAGTGAAAGCCAGATGATTTGAGCGCGCCAGAGACTAACTTGCGTTCCTCCAGCGCGCTTGGAACGGCCCTGGATTGGCCGGAGGCCAAGAAAAGAGCAGACCAGGTTCGCAAATGGGGAATTGAGGTGAGTATTTCGCCATTGGGTCCATTTGGCATATGTCACAGCCCGAAATGTATTGACCAAAGACAGCAATTACTTGCGAACTGGCATAGAGCCAAGGGCAAGGAGCGCAATGCTCTGCTTTGGGGCGATGAAGTAAGATTTCATCCCGCAGAATCCCATTCTCTTGTGCTAATCGATCTCGATCTATCAGGTTGAGTACCTTGTTGTAGCCGTCGATGATGAAGCGAAGAAGGCCCGCCTTTCACTCGCACAGGCGGAGATTCTCAAGTCACTTGCGGAAGACGAAGCATCATGGAAGCAGGGAACTCGACCTCAGTCCCCGAACGATGAACAGTGAGATTTGTCGGCAAGAACAAACTAAGGACATGTCTGATGGGTTGCAGTGACGGGGAAGAGCCACCACACTTCCATCCGGAATTTGGCCGCTTCATGCTTGAAGCAACGCCGGGTAAACCCTGGGGAATCGATTTCAAGGACCTGCTGAAGGTCGAGTCAAACATGAAATGGAGGTCCGTACCCAATTACTGGATTCAATGATAGCTTGTGACCTCTAACATCATCACCACAGACGCGAGGTTGCCAAAGCCCACATGGCACCGAATGAACATCCCATCACCCTTACGACGTTTCCTCGCCTGGGCACCAAGGATGACTATATCCAGCCCTATTATCCACCGTCTGGTCCTGCGCTCCGGTCCCAGTTTGTGCCCGACGAGATCGCCAATCCGCACATCAGGTTTCCAACCCTGGCTGCTAACATCCGGTCAAGGAGAGGTCGCAAGGTTGAGCTGAACGTCCCGGTATATAAAGACACGAATACGCCCGAACCATTTAAAGACCCAACTGTGAATTATGATCTTCATATCTGGCCTGAGGATGATGACGTTAGAAACGGAGCAGCCAAGGACGATCATGTGTACATGGATGCCATGGCCTTTGGTATGGGCAGTTGCTGTCTGCAAATCACTTTCCAAGCCAAGAATATGACCGAAGGGAGGAAGTTGTACGACCAGTTGAGTCCACTGGGACCTATTTTGCTGGCCTTGACCGCTGCTACGCCGATTTACAAGGGCTTCCTTGTTGACACGGATGTACGCTGGAATCAGATTAGTGGGGCTGTTGATGACCGTACTCGTGAAGAGCTTGGAGAACTTGTACGATTGCCCTGTCCCGCTGCTAATGCCATTCGCTAACATCTCACAGCCCTTGAAAAATGACAGATGGAGGATCCCTAAATCCCGATATGCCTCAAACTCGACCTATATTTCACAAGACCCCCGGTTGCGAAAGGAATATTTGGACCCTGACTTGATCGTTGACGAGGATATCAAGAAGCGTCTGATGGAGGACGGAATGGATGATCTTCTAGCCACACATTTTGCACATCTCTTCATTCGTGATCCTTTGGTCATCTTCTCGGAAGATCTTGAAGAACTCGACTTGAACAAAGCGGATCACTTCGAGAATTTGCAGTCCACAAACTGGCAGCATATGCGGTTCAAACCCCCACCACCTGACAAGGATGACATTGGTTGGCGGGTCGAGTTCCGTTCCATGGAGATCCAGATGACCGACTTTGAGAACGCTGCATTCAGCATTTTTATTGTACTTGTGACCCGCGCGATTTTGACTTATGATCTAAACTTCTATATCCCGATTCAGCGCACGACAGAGAACATGGAGACCGCACATGCACGCAACGCGGTTCACGACCGGAAATTCTACTTCCGCAAGGACCCATTCTCCCCTCGCCGCCCGAATCCTCATTCATCCAGTGGCAGCAACGTCTCTTCCACCACGTCGTCCGCTGCCAACTCCCCGCCTCCATCGCCATCCCTTACCCCCGTGGAGTCCGAGTACGAACTCATGACTATATCTGATATCATCAACGGTTCTTCCGATGGCTCTTTCCCTGGACTGATCCCACTTGTCGAATCATACCTGAACAGTGTCAATGTGGATGTTGAGACTCGCTGCTCATTGGCCAGCTACCTTGACTTGATACGCAAACGTGCGAACGGAACTCTCTGGACGGGCGCCAAGTGGATCCGCGAGTTCGTTGCGTCGCACCCAGACTACAAGCAAGACAGTGTCGTTTCGGAGCGGATATGCTATGACCTTGTCAAGGCCGTGGATGAGATGAGCGTGCATGAGGGGAGGAACGGTACCGTTGGGTGGGAACTTCTCAAGGGTAAGAATATTTGAAAAGATGTTGTAAATAAATTCGCATATAGATGTAGATAGCTTGTCTATTTTCTACTGTCACTTACTGTTGAGTACTACATATACTGTCAGTCGTGTTGCATAATATTACAGGAGACTTGGTTTGCTCAATTGGTTTGCCTTTGTGATTAAACATCATCATTGTATAGGAGGTTGATTGGATGTTCTTGATTTTGTGTGAAACCCTCCACCATATGAGAAGGGGTTGGCTGCGAGCCTCTTGAGTCCGAGACAAACCATGCAATTCCCAGACAAGCAACTTCCCCCCTTTCAGTCTTTTTTCTCAATCGTCTCAGTACTTTCCCGCTATCATCGAATGCCGCCCGTTCAAGGCAACCAGATCTTTTCCTCCTCAGTCGGTTCTCGACACGAATCAGCCACTCCAGTCACCTTCCATGTATTGCTAACTTTGTGAAGTATGAAGAGCTCAACGCCGACATGATGCACAGCACCGTTGACCTTTGCTCGGAAAGGGGCCCAGACGGCGGCCAGGCTACCCGAAGGATACACTTTCACTTCAGGGTCCCAGATACGCTCATCGATCTCATCCTCGATCTTGACCACCTGTTCAACGAAGGTTCCAATCGTACAGAAGCGAGGGAGGGTCGGTGAAGGTGGCCAGAGGGACATTCCTCCCGCTCGCACGCAGTATTTGTCGAACTCGGCGGAACTCTTCGTCCTGAGCGCACCCAGAAACCCGTTGATGACGGCTAAGATGGATTCAATTTCTTCGGAATGTTGAGAGAATGCCGATAGCACATGGAACGTGGTAGAGGGATCCCAAAGCATAATTTCAGATGTCATATCAAAACGAAACAAGCGCCGTCGAAACATGCCAGTGCTTGCAGGACGCGAGCTTCCATCTCCCTCAATGGTTGTCAACTCAACATAACTTATATGGGGGGGTGCTTTGCTCACTGTCACGGACCTCGGTGACGTACCTTGACTTGGTGTCGCTGTGCCAGGAACGTTACCTTGGGCTTGTCATAGGAAAGACAGCACATGCACTTTCCCGACTTTGTAGACAATGAAGCCGGTCGGTATTGAGTTTTTTGGCCTACCCTTATCATCTGGTCAGACGGACTGCCTGATTCTGAATCAATGCCGATGTTTTCAGTTCATTAGGAGCTACAGTCACAGCAACTCTCCATCAAGCTGCAGAATCGAGTGCTGGCTGTTTCAAGGGCGTGGCCCCTGGGGTTACTGTTGCAGTCATGAGAACGCCCTCGCTTCACCTCAAACTTCTCTACTCCGCACTGATTCAATCGGGGCCTATCTCCAGGACAAGTTGAATGTTGTGAAGCGCCCCAAAATTACGATCGTCTGGCACGTCTTACAGAGCTCTTGCCATGTCCGACCACGGCGAAGGTTCGAGTGCAGTAGCAGTCAAGGAATCGAGGGTCAGATCGTTTGACGTGAGCACTGTGAGACACTAAAGCTCCAGCCATTGCTAGTCAGGGAAGCTGCATATGTTTCGGTGGCTATGACGTGCTACAGCGTGTGACTCTGGTTTTTTCAGCATTGAATGGCAAGAACTAATTGGCCGGCCGTGCAACGGCAGGTTCACGGCCAAGAAGTCCAGTCGGAGGAAGTTTCACGAGTGAAGAACGGATTGCCTTGCCTGGATTGGTCCTGGTACACCTTGGCTCCTGTGTGGCTCGAAGGATTTTCTTGACTTCGAAGTAGGGGCTGCTTGTGCAATATGACTGCTGAAGGGGTCCTCGCGAATCCTCGGAGCATAGCCGGCAGACGGCCGTTAAACCCTAAGCATGCAAGAACCTGCAGACAGGCCGGCATGGCGGTCAGAAGCCCACACTTCTTTCTCTCTCACTGTCTCATATTCTAAAGTTTGTTCATATCTACCGTTCTGTGCCAGGTCTGCGTCGTTCTGCTCCTCTTGCAGCTTCGGTTTACATGTTCTCCGAGGACACCAACTCTAGGCGGGCGTTGTCGTCGAACGATACTTCGGAACGGGACCCGGCTATAACATTTTGCCCGAATAGCCTTAATAGCATCACGCTATTATCCCGTTTGCGGGGACATGAACGGCATATATCTTCCCCGCCAAGTTTTCAACCTCGGGGATACCTCGGGTCAAGCAAAACTCGAGCAGAATGCGGGCACCTGTACGAATCAGGGTATAGAGACGAGGTGCTTTCACCGATCTCTGCATGACTCGCTCTCACCAATCTATCCCATGACCCCAATGCTCCGCATTTTGGCCGGCGGCGCAACCTGATTTGGAAACACTCCCCCCTGTTGACGGTGGGATCTGGAGTACTTCCCCACATCCCGCGACTGCTCTTAACCCGGGGTTGATGATGCAACGTTTTGACCTGATGCCGGGGTTTGCGCCAGGCCCCCTTATGCCGTGAAGATCCAGGTATAAATGCTGCAGAGCGGCGTCGTCCAGCGTCGTCGAAGTATGGTGCAGCAGCTTTAGAGTCATTTTGAATCTTATAACTCTCTGCAAGATGCGCAGGGCATTCGTTTGCCTGCTCGGTCTCTCTGCCAGTGGCATTGTCGCTTCGGCTGATACATCTCAGCCTACAGCTCATGTTCGCAATGGTACATATGTCGGAGTGAGAAACACCGATTATGAGCAAGACTTCTTCCTTGGTATACCTTATGCGCAACAGCCCGTTGGCGACTTGCGATTCAGGGTTCCAAAGTCCCTCAATGAAAGCTGGGATGGTGAGCGTGAGGCGAAGGCATACTCAGACATCTGTGTAGGATATGGGGTATGCCACTATACTGCCTTCACCGGCTTCATATGATATAAGCTGACTTTAGTACGTTAGACGGATTCTATATGGTACAATCAGTCCGAAGCATGTCTCACCCTCAATGTCATCCGCGATTCCTCTTTCAACGAAAGCTCAAGCCTCCCAGTAGGAGTCTGGATCCATGGAGGTGGCTTCACAGAAGGATCAAGTGCGGATCAGCGCTATAATATGTCTGCAATTGTTGCCAATGCTCAAAAGATTGGTATGTCGCCCTTGAGCTATTGTTATGGCCATTATTGACATGTCTTGGCACGCACAGGCAAACCTTTCCTCGCCGTGTCGCTCAACTACCGGCTCACGACCTGGGGTTTCATAAGCTCTAGTGAGGTCAGTGGCACAGGTAACACCAACCTCGGCCTTAGGGATCAGAGATTGGCACTTCACTGGATCAAGGAGAACATTGCTGCATTCGGTGGTGATCCGGCAAAGATCACTATCTGGGGCGAGTCTGCGGGAGCAATGTCTGTTGGATATCACCTGGCAGCCTACGGGGGTAGGGACGACAGCCTCTTCCGTGCAGCAATCATGGAGTCCGGGGGAACCATTGCCGCCGGACCTTCTAACTACACCGGCTATCAGGCCCTCTACGACGACCTCGTGGCCAAGGTCAACTGCTCCGACGTTGTGGACTCATTGCAATGCCTGCGCGAGGTTCCATTTGTGAAGTTGAATAGCGTCCTCAATGGAACCGATGGGCAATCGAACTACCCTTTCTCACCTGTCATCGATGGTGATTTGATTCCGACCTGGGGCAGTCTCCAGCTTGACCGCCATGAATTCGTTCAGGTTCCTATAATTGCCGGCACCAATACTGACGAAGGAACCGCGTTCGGGCCCACCGGGGTTAATACGACGCAGGAATTCTATGCATATCTTACCGGTACGTATGCCCTGCTCTGTGAATCTGGTCCACCAATTCTACAGTTTACTAAGTTGCCACAGATGGTCAGGATGGCTTCCAGCTACCTCCGTCCATCGCCAAGCATATCCTGCAGGTCTACCCCGATAATCCCTCCTTGGGTATCCCCGAGTTCCTTGGCTCGAGACGAGTCGCATCCAAGGGTTACCAGTGGCGACGCACATCCGCGTATGCAGGGGACGTGAAGATGCACGCGAACCGGCGACGACAATGCGAGGCGTGGACGGCGACCAACACCACGGCCTACTGCTACCGCTTCAATGTGCGGTCCGCGGACGTCACACCCTTGTCGGGAGCCACCCACTTCGAGGAAGTGGCCTTTGTCTTCAACAACATCGCCGGCCTTGGGTATCACTACGGGCTTCCTTTCGCGGGGGTGCCCGAGTCGTACGTGCAACTGAGCCAGCTGATGACCAGCATGTGGGCATCTTTCATCCACGACCTGGACCCCAATTCGGGCATCAAGAACGAGTCGACGGTCCGGTGGCAGGCCTACGGGCAGGGTCGGCCGGTCGATCTGGTCTTCAATGCCAATAACACAAGCTATATGGAGCCGGACACGTGGCGAAAAGAGGGGATTGACTATATCAACTCCGTGGCGAGTGCGTACTGGCGATAGGATGGCCTACTTTTCCCTGTTCGACCCATCAAGCAAGTCGCTGCTACTAACGAGTTGGATATACATGTGAAAGCGAGAGATGCGCGAATCTGTGGTTTTGAGTTGGCCGCAGATGCAGCTTACGATATGGATCTGTAAGTCAGAGAGTAAAGCAAACAGAGAATGACCGAGTATGTGCGTGGTTCGAATTGAGGTGCTCATGTGTTTTCTACGTAAAGCGGAGGGGAACCAGTCACGGTCTTCAGCGCCTCATGCACCCAGCCATGCCTGTAGATCTGGACACCCTCTACTCCGTAGGACAGAGTTACTCCGCTTTGAGTGAGGCCCCGAGCGTAAGCATTACCAAGCAAGATCACCTTCTCATCTCATCCGTGGAAAGAAAGCCCTCCGGTCTGCTCTGTCTTCGTATCTTCGAACACAAGAAAAATTAGGAAACCTTTCACTATCCCCACGAAACCAAACCATGTATGTATAGAAGAAGCCCCAGTTAGAGACAAATAAAAGCCACCACTACGGAGTGCAGTGACATACCAAGTACCTTACCATCGCTCCCGACGAAAATGGGAGGCAAGAAGAGGATGGACCAGACCCAGCCAGTGTACTAGTAGTGCACAAACTAAACAAAGTTCTACCGGCTCCGATTCATCTCGTCTCGTCCTGATCTGACTTCCGAACATTCTCTTCATCATACCATCTATACGAACCCAAGGAACCCGCTATACCTGTTTCCATGGTCAGTGCAAACGGGACGAACAATGGAAGGGGAAAGAAAGCCTCTGCAATCCTGGGAGATCGGATAGCGGATCCATCCCCATTGTTTGATTAGGTTTTGCATCGGCGAGACTTGGGACGGTTTTTGACCATGATGGAGTGGGTAGTGAGTGGTCTGACCGTGGGAAGTAGAGATACAGTAAGAAAAAAGCCAAGGCTAGCAGACTATGTAGTATGTACAGTAGTTACAACTAGTCAAGTACTCGGTTCAGTCCTTTCCGATTGTTGTTTCTTCGCCACTGTAGTGTAAGTTAGTCAACGATCTGCCGGCCTTGCGTCCTGTCCAGGGAATGATCGGAGGGGTTTTCTTTGAAAGTGATCTCCCGGGATCGAATCATTTGTCGAGAGATCTTTCCTGGCCATGCTCATGAAGTACTACACATAGAACTAGGTATCTCTGCAAAAGAGATACCTAGTCATGGTGGGAAACGCTTCGCCGGGAAATGAAACATCCGATTTCATTGCGATTAATTCCCTCCTTTGCCCAAAGAGTGAGTGAGTACACGAGGGGAGGGGGCAAGGGGAGAGCAGGTGGTTGAGATGGTCTTAGCCTAAACAGACCAGACCAGCACAGACCCAAGTGTTGTTTAGATTTCGACGTTGAGATTTGGGAAAGAGGGGGGG